>NW_006763144.1:0-475702 GCF_000264905.1 Stereum hirsutum FP-91666 SS1
TGAAGCCCGCCGTCTGACGCGATTCCTCAATTGGGCGTTAACCGGATAAGCCCCATTCGGCACTGTTGTCCAATCATATGATTGAGGATCATGCGCCACAAGGCGTATGGCTCGATGGTGCCACGAACGCGCATCAAATACCCAAGAAAGTATACTCGCTTTCCCTCAGGTGCAATTGTGGACTCCACACTGTCTCGACTTGAGAAATGATCAATGGCTTGGACCCAGAACATGGAACCAGGCAGTACGGAATCTTGAGACATACGTATGTCGCCGCCACCGCTAAGTCTGCTACTACTACTTGCCGTCTAATGTAAACGACATGCAGTTCACGCCAAGTTGGGCACGAGTTTGCCTACCGTTGACCTTGGCATTCCCACTCCCTCTGATGGCGTGGAGAGTATTGCAGACACCTTGACCCAGCGAGGCTGTCCTGTCTTGATGCTTGAGGGAATCATGATTCGAGAATCATGGACCATGATTGGCCTAATTTAGATGGATGCGACAGAGGAAGGCCACTCAATACCCGCGAGAACGACTGCCAAGAACCGCCTTGTTCCGAGTGCTTTCAGCTTCCTTCCTTCCCCAGCAATTTCTGACCACCACAGGACCCCGTCGTGCACACTGCCAGTGGCGCTCCACAACCGTAACGAGTCAGTAATTTGTGTCGACGAAGACAAGTTTAGAACTCGTTTCCGTCGGTAATTGGTTTTTATTTTTTGAAAATAAATGTTTTACTTTCTGTGCTTTCGTGAACTCCGATATGCGCGTACGGGAGTGCAAGTATGCTAAGCAATACATAGTTGGTTCGCAATAAATTTAAACGTCTGGCCCAAATAACTGAAGCTCGCTTCCGCGACCACCGGGATCACATCAAAATAGAGTTAGCCATTCTCAGTACGCAGTACTCAAACTGCTGGCATCAAGCTCAGAGATACCCCATGATGTGACGAGAACGTTGATCATGGAGATGCATGAGAGGATACCAAATATCGCGCCGAGAGTGCTCTTCCATGCATCATATCCCACCGCTTGTACCGCCAGGGGAAGGGAAGACCAGTCTTGTCCCGGAGATTTCAGAGCCAGAAGATACTAAAAGATGGGACGTATAAGCTTCGCGGATAAAATAAGCGAGCGGGTTAAGATTGCAAAATACCTGATGATCTTGTGGTGGCAAGGTTGTAGACAGCGTGTACGACAGAAGACCTTGCATAACAACTGCCGACAGCGACGCCCCCATGACGCCCCCCAGTGACTTGAACACTAGATGAGGCAGTGAGCATCTGTGATATTCGAAGTTTGAACGCGAAACAAACTCACGAGAGGCATGACTTGTGATATCTGCGATCTCCGTAGAATCACACCCCGCCAACAGCACGACTATCGAGACGGAGCTGATAAGCTGGAACCCGAACGTCGAGGGAAAGCTACAGAGTGCGTAAATAATTTTATGACCTCGACCCTCGCCGTATGAAACAGCCCCCATGAAAGCGAGCGGTCCTAAAATGACGAAGAACGCCCCGACGAGGAGCAGGGATTTGCACCTTCCAGTACGCTTGATACGGTGCCCTGCGACGACGGTGGCGAGCACTGCAGCGAGGGAGATGGGCATAATGTAGATCCCGGCGAGAGAGACCGACGTGCGACCGATGACGACTGCTACGATCGGTGAGAGGCTGAGGATAGAATGATGGACACTTGCGCAAAGAAGCTGCATAAAGCAGGCGGTCCCGACGTTCTTGCGGCGTAGAAGGCGGACAGAAACGATCGGGTTCGTCGAGAGATGTTCATTGAAAGAAAATACGGCTGTTGACGCGATTGCGACGATGATCGAGATTATAACGACAGCCTTGTCGACGTAGGTGGCCTCGGATGCGCCGAAAGACGTGGCCAGAGTCGAGGAGATTAAAATGACAGGAGCAATTATTAGAGGAAGAAGGATGCATCCCATGATGTCGACTTGTTTTTTGGGAGGAGTCCGACTTATTGGGGTAGAAATACCGCCGGACATCGTAGCATGGGATTCGAGACATAGGACAGAGACGAGGAAGGCCACCAATGCCAGGGGAACTTCAAGCATAAAAGCTACTCGCCAATGTAGCTTGTCGGAGACGATTCCACCGACAGGGCCGCCTAGTGCCATCGAGACCTTGGTGGAAGAAGTCAGGAAACGAGGGTATTGGAGGTCGAAATGCACGCTTACACCTGCAACCAGTTTGCCAACACTATGCCATAGCGCTCTCGACTTCAGGGGAACCGTTTCTAGGGTATATCACTTTAATTCTCTGCGCAAAAAGAAGAAATCAGGACAGACATTACCTGATAATACGACAGAACTCAGAATACCGATTCCACCAATTCCTAGACCCGCAAGCGCTCGGCCGCACAATACAACAAGGAGAGTGGGTGCAAATACACACGTCAAAGCTCCTCCAGCAAAAAAGAGCGACGCGATTCCACAAGCAAAGGCAGTACCACAAGCGTTAGATAGTTGTGCAAACATAGGTGCCGCAATAGTGGAGAAGAGAAGAGTTATGGTAGGCAGAAAAAGTGAGCTCGAAGTGTCGCCGAAATATTCCGCTATCGTCGGAGCAGCAGCTGCTGTGATCGTCGCTGTGGAATTTACATCAGTTGGGTAGTAAAAGTAAACTCTAGCGAGCTGCGAGGCTTACGGTCAATTCCTGTAGAAAAAATAAGGTAGGTAACGGATAGAGCAATACGCTTAAATTTTCGACTGCTTTCTTCGGAGGAGCGGTGGCAAATGAGAGGAAGCTGTTCTGGATGACTATACATAGCGATTATTGTGGCCAAGATATGCAGCTAAGGAGTTTGGCGACGAGGTATAATGCGTAAGGGCTTGGAAATCCGAAGCCGCTGCCACACATGTTTATATCTGAAGTAGAAGATGCTAGGAAGATCTGGCTGTACTAGGAAGATGTCTCGCGAGAGTGGAGGACAAGGAAGATCCCGTCAGAGCACTGTCACTGTCACAGTGGCCAGCTCTAATCGGCGGGCACGATCCAATGTCTCCGTTTGCAAGAACATTCCATAAATTCGTGATCTACCGTGCCTCGTCGCACTGTGGCGAAGACGAAACATTCCTTTATGGTAAGGACATTCCGCGAGATCCCGAAACATTGTAACTGTACGCTCCACTGCATTTTCTGATCTAAGTGCAACATAATGGTAGGAAGGTTTACCCATGATACAGCAGTGTGATCATGTCGCGCTAGAGCACATGGCCACATTTCGGAGATCCAGAATTCAATGTGCTGGGCTTCATGTCTCAGCCCCAAGATAGAACCTAATAGAACCTACCGACGTGTATTTATCAGTGAGGGCACCCGAACTCCTTCTGACTGGACGTGTAGAGTACATGTGAGTCCTGGCCTTCGTGATCGTCTTTACTGACGGACTACCGGTTACAGCATAACAACGGCCTCATTCGTGTATCGTGTATAAATAGAATAAGCTCTCATAGCTCCTTTGGAACTTGGGGGCTATGCTCAGCGCTAAATATGGAGTGAATGCAAAATCCGCTTCCTGTGTGCGAGTGTAGATGAATTCTATCTAACGCTTCTCGGTCAAAAAACGGCAAAGAGCGTGTACATGAATAGCACGTAGAGCGATCTATCTTACCTGGTGACATTCTTCTCAGGCAGCGTATGTTAGATCCTATTTAGCTACTAGGATTCTGCGAGTGGGCGCCGATATTCATTAGCGATAGAGAGAAACAGTTGGTGGGTGAGTAGTATTCTCGGCGGAATATGACCTTAGGCCGGATTAGAAGCGATTATAACGCCCGGGATACACATAGTTTCACTTAACACAGTGACACTGATCTAAAGGACATAATATACTGACTGACCAAGAACTTTGGGCCAAGTCGCAAGACACCATTTCAGTTTTGAATCTCTGTCAAGGGGAGCAATCAACAGGAGTGCGGTTCGCCACAGTTAGGACCACATACGCGATCTAGTAGTCGTATCAGCAGGCCATGTATAATGTCACGATACTGCCTCCCTGTGAGATTACGATGTCGACCGCGGCATCAATCATATTTCTCATCGCCTAGATCCGACCGACTTCAAGTGCGGCGGTAGCGTGTTTGGGCTACATTTTTATACGTCGGAGTTCCCATGTTGCCGGTTTATATCTCGCACTCCGCTTAACGTTTTAGGAAGATGTGAATCTTAGGCTTCCGATGTAAAGTACTCCTCTACTTCCATCTACCCTTCTCCTTTCTCACGCCATCATCGGTGTGTTCATTTATATACACCACAAGGCTTTCTCTTCCTTATTGCGAGTCACCCTATTCTGTTTGATCCTCAGCAATGGCTCCGTTAAAATTCAGCATCTCCGTATTATTCATAATCTCTTACCTGGTCCTAGTCCGCTGTCTTCGATGGCGCCGCTATGACAAACTCCATATGAAGTACATGAAGCGAGACATCAATAGCCTTACGATGCGAGAGGCACAGGAAATTCTCCAGCTGTCGCTCTTGTGGGACATGCCAGACCTCGTGATCTACGCCTACTCATTCGCCCTCTTCAAGACGTATGGGATCGTACGTTTGCGTTTATGAGTTGGTATTTTTTAATCAACCTGATAATATTCCCAGCCGACTATATCTGAGTTATTGACCAACACGAATGAATTATCATGCGAGAGCAGTGTATCAAAACGGTACTCAGATGCGAGTGTTTTTCTTTTGTACTTCGGTTTCTGCGGGAATTTTTTTCTGAGGATAACTTTGCACTATGTACAGACCTCAATACTCGTCGGTGAGCTTTTACACAAATATCTCAATCGGCGTGCTGTATACTGATACATATTCGCCTGGAAATTACTTTGTTCGATCTCAAACCTGAAGCAACTTGGTTGAATTGCTGCATCACTGCTATGGTCGGCCAGCCCGGCGACTCACGAACTGAAACTACCATTGGAGCCGACGATCCCAGAGGTGCAATTGCGCTAGCTCGAGTAAACTGGCTTCATAGCAAATATAAAATAGTAAGGGTCACCGCTTACAGAACAGGAGCGGATCCATCGATCTTACCTGCGTTGAATACAGAGCAATGATGACTACCTATACACCCTGGCCCTATTCATTCTCGAACCAATTGTACGTACTCCCTGCGTTCGTAATGTGTTTCCCAGACTAAATCTCGCAAATGGACCGACTACACGTACTTCTTCAGACTTGGTGCTCGAAATGGGGATGGAGGCCTCTTTCTGACCTTGAGGCCCACGCTATGTTCGTCTATTGGCGCAATATAGGAGAGAATATGCATATCAAGGACATTCCGGAAACTCTTGATGAGCTTCGTGAATGGAGTCTAGTATGTTTCACCATGTGATGTCCCGAAGTACCTAGATAACTCACCCGTTCTTTTATCGTACTAAATAAAGAGCTATGAGACGACTGCGATGATTCCTAGACAATCCAATCATGACCTCGCCGAAGCCACTACTAACGAGCTTCTTGGTACAGTTCCGAACGGTCTTGGTTTGCGCACAATACTGCGGCATGTGGTCTGGGCATTATTAGACGAGAGAGTTCGGATAGCAATGATGTTGGTCACTTTTTTGCCGCTTATATTGAGGTGTCGACCACCGATATCCACAACTGATATCTGCACATTCTATCCACAGGTTTCCTCCACAACATCAAATACTTCATGGCACCATATCGATATGCCGCATGGCATTTATTCTCTTCGAGAGATACTGCTGTCTACCGAGATTTGGTCCACGCCTCTTCGTTAATGCACCACACAACATGAATATGACGCCAGACGATGGGTCCTCACTCCCACGCATGCACCCTGCCTGGTGAGCATTACAGTGCAGTATCAGTTCATGGATACATGTTCACCGCTTATACAGGTTCGCAGCTCGACCATGGTATCGGCGAGAGTCGAACGGGCTGCGGTGGATGGTAGAAAGGGTGGCTTTGGCGCTAGGGATGATAACGGTATATAAGATTCCGAGCAAGGAGTTGAAGAGTCAAGGATATAGACTTGAAGAGATGGTGGGTCAACATCCTTTATGTATGATAGAGATTCACTATGCTGATACACTATATATTTTAGGGCCCTGTTCGATTTGAGAAATGTCAGTTTTATCATCTTGGCTCTGCTCGGACTGGTGGCCTACTCATAACTCTTGATTTATAGCGGGGCATAAAGAAGTGTTTCCAGCATGAACACGACACTGCAACACTTTATCGTAGTGTAGGCGCAACATTGGATTGGTGGACACGTTCATTTGTTACAGGGAAACCCGCTGTATCGAGCCAGCGCAATTTAACTTGTGGCGCGAACTTGTAACTTGACTTGCCTGCCAAATCGGGCATGACTTAATGGAACAAACTTGTGGCACTTGCGTACCTCTCACTTGTGGCGCACTTGTGCTCCTATAATCCTCGATAACCATGTAGCTCACCAGCGATGACACCCATAAGTATCACACCTGGTGTGCCCTACATGGTTATTCTCCCTCTTCCCGTGTTGACGCGTATCTCAACTACGAATCTTTGTTACTCCTGCTCCGACTCGCTCGTCGATCACTTAGTCTCGGTTATAGCGGGCTTAAACCTCCACTGCGTACACTCTTGCGTAATGATTTCTCGAGCTAGCGCTGTAGCTGGAACCTACCCTCGGAGATTTGATTTGTCTAGACGGGCTATAGATGTCCAGCATGGCGATACGGGCCATTGCAAAGATGGAATCCTTGGGACCAACTTGGGACTTCCATCGATGATATAACCCTCCCGTTGAGGTCAAACAGAGCGGTAAACTTCACGCGTACGGGTTATATCTGAGTGGAGTCCCGAAGTCATTATGACCTCTTTCGACCATGGCGAAACACTAGCCTTTTGTTATCTCGATCTCTTAACGTTCTCTTCACTCTAGTTTTCCCGGTCAGCATGTGTCTGAAATACCTTTTCCGCTGCTACATTCAGCACACTGATCAACTTATGACATGGTGTATGATTCACTTGCGTGTGCTTGTGTCAAACTTGTATGACTGCAGTAATGCAAACTTGAGCAAACTTGTAGGGCCAAGTTTCTCAAGCGAGCTTGTAAAGCACGCATGCTGACTTGAAAGTTAACTAAGGTAGCCTAGTCTGTCGAAGTAAATGTGATCATCCAGTATATATCTAGTCGCTATGAAAGTCTCGCTGTACTTGGATACTGGGGACGCCCAAGTCATCGCTATTGGCATGCTAAAAGTGATGCTTTAGTGGGCACCAGTAGTGGAAAGCTCAGCATCGGTCAAGGTACTTAGTAGGAGGCAGGCAATACATTGATGAGCTAGCGCTTCTGATAAATACGATGGTCTTTGACTACTGTGTCCGCGGAGGCATCATCTACAGTATCCGAGTCCTTACTTGTGATGCTTGTGGTACAGAGGCAAACGGCCAGCTACCCGTTGGCGATTGTGCACGCGAACTAGTCAAACGCGTGATTACATGTAGGTATGTCCGACAAGGCATGGTAAGTGTTATACCAGTGGTAGAAGGACATATTGATGCCTCATGATCTCAGAGGTTTCACAAGTGTGCCAAGCTATACAAGTTCGTAAACGCAAGTTTGACAGCCAAGTGAGCTTGCAAACTTGCAAGTTAACTGGGACAAATTAACTTGTACACCGACAAGTTTGCGCAAGTTAACTTTTGGGCGTCGCAAGTTCGTATTACAAGTTAAAATGTGAACCCTCCGCTGTATCTCTTTGGACTCAGAAGGGCTAGAGTAAACTGAAGGCCTAGCCCACGGTCCCGAGATGGGACATCCGTATAGCTCTTCCGCGATGTGCATCAGCGGCGCCGTCTGTATTATTTGGTGTGGCACTGTAGATCAGGTAAACAATGGAGTACTAGGCTCGTTGTGATGCATGAGGTTTGTCTGTAGCGTTCTCCCATGAGGCATCTCTTTGTTATCCGCCTAAAAAAACTTGCAGGGTTTTTTTGAGCCCTCTATAGGGTCATTTGCAGCCGTTGTGTGAAGTTGCTCCGTGAAGTTTACGGTCGTGCTAAATGTTAGACGTGCATGCAAATGGAATTTCAGCGGAGTTCTTACTCCGCATGACCTGGTTCGCGTGGGATCTGCGATAACTTGGCGATGGCCCTCCTGTGTGAGATATTAATTCGCTCCTACTACAGGGTATGAAAGTGGTTATGCATACTTCTATATCGAGTTCGTGGAATATTTTGTTAAATATAACTGCTCGGTGATAGAGTATATATACCAATGAATCATTGGTTTCAGGTCAAAATTGGTCTCAGCTGCAATGTCCTCCGGCGCCGTGCAGAGTCACGTTCATAGCTCGTTTGGTCACATTCAGATATTTCTGGGACTATGATGGGCTTTCGGATTCCACCCCGAATGACAGTAGTACTATTCAAAGATGGAAGAGAACCCAATACACGCTCGATTCTTCTGTACTCCGTGTGATATCCTTAGTCCGTTTTGGTGATCGTGGCGGTATTGTGAATCGCTCCCAGCCCAACGATCATCAGAGTTCTGATAGGAATGTGCACAGATGTAGAGAATTCATCAAACGATGATAGTTCGAGCGTTCTGATTCTCTAGCGTAGGAGAGGGCTACTGCCTACATATAACAATTCTCCCGCTTCCGAATATGTATGCTGGCTCAACACGGTTTCTATTTTTACACAGAGCACTCTACGTCGCGAGTTTTGCGCGAGTTCCTCGAAAAATGACTCAGCCATTGAGTCCCTGTCATGTTCGGAAGTCATATCTAATACGACAACTAGCTAGTCGGAGAGTCCACAGCGTAACTCCATCCAGATGCCGAGCGTAGAGCCGATAGCGAGATCAGCTTAAATGGGAGTAGAATACAGCATTTACCTCGGCAGCTAAAGCTTCGCGGACAAGTTATTTTGAGATGCCGTACGCGTCCAATTCTATCACCTTCTGTAGCTTGATATCCGTTGCATACAAGAGCTTTCAGGCCATGCGGTGGCAGCGGCAGCTCACTCGTCCTCTCCCTCTCCTTGACAAAAAAAACTTAAATTGTATCTCCGACCATGTATCCCGAGACGTTCGAAGGATTCTGCGTTCAATCGCATAAGAATTGGTCCGACTTCAAGTCCCTTGAGGTATGTAAAATATCCCTTCGTCTCCTTCAGGTGTTAAGATGCAGCATACTGAATATTAAAAACGGTACAGTTCACACCGAAGCCGTTCGAAGAACATGATGTCGATGTCAGCGTCGAGTGCTGTAGTATATGCGGCAGTACGTGACCCGCCTTTTGATGTGCGGTTTTCTTCCGAAGTATTTCCTGAGCGTTTTCATTTATTCCGCTATAGGCGACATCCATACTCTTACAGGTGGCTGGGGCCCAAAAGGCTTTCCCCTTTGTGTCGGGCACGAGATCGTTGGCGAAGTGATCACAGTGGGGGCACTAGTTACGCTGTGCAAGGTCGGGGACAGGGTTGGTGTCGGTGCTCAAGTCCTCTCCTGCTTTGATTGCAAGGCATGCAAGACCGGGAATGAGAACTATTGCGCAAAACGCATCGGTACCATAACATTTCTCTCTATGAATTTTGTGATTATTTCTAATGCACCTCGTCCGTATGTCTAGGAACTTACGGAGTCAAGTACAGTGACGGCGTCATGTCTCAGGGCGGGTTCGCGAGCCACATTCGTGTACATGAGCACTACACCGTCCCCATCCCCGATGGCCTTCCCTCGTCTGCGGTCGCGCCCCTGATGTGTGCAGGTGTCAGTGTCTTTGGGCCTTTACGCCGGGCCAACATTGGCCCAGGATCGAAGGTCGCGGTGCTTGGCATGTGTGTATTATCTTGTTCTATCAAGTATCTCGGTTGCTGATAATTTAGTACTAGTGGCGGGCTTGGACATCTTGCACTCCAATTTGCACGCGCGCTCGGTGCTGAAGTATTCGCCCTATCACACTCTTCTAATAAGGAGCAGGACGCAATAGCATGCGGTGCACACCATTTCATCTTAACCTCGACGGAGAACTGGCACAAGCCTTTGCAGTACGAGTTCGATTTCATCATGAACACTGTCGATGTCGCACATACCTTCAACCTGCTAGAGTACTTCTCTACTCTTCGTATTCACGGCACATTCCACTTCGTCGGAATTCCAGATGCGCCGTTTCCGGATCTCAAGGCTTTCAATCTCCTTTTCCTTCGGACAGGTGCAAATATCGCTGGCAGCCATATTGGCAGCAGATCGGAGATGGTCAGCATGCTGGAAGTGGCGAAAGAGCATGGCATCCGAGCTTGGGTTGAAGAGATTCAATTGGGAGAGCAGGGGTGTAAAAAGGCAGTGGAAAGGCTCAGCATCAACGACGCACGCTTTCGATTCACGCTCGTTGGGTACGATAGAGCGTTTCCAAAGAGGGTTTCAAAGGCTTCCATCGAGTAAGGGGACACCGCTATTACTTACTATGATAACGAACAGTAGTATGTTTTTGTTGGTATTCACATCGTCCGTGCCTCTACTGTAGCTTCCCAGTGTACGTTACATGGGCTGCGTCTGGCTTTCTGGTTTTGTAGTTTGACTTTCCTGGGATACGACGTTACATTGGACAAGATATATATTGGTCCGTGGTCTTGGATGTGGCGAAGCCAGACATGTGGCCCAACGTGAAACCTTGAGCTACAGTGGAAGGTTTCGGTATCGAGGCCATCATACCCATTTGATCCCACCAAACCTCTACTCGAAAATCGCGTCCAACCACTTCGCGAGCCTGAACCCTTGCTTAGCGAGCTGCAGGTCAATCTTCGAACATAAAGCGAAGGCTTCGCATTAGCATATGCGAACCAGTAAAAGCATACGGCGAAGAGAAAATGCTCACAACAGGGATAGCAGACGTGAAATATGCAGAGTTACAAAGATCTTCGCCGGTCGTGAACGTGAAGACCTCCGACTATGGTCCAAGCAGTCACGACATACCCTCAGTTCCGCGGGCTGCAAGACATATGAGTAAAATAGAGGAAAAGACGTACACAATCGAACGAATTCGCTTCTTTCGCCCATACGAGAGGACAGGCGGTCGAACTGAGCGCAGAGGACGTGATGCAGCTGACCCAGCTGGCGGATAGGGACTTGAAGTCGCCGGTCTAGCAACACATCATCGAAGACCAAAATTCAATGCATATGGCTGGTGTGGCGGAGAGGAGTGCGACGTACGTTGATTCTAGAAACGAGGTCGGCGGCGTATACTTGAGGGTCCCCACCGTGGATGGCGTCGACATTCTTCACTAGCATGCCGGTGTCTGTGATTATATGGAGTCAGTTGCGGATCAGAGTTGGAGCTGTGGACGAAGGGCGCTACGTACCCCAGGCCTAGCATAGAAAGGCGTAAGACGGTGACCGAAAGAAATATCAAGGAGTACGTACAGCATGCAAGTTCGTCTTCGCGCCATCGCAAACTGCACTGATATCGTTGCCACCGAGCTCTAACGCCTGGATGTCTCGGTTAGCCATGCATCTCATCCGCGGCGAGTCGCAACCTCTGAGGAGAGACTGGGGTCGAGTGACCTACCTCGACGTGCAAAGGCTGGCCAATATCGCCGACAAACTACCCGTCCGACACAGGGCTCATTTCAGCTTCGACCAGCGAACAGAACTTGAATACGTACGTGAGCTGTTCAGAAACAATCAGTCACATAGTTTCGTTTCGATGGAGATGATGTTGTTGGGCAACTACTCACTAACGAATTTAAGCGCCTCCTGCCTCTGCTCCGCATCTAACTTCGTGTCGATAAGACGAGTCGTGTAGTTCTGGATGGCTGACACTGTCGATCACGAGCAACCGTCATCATTCATCAATAAGCGGTGTCAAGAAAAGATAGGATCGCTTACGAATGCATCCTTCACTACCACAGTCCCTCGACTGGACTACAGAACACATGTCCTGAAGCGGGGAGTCTATAACATCACAAGGTTCAGCGCATTATCCCTAATCCTCTCAAAAAGCACAATAACTGGAAGAGGAAAGCGTACCCTCAGCATCGATAAAATGAAACGGGGCGCTAAACGCGAACTCCTTCTCCGACCTGACTTCGTCCGCCCACTATCAATAAATCAGTTAGAGTCTATGATAGGTGAGTAAGTAGAGCGAGAGGAGTGGGGTGGGGTGCGTACGGGAGCGGCGGGTCCGAGGGAGAAGTTGTACTGCGATCCAAGGGACGACTTGACGAAAGACAACGTATCTGGTCCGATGAACTATTGTACGTATATCCCAATCGTAGTCAGTTGAGCGATGTATCGCCGGCACGAGTAAGTGTCGAGGAAACATGAGAACTCACAGACATCGCGATATACCTATTAATCATCACACGAAAGGAAACATTAGCTAGCCAGAAACTGGCCCAATAGTAAAGGTGGGGAGGTGAAGAACGAACCCGATAGTCTCATGTCCAACATTTCCCCAAGCCGCCACCGCATTCGGGCCAACACCAACAGCGATCGCAGCAACAGCCTGAATCGAGGTAAACTTCATCTCGTCAATCAGTTCCAACGTGAAAGCGCTCTGTAGTCGCGATGCGATCAGTGACTGGCTACCATTTCTCCCTCCCAGAAGGGGTCGTCTTTATCTACTTATACGATGACCCAGGGAACTCAAGGTACCTACGCCCATGTGGCATGCCGGACAGTGAGAAATATGGCCAAAAATATGTGTTTGCACGTTTGAAGAAGGGACGGATATGCATATGCACGCTGCACGCTGTGGGGGTTTTCTTGGCGCGGTTGGTGGAGGATGAGGAAATGCAGCCGCTGGGGGTGTTGAGGGAGATGGGAGAATAAACCAGGTACGGTCGATCGTGTAGATTGGATTGAGAGGTCTCGGATGACCGAGGGCCGGAATTGGTGTCAGATGCGTCCAGAGAGTTAATGCCAATCAATGAATCTTAGAAAAAACGTTGTGGTGTTAATATAGAGAAATACAGAAAGGTAGAGCACTCACCAGTTCGGAGTTGGCTCAACGCCATAAGCCCACAGCCCAAGGAACGTCCTGGTCCGCTCCGAGCCGACCCAAAATAATTCGCCAGAGTTCAGGAGCATACGCCGAGATAGTGCACTGCCATGACTGATAGACGATAAAGAAATCCACTGTGAGATGTCCCGGCCAAAAATGAAGCAAGTGTCGAAAGGTCGATGAGCAGAGAAGCGCGTGAGACATCCGGGAGCAGTAGGGCCACAAGAGAGCAGAACGATCCAGAAAACAAGGAACAACGTTCTTTGCGATTATTTTAGCAAAGCAGGCATGTAGGAAGATGACCACCGTGCGTGGTAGGTCCATCGCGATGATGAGTTTAAATCAAGTGTCGCGTCTGCACGAGCAGCACTACGAGAAGATAGACCTCCAACTGAAACGGTGTTGATTGCAGCAGACAGAGAGCAACCCACGAGCAAATATACCGAGGCACCGTCCTCAGCACAACACCACACGCCAAACACCGTCCAACACTCCTCTGCACCGATGGTACTCATAATCACCGCTTCCCCCTCCCTCCCGCCTTCCCACCACCACCTCCACCGCCTCTCTTCCTCGAAGCCTTCCCACCCGCCCTCTCCGCCTTCTCGAGCTTCCTCGCCCTCTGCTTCGTCTTATCCGCCTTCCTCGACGCATTCGTTCCATACTTCTTCTTCGTCTCCGTCCGCTTTTTAGGTTTTGATGATGACGGCGCTGAAGTGGATGATGATGGGTCGGTAGGGTTGGCTCTGGATTTGCCTTTTGATGTGATTAAGCGTCCTGAAGGATCGCGTGAAGGAGCGGGAGGAGTGGCGATGGAAGCGGTGGTGAATGGGTCGTTGGTGGTAGAAGAGGAGGGACCGTGGATGAGTGTGTCGGGGTCGAAGTCTTCGACTATTGTTACTGTGGCGAGTTGCTCGTCGTCTGAGAATTCTTCTTCCTGTTCTTTAGGCTTCGAGCTCGAGCCGACGCCGGTCCATTCTTCGTCCTCCTCGTCGCCATCTGCGATTGTATGAGAACGGCTGGGGATGTATATGAGATGAAAGTGCGCACCGAGTGCCATGCCGCCGTAGGCTGCTTCTACTTTTGCTGCGTTCTCTACGGCTTGTTCGGCTAGCATACGACGTTGCTGGTAGGGAGTCAATGAATCAGTTCTTTTCGTGTGCGGTACGGATGGACGGTTGAGAAGAAAGAATAAGATAACATACCTCTCTCCTCGCCTCCAGATGTTCCTGCTTATCCCTCGCAATAGCTTTCTTCTTTCCTTCCTCTTTCTTCGCCAGTTTTCGTTTATGAAACCCGGTCAAGAAGTCTCTGCAAATAAAAAAAAACATAACATGACAATTCATTCAGTCTGATGGTATGTGAGACTTGGATACGAACACACCTCCGAGCATCATCATCGAATAGGATCTCCTTTATCTGTTCCTTCCTCTGCCTCTTCTTCGCAGCGATGATGTTATGCGACTTAGTGAGAGTCGCGAGATTGGAGGACATTGTGGGTTCGTTGGTATCTCGAGCTGATCCTGGCTGTAATTTCGACGAAGAAAAAGGTCGTGAGTTGGAAGTAAGAGACGGAGCCCGAGTTTACAGACGGTCGAAGAGCAAGTTTCAAATCAAATTCGACCGTTGCGTGCAAAATAGGCCGTGCGAACTGTGGCGCAACCTCCTCCTAAATTACAATGCCCCACGCCACATTTTTTAGCTCAGCGACGACTCCTGACTCCACTCTCGAGTCCCACCACGAACGTTTTCAGAATCGGACCCGAATTTCTAACCCATCGTCGCCGACAACTTCTGTGCTGGGTCACACAGTGCCTCTAGCTCTCTAGCATCTTTGCTTCACTCAAGAAATCTCATAGACCTCTGTGCTCGTTCAACATCGGCCGACATCTGCTTCTGTATCGATATCTCTTGGATCTTGTAGCTCTATTTCTTGCATTCTTGCTCTTGCTCTGGTGGCAGCCATGCCTAGAGGTGGTAACAATCGCGGAGGACGTGGGGGAAGAGGAGGAGGAAGAGGATTCTCCAGAGGCCGTGGTGGCGGACGGGGAAGGGCGAGAGGAAGAGGAAGAGGCAGTGGGCTTGGCTTCATGTCCATTGACGACGACGATTTTGATTTTGCGCTCGATGTGCGAGGGAACGGTGCGTATTTTTCCCGATTTTTGTTTGTCTTCGTGATTTGTTGCATTTTCTTTTTGGTTGACTTTTGAGAACGATTGGACGGTTGGGCATTATGTTCGTTCGCCAGTTCGATACTTGCCATCTCTTGGTAGAGCTCTCATTGTATCCCAATAGCTTGTCTTCTGTGACTGATACGTTGTCTTGAGTGCGATCTACATGACTTGCTTTACCCCTGTGGCACCCTCTATCTTCGCCATAGCGGCCTCTTACTCTCATCACAAACGATGATTTCTACACATATCTCCTTCTATTTGTTTCGTATGCTTTGTGTATTCCTAACTCAAAACATCCCTCTCTTTTCACCACAGATTCTCCCCGCTCTCGCGGTCGCGGCCGTGGCTCAAATACACCAAGAGGCCGGGGTGCCCCATCTTCCCCCTCGACTCCCTCACATCAGAATAACCAGAACTCGAATCAAAACCAAAATTTTCCCTCTCGCGGCCGTGGTCGTGGTCGTGGCGACTTTATTCCCAATGACCCCCGAGGCGGTCGCGGTGGTCGTGGCGGTAAATCCACACGCAAGACATTCGGACCCCTCTCTGAGCAGCTGTACCAGGAAAGACCGTTCTTGCGGCCTATCACGTTCATCAAGAGTCAGTTGACGCCGAGATTGTTCATGGATGAGGAAGAGATATTCGAGCCTGTTGTTGAGGCGGCTGGTACGTTCATCTTTGGGCGACTTATCTATACTTTACTATCCATCGATCTACCATCATGTCCTGTCCTGCTTTTCAAGAAAGGTCTCCTTCGATCGCTGCGTGTCGTTTATTGCGCCGTGTCTCTACAAACGATACAGCTCTTTGTGACATCGTGATATAGCTACAACTAGGGTTGATTGGTTGGTTCATTCACTGACTGATTGCGTTTGCGTGTAATCAGGAGAAGAAGAAACATCCCACGTCCCCACCGCAGACCGCGTTTTCCAAGTCTTCCATACTGGTGAGAATGAGCTCGAAGAGATTGATTTTGAGGATATGGGCAAGTTTCAGGAGAAGGTCGAGGCTTTGGCGGCTACTTCGCTCACCACAGCCGCAACCACTACCACGACGACGGCTGTTACCACCTCCGCCCCTCTCCTTAACAACGTCACCACCATCTCCGACAACGTACCACAGCTGACCACCAACTCCGCCCTTGTCTCCGCCGAGGCTGCCGATTCACCTACTGTGCGCCCGGTCTCTCTAGCGGAGGAAGCTGATATCGTGGAAGTATCATTGGAAAGGTTGAGCTTCAGGGAAGAAGTCACAGCGATACACGCGGAAGATTATCGTGAGATGAATTTGGCAGAGAATGCAATGGTTGAGGGACCAGGAACCGCTGAGATTATAGATGTTCGCGAGCCCGAGGATAACGAGGAGGGGAAGGTTAATACGGGTGAGAGGGTTGAGCAGGAAGAGAGTCAGGAAAGGATGGACACTCAAATCCATGTAGAACGACCGGAAGCAGAAAAGGAAGAAGAACAGTTCACAGGCTTTTTCATCGATACCACACCTGCCCCGAACGGTAATACTCAGCAGCGTATACTTGTGGATCGGGTGGAGGGCGACGTCCGACCGTTGGGACAGGGCTCAGAGCGGGAGCAGGATCAGGACGATGAGGTTATTGTATATGTGGCGCCGCACCCGAAGGTTTCGGAGGTGGCGATGGCGGAGGAGGAGGAGAGGGAAGGGAGGGAGAGGGAGAGGGTCGAGGCGACACTGCTTCCACCGTTCAATCCCCTGACGATGTCGTTCCCTACTCTTGCGTCCTCGCTCGCCTCGTCGTCCACTATTTCCCCTCCATCCATCCCTACTCCCTCCACAGCCAGTATCGAAACACCAACCACAAACACGACTCCCCACCGTCCCCCCCGCCAATTCACCTCTACCACATCATCCTCCAGCACTCTCCGCACCCCCCGCTCCCTCCTCAAATCGCACAACCCCCGCTCCGGAAAAATCAAACGGCGAGCCCAAGAGCGGAAAGCGATGTTTGGGACATTCGGGGGTATCAGGAGAGGAGGGTTCGGGAGTTATGGAGCGGCGATGGATGAGAGGAGGGTGAGGAGGGAGGGGAGAGAGGTTGATCCGAGGGAGGGGGAACAGAGGAGGGGGGAGAGTGATGTGGATTGGGGAGATGGTTCCGATTCCGATGAGGACGGTGAGGGGGTGGGAGAGGTTCGGGGCGGGATTGGGGGGCTGGAGATCGATGGTGGTGAGGGGAGGGAGTTGTTGGGCGGTGAGGATGGTGGGATGCAGGTTGATGTGGGTGGAGAGGGGGAGGGTGATTTGCAGGCTATGATGGCGTTCGTGAGGGGGATGGGGGCGGAGGCATCGAGACATGTTACTATGGATGAATTGGAGGATGAGGAGAGGATGAAGAGGGAGGATGCGGAGGAGAGGAGAGGAGGTGGGAGAGGGAGTAGTGGTGAGGAGAGTGGAGAGGATGGGGATGGAATGGATGAGGAGATGGAGAAGGTGTTGCAGGTTGAAGAGAGGCAGTTGATCGCAGAGGCTGGAGATGACGTTGAAGAAGATGATGATGATGACTACGAAGACGACTCGTCAGACGATGAGGACGACGAGGACCTACCCTCCGGCAGCTTCCAAGCTCGCCTCGAACGTCTTCGCGCACGCTCTCGTGGGCGTCCCATCCTCGACATGCTCGAAGAAGAGCTCGACGCTGAATACGACGACTTTGACCCCTCGTTCAAGTGGGAGACAGGTGGTGATGCGGATGAGGACGATCTCGTGGCGCAGGTGCAGGAGTTCTTGGATGAGAACGAGGATATATTGAAGGCAAGGGATAAGAAGCAGCGGAATAAGATCTTCAGGGCGGTTCAGAATGGGGATTTCGATATGGGCGATGCGGAGATGTGGGGTCTCAAACCAGCCAGTGCGTACACCTTATTTCATTCATCCATTCCTCGTTTTTTTTTCTTTCACTCGTACTCACCATTTTCTCTCTCATATCTCATTCTCTTACGGGTCTACAGAGCGCAATAAAGACAAAGACGTCCCTCCAGAGCTCCAAGCTCAATGGGCTAAAGACCGCGCCAAAAAAGCCGAAGCCAAACTCGCCCGCGACCAAGCCCGCCTCGAAGCCGCCGCCGACCCCTTGGCCAAAAAGAAAGGCGGGAAGAAAGGCCGAAAAGCCATGCTCCTCGCCGCCTCGCTCGACCCTACCATCACCACGCTCCCGAACCGGGTCACCGACCTCGCGTCCGTCGAGGCGCAGATCCGTCGATTCTTGGCGGATATTGGGGGGAGTGGGTCGATGGTGCTACCCCCTATGGCGAAGGACTCGAGGAAGGCGGTCCATGAGCTCGCTGCGGCGTTTAATTTGAAGAGTGAGAGCAAAGGGAAGGGAGATGGGCGGTATACGACGCTGAAGAAAACGACGCGGAGTGGATTCAAGGCGAATGAGAAGAAGGTCCGCGGTATCATGAGGAGCAATGGCGTATATGTGAACGTGACGAGGGGAGGTGGCGGCGGAGGAGGAGGAGGCAAGGGGGGTACCATGAAGCCGAAGGAGGGAGAGGAGGTGGGCAAAGCAGCACCGAGGATTGATCGGGGGAATATTGGGTTCAGGATGTTGGCGGCGATGGGGTGGGCGGAGGGGGACAGGGTGGGTGCATCGGGAGGCTTGGATGTGCCGTTGACGGCGATTGTGAAGACGACGAAGTTGGGGTTGGGGGCGGAGTTTGATGATCGGAGAGGCAAGAAATAAATAAAATGGAAGTCAACCTGCCTGTATTTCTTGCGTTTATTTGGAAGTCTATTGCGCGTCTTGTCTCTTCATGCTGTGAACTGTATTCACTGCTGCTGTACCGAGGATTCCGAGAAACCTGAAGTGTGGCCCAAGTATGTTGACGCCAATCTGACGGTTCCACTCAAACATCAACCTGGAGCTCCACGGGTGCTACACCCACTACAAGCAAGTTTTTCCACCGTTCTCACTCTACTCACACACCTTCCAAACGATGTTGCCCTTAGGAAACAATATTGTTTCGGGTATTGCACTGGGTGTTGGTTCCATGTGCTCATAAATATGTCAACTCCCCGACGCCCGCGGCCAGAGCGATAACGTCGAGCGCAATCAACGCGGTCCTACGCCGACTGCGATAGTCGTGTGTGCCTTACCCCACAGGTGATATCTCCTCCAGATTTGTCTCTTACATTTGTTGAAGATTGGCTCAGACGGGTTCAACAAAACAGACGGAAATTGGAAACAGGTTTGCGCGCTTTATTATAAAGAGGACCGTAGCGCTAGGTTTGACCTTGTGGGCGCGACTCTTCCCTCCACGCTCACACTCGTCGTACTCCTAGTCACCATCCCCAGCTTAAGTCACAATGAAGAGCGCGTCGTTCTTCTCGGCATTCGGTGCTATTCTTCTGGCTACGGTTTCCACGACGTGCAAGGCGAATGACAATCACGACCATGGCCACACGGATGTTCACGCGTTTAATGTATCGTCTCAGACGCTCACCGACCCCTACCCCTACTACTTCCCCGTCTCTGATGCTCAGAAAGAAGATGAGACTCCGTTTCCGATGCCGCTTTGTTATGGGACGCGGGTAGAGGAGGCGAGTATCGTGCAGTTGCAGGGGTATTTGACGGATGGGACGTTGACGAGTGCGAAGCTGTTGGAGTGTTATTTGAGGAGGATTATGCAGGTGGATACGTTTGTTGAGTGCGTATTTTTCTGTCTTCGTTTTCACTCTGTGTTCTGTGCACAGGTTATATCATCGAATGGTGAGCGTCGAGTGTGTGGAGCGGGCGTTTATCTACGCCACTGTGGCACCAGGCAGATAGGAGTTTGGCGCCCAGCTATTTATAGTTTCCCTGGAGCTCGAGTACACCTGCTGCACAAAGTTCGATATTCGGGCCCAAATGCAGAATTGATACCATATTATGGGCCTCAGCGAAGGCCCTCACATTGCACTCCGTGAGCCTAGGGAGCTGCGACGATCCCTTGGCTTGAATGCAGTAATATAGCCCTCTACGATTATTGTAGATTGAGGATTTCTTTCATGCCTGAGAGATCAATGGCACTGTAACTTTATGTTCTTCCCATTTTCATCCACTTCCAACCGTCCACATATTACTAACACCAACCCCCATCTATAACAGGGGCATAATGGAACTCAACCCCGACGCCTTCGAAATTGCGCACGCCCTCGACCTCCAACGCTCACAAGACAACTTCACCCTCCCCTCACCCGTATACGGCATCCCTTTCCTCGTCAAGGACAACATCGCCACCAAGGACAAAATGCAGACTACTGCAGGATTCTGGGGCCTCATCGGCTCCGTTGTCCCTCGAGATGCGCACGTCGTGAAGCTGTTGAGGGAGGCTGGAGCGTTGTTATTGGGACATGCGACGCTGAGCGAGTGGGCGGATATGAGGAGTAATAGTTATTCGGAGGGGTACTCGCCAAGAGGTGGACAAGCGAGAAGTCCGTATAACCTTACCATGGTCAGTTTCTCTATCCTCTATGCCATCGTTTCCATGTTCAGCTCGTCTTGTTCTCCTCTCGTTGAAATATGCATCGATAATCATTGTGTCGTGTCTCTATTCAGAATGGCGGTGGCTCCTCGACCGGAAGCGCAGGTGCCGTCGCAGCCAACGAAGTCACCTTCGCCCTAGGCACCGAAACCGACGGTTCAGTGATCTCACCCTCCGAGCGTAACGGCCTCGTCGGTCTCAAACCCACCGTCGGTCTTACTAGCCGCAAGGGCGTCATTCCGGAGAGCGAGCATCAGGATACGGTCGGTGTATTGGCGAGAAGCGTGGCGGATGCGGCTGCTGTGTTGGGTGTTATCGCGGGTGTGGATGAGCGGGATAATTATACGTTGGCGCAGGTGGAGGAGCCAGGGAGGACGTTCACTGGTGAGGTTTATTTTTGGTGACAACTCACGTTTGAGTGTCTGCATGCTGACTTTATTTTGTTTTGTTTCTTTTGAAACGTCAGATTACACCCAGTTTCTTGCTAATTCGAGTGCGCTCGAAGGTGCTGTCTTCGGTGTTCCGTGGGAGAGCTTCTGGGTGTATGCAGAGGCTGATAACCTACCTGGCTTATTCGCGGCTATCGAGGCTATCGAATCTGCTGGAGGCACTGTTTTGAATGGAACGGAGATTCCGAACTACGCGACCTTCATCTCGCCTGACGGCTGGGATTGGTTCGTCCATCATCCACACCTTCTTCCATTCACTTCTTAACTTGTGCACTGCGATATCCGTATTCAGGGACTACGGCACCACGCGCGGCTTCCCCAACGAATCCGAATTCACGGTCGTCAAAGTAGACTTCTACAACAACATCAAGACGTACCTCTCCGAGCTCTCGAACACCAACATCCGCTCGCTCGAAGACATCGTGGCGTATAATTATGCGAATGACGGGACGGAGGGAGGCACGGCGGGCGTGCATCCGGCGTTCAAGAGCGGGCAGGACAGCTTTTTGGCGAGTTTGGAGACGAAGGGGGTGAGGAATGAGACGTATTGGCAGGCGGTGGAGTATTGTAAGAGAGGAGCGGGGGTGGAAGGGATTGATGCGTGCGTCCTATTTTTCTTTTCTTTTCTTTTTTGCTTAGTATTTTTTGGGAAATGGATCACTGATTCTCGCTTGTGTTCAGAGCCCTCAAGTATAACAAAACGGATGGTATCATTGGCACCCTCGATGGTCTCCTCGTTCCCTCCAACGTAGGCCAATCGTACCAAGTCGCCGCCCAAGCTGGTTCGTCACATCGTCTCTCCCTCCCTCCTCGTTCCCATTTCCTTGATTATAGGCTTCGGTCGCCCTTACCTGCCTTATTATATCGTGCTACAGGCTACCCGATGATCACTTTCCCCGCCGGCGTCAACAACAACGCGATGCCCTACGGCCTCGGAATCATGAACACCGCCTGGTCAGAACCACTGCTCGTCAAGTGGGGCTCGGCGATTGAAGATCTTCTGAGGACGAAGGGCACGGTGCGACCTACGCCGAAGTGGTGGATGTACACGACGAAGAATATTCCGGTCTTGTATGATTCATGAGACGGATGGTCTTCGTTAACCGTCTTCCCCTTGCGTCCAATTGCAGGCTGTCTTGCAATATTTTTTGTTCCTTGACATGGCTATTGACGGTATCGATATCAGGCACGCCAGGGTCGTTTCATCCGAGTGGAGGTCACCACGCCTTGAACTGTCCTCGAGATCTGATCGCCGAACGACTGATCTGTCGTCATTTGAGGCATTTCACCGATTTGGCATGGATATCCCCTGGTTTCCTAGGGACCGCCAGGCACGATGTTCGCGGCCCGTCTTTTCATTATGGGTGGTTCAATGGCAATTCAATGGACTGAATCAGAGTCCTTTTGGCTCGACGTTCATATGTTGGCTTGTTGAACGCGATGCTGGGTCTTAAAGATGCACTCGCGCGCATAGCTTCATGGCCTGGTCATTTGAGTTGTCTCGTCGCGTTTCCTGATCCTTCTTCAAGCTCCGATCCAGCCCGTTTCTACATACACATTCACAGTATCATAAACACTACCCTGCACGTCGTCGTCTGTTCCGACCTCCGCATACTGCGCACTTACGACCCACATAGTCCTGAACGCTCGGATGTTGCTCCTCGGTATGTTCTCGCAGCGAAAGATCAGAGGTTGCAGATGCGACAGCATACCCTAGAATACCAAGCCAACCGCGCAGCATTCATGGATGCACCTGTCCTTCAACTTTTCCTGGCCTCGTTCTGGAACTTGTCAGTTTGTTTTCGGTCGCTATTTAGTATGTTTCCGTTGACAACCGCGGTTCAAGATGATGGTCCATGATACTAGGTCACACATGGGCACCATTCCATCGCACTGAATCATCACTCTAGACCATGCTCGCTGACAATTGTCGAGGTGCACGACGCCGGAAGTATATAAGGACTGAGGACGCTCGACATTCGATTTTCCTCATCAAATTTTCTGTTTCTCGTTTGTTCGCCTCCGCTGGTCTTATCCTCCGCCACTTTGTTGTGGCTGTTGGCTGTACCTGACGACTTGCTAGTCGAGTCTCCTTACCTTCATTTTCCATTCACATTCATTTTCTGCTCCTGCGTCCGCAACTGCTGTCTGTCTTCGACCCAGCACACCTTGATCAGCCGCATCTGTCACTTCAATTTACACAAGACACTTCTCGATATCAACTATGTTTGTATTCAAGTCTGCGGCTCAGGCTGGCGCTGTTCTGGCTTTCGCACAACTCGTGCGTGGACACGGCTATGTCCAGTGAGTTCTCCCTCCAGGCCGTATTCTTGTGATGGAGGTCTCATACTCACGGGATCTGTTGCGTGAATAAAGGGAGCTTACTGTCGGTGGTACGGATTACACTGGCTACCTTCCTTACAACGACCCTTACACCACCCCGTATGTACCCCCTCCCCTCTACCGTCCGCAGGGAAGCTAAACCAGTTCGCGCGTTCCTTCAGAACTCCCACTCGGATCGTCAGGTCTTTCACCAGCAACGGTAAGACATTTACCTCCTCGTCGTATACTGCAGATACCTGACGGTTGGAATCGTACTACAGGTCCTGTTGCTGACTTCACGACCGACACAATCACATGTAACGACGGTGGAGACACCGCCGCTGGCGCTAGCGCCACTGTAGCCGCTGGTGACCAGGTAGAGTTCTTCTGGACCGCCTGGCCTTCCTCCGTAAGTGCACAATATTGTCGAGTTTGGTGCTTTTCAGCTAATGTATCTCGGACCGTCACGTAGCATGAGGGTCCTACCATGACCTACATGGCCAAGTGTGACTCCGACGACTGCTCAACTTTCTCCGGACAGGATGTAAGCCGTTGACCCATCGACGCACCGTCCTTTCCTAGCTCACCTTTCTTTCGTTCTCAGGGAGACGTCTGGTTTAAGATTGACCACGCTGGTCTCAATGATGACCTCACCTGGGCTTCTGACACCCTCATTGCCAACAACGTAAGTTCGTCACCCTGTGGTTTTTCACGTTAGTCTCAATATTCTCGTCCACAGAACTCCTGGACCGTGACCATCCCCGACGACATCGCACCTGGTGGCTACCTCCTTCGCCACGAGCTTTTGGCACTCCATGGTGCCAGCACTGTTCTTGGTGCTCAATTCTACCCTATGTGCGCCCAGCTCGTCGTCACCGGCAGCGGTACCGCCGAGCCCTCTGGTGTAGCCTTGCCCGGTGCCTACGCCACTGATGACCCTGGTATGTTTTCTTCATTCTTTACCGGAGCTCATCCATTCACGCTATTGTACAGGTATCCTCATCAACATCTACTATCCCACGGTGACCAGCTACGACATCCCTGGTGAGTATCTATTCATGTGAAATTTTGGGTAGACGTTGACCGTGAAGTGTGCTGTAATTAGGTCCTACTGTGTATACCGCAGGTGGATCCACCGGTTCAACCGCTGCCGCTAGCTCATCCACTGCTGCAGCCTCTAGTGCCGCCACATCCGCCGCCGCATCCGCCGCCACATCCGCTGTCACTTCAGCCGCTACATCTGCCAGTGTCACGTCGGTCGCAAGCTCATCTGCCTCTGCCTCCAGTGCTACTGTCACCTCTGCCGCCACCTCATCCAGTGCCGTTGCCGCCGTTTCAAGCTCAGCCTCTGGTGACGCTTCTGCCTGCCCCGTCCCATCTTCATCCGCATCGTCCGCTGCTGCCACCGTTACGTCGGCCTCTTCCGCCGCCGCCATTACGAGCTCTAAGGTAGAAACTAGCGTCAAGGCTTCGTCGAGCGCCGCAGCGACGACTTCTGTCGCCAGCTCCATTATCTCCTCTTCCGCAAGACCCACTGCAGCAGCATCATCCTCTGCTGCGGGTGACGCTGGCTCCTGTCCTGCCCCATCCGCCTCAGCCTCCGCCTCCGCCTCAGCCTCTTCCGTCACTGGTAAGACCAGTGCAGCGACTTCCGCTGCAGCCTCTGCTGTAACCAGCAAAGCCAGCGCATCTGGGTTCACGACCGTCAAGAAGAGCTCCTCTGCCGTCGCAGCCAGTTCTTCTGCTGCAGCAAGCGCAGTTACCAGCGCGAAGACTTCGACGACTGCCGTCGCAGCTTCCGCTACCGCCTCTGCGTCCGCATCCTCAGTCTCAGACGCGTCCGCTTGCTCCGCTTCGACGTCGGCGACTGCTTCAGCGGCCGTCAAGAAGCGGAACCCGGTCAGGGAGAATGCGGCGGCGAAGAAGAGGAAGGCTGTTAGAGAGCTTGATGCGATGGAGCGTCTGAAGAGGAACGGGAAGCTGGGGAGGTCGATTTTGAGGAAGTAGAGTTTTTTGTGGTGGTCTCGCCAATTGTGGCTCTTGATTGGGTCTTCTTCGTTGTCTTCTCCCCCTTTGTCTCACCTCTATTCTTTCCCGTTGTGCAAGGCCACGAGCGTTTTCCATTATTTAAATTTTGTGGCGTAGAAGTAGCATGCTACTCGTTGTACAATGTAGTGTACCCTCGCTGGCAATCGATAGCTGGTCCTCCATAACTGCAACAGAGTACTTATCCGTGAATAAGGCCATAACACGTATCCAAATAAACGCAAGCATTTGAACATCCAGTCCATGAGATGAGAACCATGAGCCCAGACGACAGCGAATAGATCGCGAAAAAGATACAGCAGATATTCATTCTTGCGAAGGTAAAATACATACAATCAAAGCAAGCGCGTGACTTCCAGTTTCCATAACCTGCGATCAAACTAAATCATAATGAAACCGTCCATCATCTACCGTAACGATACGGAAGCCCACCCCCAAACGACCTCTATCACAACGCGAACGAGCCCCACCACGTCACCCGACTCAAGCCTTGATCTGCGGCCCAGCCAACCTCACCTTCTCCTCCACATCCTTCTCATACAGCGCGAACGCCTTCACGAACATCCCCGCCAGCTTCTTCACCTCCTTCTCGAACGCAGCCCTATCGGGCCACGCGAGGCTCGGGTTCAACAGCTCGCGAGGAACGCCCTCGAGGCCGGTCGGGATCGAGAGGTTGAAGGTCTCGAAGGTCTCGAAGTTGGCCTTGGCGAGCTCGCCGGAGTGGACGGCGTCGACGATGGCGCGGGTGTACTTGAGCGGGCAACGCTTGCCTGTGCCGTACTTTCCGCCTGTCCAGCCGGTGTTGATGAGCCAGCAGTCGACGTTGTGCTTGGCCATACGCTCGGCGAGCATCTCGGCGTAGCGGCCGGGCTGGAGTGAGATGTCAGGGAGAGAACTAGGATGGAGATAGAGAAGAGAAGACGTACGTGAAGGACGATGAAGGGAGCGCTGTAGCAGGTAGAGAAGGTGGGGATGGGCTCTAGAACACCGTCCTCGGTACCTGGTGTTTTCCTGAAAAACGATAAGCAAGTGTGGCAGCTCCAAAAAACAGAAGAATAACTCACGAGGTATAACCGGCCAAGAAGTGGTAGCTGGCCTGCTCTGGTGTGAGCTTGCTCACAGGGGGAAGAACACCGAACGCGTCGCATGTCAACATGATGATGTTCTTCGGTTGTGAGTCGACCGAGCAAGGGATCCTAGCGTTGGGGATGTACTCGATCGGGTACGCGCACCGTGTGTTCTCGGTGATGCTGATATCGTCGTAGTCTGGTACCCTGGAGTTCGGGTTGTAGACGACGTTCTCGAGGATGGAGCCGAAGCGGATAGCGTTGAAAATCTCGGGCTCCTTCTCTGCGGAGAGGTTGATACACTTGGCGTAGCAGCCGCCCTCGATGTTGAAGACACCGGTGTCAGACCAGACGTGCTCGTCGTCGCCGATGAGGAGACGGTTAGGGTCGGCAGACAGTGTGGTCTTGCCGGTACCAGAGAGACCGAAGAAGAGAGTAACATCGCCCTTCTCCATACCGACGTTGGCGGACGAGTGAAGGGAGAGCTGGCCAAACTTGACGGGCTGGAGATAATGCTGCAGTGAAGATTGGTGTCAGTTTGAAGACTTGATCAACTCGTGCGGCGAATTTACCATAACGGAGAATACGCCCTTCTTCATCTCACCGGCATACTCGGTTCCGAGAATAACCATCTCCATGCGCTTGAAATTGATCTCAACGGAGGTGGTTGAGCTCATGCCCTTGGTGAACCTATTTGCGGGGAACTGGCCAGCGTTGTAGATGATGAAGTCTGGCTCGCCGAAGGTGGCGAGTTCCTCTTCCGTTGGTCGGATGAGCATGTTGTTCTACACGCCACACTAGTGAGTAAGTACCCTAGAAAGGAAGGAGGAGAAACCTGGTCACGCGGGACGTACCATGAAGAGGGCATGATAGGCACGAGCGCAAATGACGCGGACCTTGATCCTGTACTTTGGGTCCCACTGGTGATAGGAGGTGTTAGCGACAGAATCAGAAGCAAAGTTTTGGAGCGATGTGGAGGATCGATGAAACTCACGCCAGCGTATCCGTCGAAAACGTAAACATTGTCGCGGGTGTTGAGGTAGTCAATAGCACGCTCGCGGTTGATCTCGAAGGTATCTGGAAGGAGAAAGCATTCACATACCCCAGGTTAGCTCTGCTGCCCACAAGGTCCGAGACAGAACAAAACAGTAGACTGACGTTCATCCATTTTGATGTTCACGCTGCCCCACCAGATATCATCCTTACTCGTCTCCTCGAATACGATACGTTTGTCCTTCGGAGACCGTCCGGTCTTCTTTCCAGAAAAGTTGATGAGTGCGCCTGAAGAGGAAATGATGGCACCCTCATTCCGGATGGCGTCCTCGTAAAGCAGAGCCACGGGTGCATTCCTCTTGAGCGTGATCTTGTCCATGTCGAAACCAGCCTGCGAGAAGTACTCGATGTCCTGGCCGATGACTGTAGTGCAAATCGATGAGTTCAACGTTTCGCAAGTCGAATAGGGGAAGCGGATGGAAAAGTGAGACATACGGTTTGACAGTTGCTCATTGTCGAAAGCTTGAGCATAGTTCTTGTGAAGGATGTGTGGGGTAACGTAGGGGGTCATTGAAGGTGGGAACACCATGATGGGCTATGAGATGCAATCCGATGAGTATATTTTCTCGACATGTTTGCTGAAGGTAGATCGCGAGACCAATATTTTGCACGTCGCGAAAAATGTCCTAAAAACAACGATAAATTGACAGATACGAACCTGGACGTATATTTGATAGCGAGTTGGTAGCTGTTTGACTTTTGCAAACGTTGAATGATGGCGGGGAAGAAAGGAGCGCAGTGGGGAACGGAAGAAGGGGGTCTTTCGGCGCGGTAATATAGCCTGCAGCATAGGCTTTCCTATTTCGTCATTCGGTCGGGGCAAATCACGAGCCCAAAGTCCGTCCCGACCTCCCCCGCAAAATACAAACCGCGGGACACCGATAGGCGGAAAAGACACGGAAAATGGAAGGGCGAAGACGACGGCAAGAGCTAGTCAGGAGCGATTCGGGCAGTGTAGACGTTCATGAGGGGAGCGAGGGAGTCCTTTCTCTTACGCGAACCCATGCTCTCCAGCAACGGCGGATGGCCGCACATTCCTCCTTTGGTAATGTTCATCATCATGAAGCGTCACGTGGCGCGCATTCCTGCGAGGATGCGCCATTGCCAGCGCGGTGGGGGAGGCGCTTTCTCTCCTCTAGGATCTGCTTCATTGTCTTCACATTCTCTCGCTGTTTTTCGGGTAGATTTTATTAACTCTGGATTCGCCTCTCCGCAACGGAGGTGTCGGACCTCTGGTGGACCGATCTGGAGATCAACACCCGCTCTGTGAGTAGAGAGTCACCGATTTAGACGTATCAGATCGACATGGTACCCTCAACCCCCCCCGCTCTTAGTACCGTCAGCTTGGGTATGCTTCACAACGACTGATCTGGACCTAATCTATAGCTACCCTTATGGCTGGCCGCAGTAAATTTTAACATATGGGTGTTTTCTGGTACGTCATCTATCTCGCCACATTGAACTTCGCCGCGCCCTCCCGTATCCCTTTCATGCTCCATTTATAGTTGTAGGACATACAGGATCGACCGACGTTTGCACTCAGGTTCTCAAGGTCTATATATAACACATATCCGTAAGATCAAGCTCGAAGTTTACTATCTTACTCCAATTCTCGCCCGCAGAGGATACGATCGCTGTGAGATAACACTAGATCCCCCATCGCAACTCGTCAGGTGAGTCTCTCAATCTGTTATTCCCTCCTGCATCACAAAACGAACCCTCCTTGTTGGTTCTGGGTCGGACACGTTCACACGAGTTTCCACCAGGATAAACGTCGGGCAGCGGTCCGGTTCTATGGCTACTGTAACCAGTACGGTCGCGAGCGATGCTCCGCTGCAGATATTGTTCTACAGGCTAGCCGAGCAACTGCAGTTGATATCTGTTGATATTCAAGTGTCTGCTCTACGTCATTTTGCATGTTTCCAGCCGCGATGAGTAGATCACCCCTGCCGTTGGCTCTTTTTCCTCCACTCACCCACCTGGCCTGGTTATCTCGCAGAAGGAAGCGAGTGTTTGCTTCGTCGTCTGCATCCGAGGCTCAAATGTTCTCGATATTTATAGGGGCCTTCCCGAGCTTCTCTGCGCCGAAAATTTAGGTCCCAGGACGCAAATGCTGAGCTTGATTGGTTGAAGCGCCGCCCATCGATCAACTGCTCATAGTCGATAGATATTCCTCGATGTCAATGACCACTGCTATTTAGTGATATATGCACATGCGATTCCCAAGGCAGTCAGTGCGATGGGTGCCTCTTGTGCCTTGCTCTTCATAATATGGCAACCTTTAGGACCTATGAGTTCCTGTGAGCTACGCCCCGGTGTCGATGGAAGTCCAGATCAGCTTAGTGCTAACTATCACCTCTCAAGAGGCTTTCGAACACTCTCGAAGTGCTCCGACCTCCGCTTCATAATTAGACGTGTAGACCAGATTTGTCGTCCATCGAATTACTGGCCGCAGTGATTGGACGTCTACGTGCTCTTTTCTCATTGATTTTCTTGTCCGAGTCGGTGTGTAGCGCGCCTCAAATAAACCTTCTTCCTGCAACTTCTTGCACTTATAGGCATATCTCAACCTGTGTGCCATGAGTTCCAGCAATATCTATTACTTCACTTTCGGTATCCCTATCGTTTGATTGCACTTTCGTTGTATCGCATTTCAATGACATTCCGTGTGGCGTAGCTGGTGCCACAGCTGTTCATCTGCTAAAAGTCGACCTCCTCGTTTCCTCATTCCAGTGGTATATCCGCCTCCATACTCTCGTGCTATCGACGTCATATGCAAGCGATGGTGCGTCCCTTTCGTGCGCAGGTTTACCTCTCTTGTACCTCTCAGAAGCGGAGAACTAACGGTCCGCAAGGGCCGCCATTTCATTCCGTGTTTTTCCGATTGCTTCCCGACGTGTCCCTTCGGTCTTCCCTTCAGCTCTGGTGGGACTCCGCCACTAATTCGTCAACATCTTTGGGCACAGGTAAGGTACTAGAAGGCTGCATTTGGTCTCTGAAAGCTATAATCTTGAACCCAAAAGGTCCTGTGATCCTTCGGACTACGAAGGCCGAAGGGATTCGAAGAGAGGCTGTTTTACGCACCCAGACATCTTGCACACGACCAGTGGTATGCGTTATTTTACTCTGCGAGGCTCTCAGGAACGCGCGAGCAAAACTCAGGTTTATCGCCTTGATTGCCACACATCCGGGAGTAACCATTCGGCAACCACGCTTCCCCCTAACTTATGCATTTGTGAACCATCCCGAGAGACGCGCACACGACCAAATCTCTGTTTACACATGCGATGACTGACTGTTGTCTTCCTCCTTCAACCCTTTGTCAAGCCTCCTGGTGTCGCGGGACTTTACACGTGAATGCGGCGCTCCGCCTACTTATTGGAGCTAGTTTCGTCTGGTGCTGGTCTAGTTTTTAAGCTTTGCTTGGAGGGACGAGGCTCTGATATATAAGAGATGTGGACGAACACAGAGGTGAGGAAAACCCTGTATCTTTTGCTGCGCGGTTGATCGTCTTCCCCTCCCCACGTCCTTGAAATCCACCCCGAAACGATCTTCACGAGATGTCTTCTCCATTGTCGACTTACTCTACCTTGTCGGATGGCCAGCAAGTCCTGATACGCCATCTTTCATCGAAAGACATCCCTCGCATTCGCGAGATGCACGTACGCAACTGTTCTGATGTCTTATTTTCCTCGTATTCGGACTAATTTTCACCCACAGAGTTCTATCTTGGGTCTCAACCTTCCCAGCTCATTCTACCAGCAACTTCTCCTTCATCCCACCCGTCTCTGCCTCGTTGCCGTTCCCTTCTCCTCCTCCCCATCCCTCCATCACACCGTTGAGAACCACGGCGAGCCAGTCGCTTTCATCACCACTGCCCTCCATGTCCCTACCAACGATCTCTCTCTTTCCCTCCGATCCACGACCACATCCCTCAAGTCTCGTCGCTCAGCATCCGAGAACGCGGTAGAGATGCACGTCCTGACCATCGGCGTCTCGCCCGCTTTCAGGCGCCAACATCTCGCCACTCGTCTCCTTAAAGAAGCAGTCCGTGCTATCCACACACAAGCGCGTGTGGCGGCTCAGATGCCCGTGATCGCACAATGCTCCTTGGACAATGTCGTAGAGGATGACGAATATGCAGAGAGCGAAGTTTGGGGCAAGGAGATGAACGTTACTGTTCATCTTCCCGCTGCGGATGTGGAGGGGAGGAAGTTCTGGGAAGGAATCGGGTTGAAAGAGCAGGGTGGAGTGCGACTTCCTGATGCGAGAGCTGGGCCGTGGAGAGATTCTGTGAGGGTTACTGGGCGCGTCGCTGCTTGATGCGATGACTGACGTTATCTCCAATCCGCGACTAATCATGCATTGTCTTGTTGATGCTTTACTACTGCAGGTTGGTCAGTGATTACAATCCTACGACCTTTGGGGATACTTATTGTTCGTAAATGACTGGTGATGCAGCGCTTGTTTCTTTGCATGATTGTCTGTTCCTTTGCACCTCTGAAGAACGATGTGCTATTTTAGTACAATTCTAAATACGCCTGTTCTCGCACCATGTATTCTGGTCGTCTCTTTCCTTTCCTTTCCTGATCTTGCGGCCCGGAGACTCTAGACTTCGCCTCCTCTTCTTGCTCGTGTTTTTACCGTGCATCCTTTAGGCCTCTCCTTCATTGCTCGGTTTTGTTGATCTGCATATGCTTCTCGTGTGATAATCGTTAAAAACGTGAAGAAGCTGCTCCAGCAGCCCCCGTGTCGCGTTAACTGCACGACGGTGAAGACCACCAATGGAAATTGAACTGCCCGTGGCATTCAAGGCGCCTTGTTAAAGGTATGGCACAAAAAATATCTGCAGGGCTACATACAATAATACATGTATTATCTAGAGCACTTTATACCATAAGCTCGTCTCAACCTATACAGGACGATGCTTAATAGACGAAACGGTACATGAATTATGATGAATATTCATCCCATGATTCGTGGGCCACAAATGAGCGCTCTCGGGAATCGCCGAGATAGTTCAAAGTCAGCCGATAGCGCCAGACACGCGTTCTCCGCGTCGCGTCGCGTTCTCTTTCCATCTTCGCCGTTTTTCCGCAATTCCCATATCGCCCTCTTACTGTATCCTCAACCGCCTGACAGCATTATTAGTCATAGTTTTGCGCTCTCAATCTAACTTGTGCATACTCATCGCTTTAAGCTGCTGTTGGGTAGTCCCCCCTATTGGTGCACGGTGTTCTCTCGTATTCCAGTGGCGCATAGCTCTCAGGCGCAGAACTGACTCTCAACATGGAGGACGAACCTTTGGCATCCGAGGAGGAGACTCAGAATAGGCCTGCTGCAGCAGACCGTACTTATACAGAATCAACGGACCTGTATGAAGTTCTGGGTGTTTCGAAAACTGCGACCACCGCTGAAATCAAGGTGAGCGAAAACTGCTTGAGAAGACGGTATTCGTCTCCTAACACTACGAAACAAAGACAGCGTTCAGGGCCAAAGCTCTCGGGCATCACCCGGACAAGAACATGGGGGCTGACGATGACTATGAGGGTTCCAATGAACGTTTCAGGCGAATCCGAGAAGCTTATGAGGTATGTCATTATCAACATCTTCTCTTTGTAGAAGCTTGCCGGACTGACGTGTTGTAGATACTCACAGACGATAAAGTAAGATAAATGCATATCTGTCCATCACACTAACTAACAAATATTTTATCGCAGGAACGAGAGCAATATGACCGTGATCCAGCTGCTTTTGCGTCTACTGGCAACCGTGCTCAGGGCTCGAACGACGACGACGACAGTGACTGGTTCTCAGGCTGGAGCTTTGGGGGATCAGGTCCCAGACCTGCATCCCAATCGGTATGCTCGACACTCTACCAAGCGCATCCGTCTTATTTATGTGCTTCTCCCTCCTTTTAGTCTGGATGGCGTATGCCTCGACGTGCCCCCAATGAGATAGGTCGTCAGGATTTGTTTGACCTTATCCAACGGTTGGAGCTCAAACTCAAATCTGGAATTTCTTCTGACGTATGTTCATTCTCCTGCGCATTCTCTTTGAACATTCAGCGCGGTCTTTGACTTCTGACATCAATAGGAACGCTACCGTGTCATCGGCGCGTTTTTCGACACGCTCGCCAAAGACGACGCACGACAATCGAAACGGAACCTAAATCACTATCCTTCATATGGCGACGCTCACTCCGTGTGGTCACGCTCTGCCTGCACTAAAGAGGAATTGGCGGCGCTAGACACCCGAGCACCAGAGGTGTGCTACTTTTATGGTTTCTGGAATAAGTTTGTGTCGTCCAAAGGGTTCGAGTGGGTGATGAGATATGACGAGGAGTATTTCCATCAGTTCGGTAATGCACGGCTGGATAGGTATGTTTGCTTCTCCTCCTAAGCGACCTGAACGAACGAGCTTATGGCGTTCGACAGACACATTCGCAAGGAAAACAAAAGGGTTCAGGCAGTCTATCACAAAGAATTCAACGAGATTATCAGGGTACGCATATTTGACCTTCCACTTACTTATTCTCAACAGTTTTGTCGTTCTTTCGGTCTTTAGGTTTACACCATGGTCCTGCGCGACTCTGACTCTCGTTATGACGATCATTTGGCACGTATGGAACGAAGGCGCGCGTCCCCTTCGTACTCTGATGAGCTTGAGCGACAAAAGAAAAGGGAGAAGGAGAAGAAAAAGGAAAGGAAGAAACGCTCCAAGAGTAGCTGGTGATTGCGATGCCGCTGACATCCTTGTCTGTACCATATTGCTGCCGGTGCGCACCTTACATCTGCATTTTCTTGCCCCGTGCCTTGTCTGCGATCAGTTGCTCGCTTGTTCCCGTATTACTCTATGCACTCCTATTGTACCATATTGTATTCCATCTTTTGGTGTTCTTGTCCATCACGGGTTGTGGCACATTTGTTCCACAGCACAGTTGTAGCAATATCTTTCGCTTTTACTGAACCAGTAAGAGCCTGTACTAAGTAGAGGGTACCGAAGGGTATGAAAGGTTCCTAGAAGGACGTTTGACATATTTTTCCCGCGCCATTGCGGAGGACGAAAATGAACAGCGTTGAACTCGATGTCGGTACATTCCGGACGGTGACTTGGACCTCAACCACGTTCCGAGCGCTCTCTAGACTGGATCTATCCCCCTGTGGCCCGTGACTAACCATAGTCGCTGGCTCATTGAGCACTTATTTAAATATCTCTAAACCCCACTAAGCCTCTTTCTCAGAAGACCGCAGCGTTTTGCCTATCTCGTCATCGCCCGAAAGAGCATATTCAAGCCTCGAGGCCGCATTCTACACGTGTGCCAACACACAACTTCTGCGACATCATCTTGGCTTCATCGTCCTCTCATCTCACCACTATCTGGGACGTAACTCTGTTCTGGGTAGCTTGGTCAAGTTATCAGTCCCGGACCATCAACTGCGCTGGGCTGTGATGCTGGGTTGAAGTATCCCTATCTGGACGAACAGCAGCTTATTGTTCGAGGCCGACAACCAGCGCGGACAGTTCTGCGCCGGCGTGCAAACTGTACTCAGGCTGTGAATCTGTAACCCGACCACCTCATCATCCACACGCCCACGACCCTCCCGCACTTTTGTTGACACGCGCTGTCGGCAAAGTCTAGCCTGTAACCCTCGTTTCCGCCACCCTTCCACGTTCTGTCAGCTGTATAGTCCCAGTCGACGGAACAGAAAGGGTCCTGTTCATTCCTTGTTCGAACAAGCTTCCGTACCTGCTTTCATCACTGCGCCACAAAAGTCCCACTTTCTTCTTCCGCCCCTTTCATCCTCTTTCTCGCATGAATCCGAACGTTGTTGTGGAGGAAGTTCTCGACGAAGACGAGTTGCGTGATCCTCGCTTTCTATTTATACGTGTAACCACCTGCTAATTTTGCCGAATGATCCCGTTCCGTGCTCTCTCTACTCCACGCTTCTTCGTGCTCGTCACCAACTTCCATCCCTTCGCCCTCGTCTGTGTTCGCTGGCATCGCGGACTTGCCTGATTGTCCATTCCTCTTGTCGCTTTGTGCCTGCGCTCTACACAGGATGGACCTGATGGCTCAAGTCCGACAGGCCTCAGACACACCCTCTGCCCTCTCCGAGTTTCTACAGCTTCCGGACGCGATCCGGACTCTCACGAAACCTCGACGATCGGCATACACGTCGCGCTCACCATCCTCTTCCCGGGGCCTAACCAGCCCTTCGCCTCCCCCCGAATCAGTATCAACAGCCACACCTATACACAGGCCGAAGGGCAAGGATAGGGAACGGGACAGGGATAAGGACAGGGACAAGGATAGAGGTAGGGACAGGGACAGGGACAGGGACAGGGATCGTCCCAGAGGAAATGGCCGTCGACGAGGTTCGGATGCGACGAACTCAATGTTGAGTATCGTTCTGGCCGAAGAAGAACGACAAGCCAATCACCTGAAAGCTATGCTCCGCATCACAGGCGATCGCCTCCAAAACGAAATACGGAAAGCAGACGATGCCGAAACCCGAGCAACCCTGGCCGAGGTTCGTGCGCGGGATATGACTTCCCGCGCCACATCCGCTGAGCATGCGCAGCACGCTGCCGAGCTCGAGTCCGCGCGTGCGAGAGAGGAGACGAAGAGGTATCAGATGCAGGCTGAGAATGCGGAGAGGGAGGTTAGGAGGTTGACCGGTGAGGTTGCGAAGTTGCAGAGGCAGAAGGAGGAGGCAGAAGAAGAGGCAGCGAGGGCGAGGGATGTGGCGCGTAAGTGGCAGGCTGCGTTGAGGGACTTTCAGTCTAGGGCTGAGGGGAAGGAGGAAGGGATGAGGATGGCGTTGTTCAAGAGGTTCGATGATGGCAGGGCCGAGGGTTTCGAGGATGGGCATTCGGAGGGATGGGAAGCTGGCAGGGCAGAAGGATTTGAAGAGGGTAGAAGAAGGGGTATCGAGCAGGCGAAGACGTTAGCGAGGAATGAGGAGAGGCTTGCGGCTTATACTAAGCCCTCTACTCCTGCTCCTCATCCAAGCCGGTTCTACGAGGAGATGGCGTCGCGGTACGATGATGACGACAGGACGCGATTCTACGACGATGGACGCACTGTGGCGCTCACGGAGAAGGAGTATAATATCGTAGACCCGCCACAGCGATACAATAGTCCTGCAGTAAGGGTTTCGTCATTCCTACTGAACAGTCAAACTGACGTATATCACTCCTACAGCACTTCGAGCGAATCAAAGAATGGGCTGCTGAGTCGACCACGCAGTCAAGCAAATCGACGCCACCCAAGCCGGCCCCTGTCTGGCTCCGTCGTCGAACCAACACACCTGTCCCCTGACGAACGAGATAATACCAAAATAATATGCTATACCCGCTTTCACGGATGCCAATCCTGTCTTCTATGGTACCCAGCCTAAGTCTCCTCGCTTGATGTGGCGCCAATGTGATGCTGTGGCGTGCCCTCTGATCTTGGACTTTCCTCCTGATAATCTGTAACTGATATGTTGTTGAATCCTTGATGGCTTCACGGACCTGGAATATTCCCCACTCATCGATAGCCTCACATTCGGTTTCGTTCTCGTTGTCGATCCACAGGAACTATGTATGAGATAATGTATGTATCCTAGATCTCTCCTGTACTTCGAACTTCTGATACCTTCGCAACGTAGCAGGCTGTTTGTGTTTGGATGTTCATATAACTACATCGTTACATGCATATTATACAATATCAGTCTTATTTTCCATAGCGTCCCAAAATCTCAAGTACTGCTTCGGATGAGGGCTTCAGCAGCTACTGAGCGTGGCTTGATCACACAGTCGAAGTGTTCCGGATGACTGAATCGATTTAAATCATTGAATCAGCGCATTGGTCAAAGGAATAAAAGCGGATAGACGGCACCTGATCGTCTCGCTCGTATATTTCACAGCTGGTGGCACTGGTTTGCCATCCTTCGTAGGTGGCCGTATATCATATACCATGAGGACGGAGGTGCATGCTAGCCATGTCAACGTGTCGGCGAGGTGGAAACCTGTATAAAGAGTGAGCATCCATGCTAGAGACAGTCGATAAAGAAACCATACCTGGACAAGCTCTGCAGTGAAACATGCATTAGTCGAGTATACGTCTCCCGTGAATGGCGAAGCTTGGGAACTAGTACGAACCGTCGCCCAAAGCCAAATGCGTACTCTCTCGGGTCCTTCTGTGTTTCGTTTCCGTCCGAAGCGAGATATCGCTCTGGGAGAAAGCGATCGGGCTCAGGATACACCTTCGGGTCCTTCATGAACTCCCTACGCGACAGACGTTGGACGTCAGCTTAGGTCATACAGAGCAGCTGAAGAACATTCTTGGACTAACCAGATATTCGCTATGACAATTGAGCCTTTCGGAATGAAGTAGCCCCCATGGGTATCGTCCTCTCTTAAGGAATGAGGCAGACCTGGTTGATTTTTCCGATTCTACAGATCAGTCACTAGCCACGTCATATGAGGAGAAACAAGCTACCGAGCATCGCGAAAATGTATCGTCTCCGTACTTCGGTGATCAAAGCGTTCGTATACGGCAAGCTTTCTCGGTCTCGAAGGGTGGGCAGCCTTCCCAGTCCTATGACATTGTCGATCTCAGCTTGCGCCTTCTTTTGTTCTTCGATGTGGATAGTCATGGCGAGGAAGAAACATTCGAGACCGGCTATCGTCTGTCCGAAGCAAATGACAGGCTTCGTTAAAGACCTATAGGGCCGACTCATGAAATTACACTGACAGTATCCGCCCCTCCTGAATATATTGTCTGAGTCCTACTGTAACACAGACGAAGCGTTGAATTAGAGACGAACCGCTATAAATTCCAGACGCCGCCCATTTTGCCTCCCGTGATTGTTCAGGGCTCACCCCTTGATCGTGAAGGTATGTAGACAGAAAGGAAGGGCGGGCAGTTCCAGTGGCCTGTGTTACACATTTTAGCTGTTAGTATTTAGCGGTAGAGCGTAGAACCATCAACATACCATCTGTCTTTTTGCCCATTTGTACGGTTCATGTATCATAAGTTGTAAACTCTTTCTGTACTTGGGGACCTTACGCTTCCATCCTGCGCCGGGAAACCATTCTGGGACATGTCGCACTGATGGTGGACAAGGCGTGAGTTTCCTCCGATGACAGATAAGGAAGTCAGGTGGATGAAAACTTGCGTATAGGAAAGACGTCGACTAGAAACGCGCCACTCATACTCGTCTCAGAAAACTGATCCATTGCTTCGCCGACCAGCCTTACCATTCCCTCCGCGCCGTCATCCGTAGACTTCGCCCCATAGGCCAGCATTAGCATGACGTTGCCCACGAGCCTACCATCCATCAACCGTGGTAAGTCCCAGTGATTTCGGAAAATAGAGCAGGAAAATTTGATGAAAATCTAGACCCACTTGCGCGAATGCTCGACCCACTCCTCCTTCCCCTCTAGAATCCTCCTCAGATACACCTCTGTCTCCTCCGCCAATACCTCACCAAATTCCTCCACCTTTGCCTTTGTACCCATAAACTGAGCGAGCATCTTTCTATGCTCGATCCACCGCTCACTGAAAGGCACCAGACCGATAACATCATCCCAGCCTATGAGGCGCCCGGCCATCATGAGCGTAGGCCTATCGCTGTAAAGGCGACTCTTTTTGTCGAGCATGTCGACGGCATAACTAGGGTCGTTGAGTATTATGATGGACTGGTTAAATACAGTCAAGTGGATGATGGGGCCTTCAACACCGGTACGTTGTGAGCGGGCGTAGGAACACGAAGGAAGACATAAGACATGAACGTACCGTACTGCTCTCCCCACTTAGCGAAAGTCACCCAAGGTTCAGACTTCGGATAATCCAACGCGTTTCCCAGGACCGGAAGCTTTCTTGGTCCAGGAGGGAGAGGTAGAGACTGCCTCGATCCCTTAAAACTCTGGTAAAATGCAAAGCTCATAATCGTTAGGACTCCGGCCACAAACAAGGCTGTAGAGGGGTAAATCTGGGAGCCTGTGGTGGACTCCATCAGGCAGAATCGACGGTTTCACAAGCAGGGGAGAGGAGGGGGGAAAGAACAAGTCTGGAAAAGCTATTTGGTCGTCCCCTCGGCCTTAAGTATTCAAGGAGCACAGCCCACCCACCTGGAGATTCGCCACAACTCGCGAACCAGAAATACACTACCTCCTTCTGGCTGCTGGGGGAAAAGGCGGCCCGGAAAGGATGTATTCCTTTCAAGAACGCTTATCTGAAGGCGGGGAAGCGAAGATAGGTCGGATGCTCAGTGGCGTTGTCGGGCACACCATCATTACCCTGATTAGGTTTGTGAACTGATGAAATAATCCGCATAATGTACATTATCAGTCCTGCTTTGCTCGACTTCTCAAATCCTCAAGCATTGCCCCGGATAAAGGCCTCAGCAGCGGCTGAACGTGGCTTGATCACGCATTCGAAGTGTTCCGGATGACTAGATCAATTCGAGCAATAGCATCAGCGCAGCGGTTAGAGAAACAAAGGGTTGGCATCCCACCTGATCGACTCGCTCGTAAACTTTACGGCTGGTAATACCGGCTGTCCATTCTTCGTAGGTGGCCGTATATCATACACCTGGAGTATGGAGGTGCACGCGATCCACAACGACGCGTCGGCGAAGTGGATACCTATGTCAAGGTACGGAGATTCCTGTCCAGTTGGTATCGAACTAAACACATTTGATCTAGAATCATACCTGGACATGCTCTGTGCAGAACACGATGAGCAGTAGATTGAGCGCCAACATCATTAGTGAAATTGAGACTCGAAAAGGGACGAACCGTCGCCCAAATCCAAATGTATACTCTCGTGGATCTTTCTGTGGTTCAACTCCACCTGAAGCGAGATATCGCTCTGGGGAAAAGCGATCGGGGTCAGGATACACCTTCGGGTCCTTCAGAAATTGCCTGAAAGATAAGTGTAAGTGCCAACCTGATCATGCACGAACATACGGAGCAGTTGACGGAGATTTTAGACTCACCACACATTCGGGATGACAACAGAGCCTTTCGGGATGAAGTATCCCTCGTGGACATCGTCCTCTCTCGAGGCATGAGGGATACCTGGTTTTGTATTTTCATAGTGAAAAGCCAGCCACGCCGTGTAGTAAATGATAAATTACCGAGCATCGCGAAAGGGTATCGTCTCTGTGCCTCGGTGATCAAGGCGTTCGTATACGGCAAGCATTCCCCGTCTCGGAGGGTGGGCAGCCTGCCCAAACCTATAACCTTGTCGATCTCGGCTTGTGCCTTCTTTTGTTCTTCGGTGTGGAGGGCCATCGCGAGAAAAAAGCATTCCAGGCCTGATACGGTCTGTTGTACCAGATGACAAGTGTTAGTAAAGGCCCTGTCATAGCCGCTACATGGAAATACACTGACAGTATCCGCTCCACCTGGAGATATAACATGTTTAAAATGCGGTAGTTTAGCAGACATGAAGCTTTGGATTATAAACGAACCGCTATAAATTCCATTGGCGGCCCATTTCACTGTCTGTGATTGTTCGAGAGTCACCGACTGATCTTGAAGGTATGTAGACAGGAAGGAGGGGCGAGCAGTTCCAGCGGCCTACAACAACTTTGGTCAGTGGTATATAGCGATATCGTGGAACAACTTCACATACCATCTGCTTGTTTGCCCATTCATACGGCTCATTTACCATGAGCTGTAAGCTCTTTCTATACCTGGGGACTTTACGCTTCCAACCCGCACCGGGAAACCAGCTTGGGACATGTCGCACTGATGGGTATGCAAGACATAAATCCCTGGGAATTGAGCCAAATGATGAGGACGTGTGGAGAATGGGGACTTGCGTATAGGAAGTATGTCGACCATGAACGCGCCACTGATACTCGTCTTGGAGAACTGGCACATGGCTTCGTTGACTACTCTTATCATCCCTTCTGCGCCGTCATCCGTAGGCTTGATGCCATACGTCAACATCAGCACGATGCTGCCCGCGAACCTATCCTCCATGAACTATCGTTAGTTTCAATGATAGTTCGCCTGAGTCCACAAAGGAAAGGAAGGTGAAATAGATAGGGACTCGGCCGAGGAAAATATGCTCACTGGCGCGAATGCTCGACCCACTCCTCCCTCACATCTAAAATATTCCTCAAGTACGCCTTCGTCTCGTCCTCCAACAGCTCACCAAATCCCTCCACCTTCGCCTTCGTACCCATGAACCGCGCAAACATCTTTCTATACTCGCTCCACTGCTCACCCATAGGCACCAATCCGGGGATTTCTTCCCAGCCTATAAGACGGCCTGACAGCATCAGCGTGGGTCTATCGCTATAAATGCGGCTCTTCTTGTCTAACATATCGACGGCATAGCTGGGGTCATTGAGTATTATGACGGATTGGTTGACTGCGCTCAAGTGGACGATGGGGCCTACATATATCAGAGCGCCGGTTCATTGTGAGTGTCGGATGTGCGGAAGCCGATGGAAGAGGATATGAACGCACCGTATTGCTCTCCCCACTTGGCGAAAGTCACCCAGGGTTCAGACTTCGGGAAATCAAACGCATTTCCCAGGACCGGAAGCTTCCTAGGCCCAGGGGGGAGAGGCAGCGACTGCTTCGATCCCTTCAAACTTTGGTAAAATACGAAGCTTATAATACCTAGAACTCCGACGAGCAAAGCTGTGGAGAAGTAAGTTTTTGAGCCTGACGTGGACTCCATCTCGCAGTCTCGACGGTCACACAAGAGAGGGGGGGAGAGGGAACGTCTGCCAGGGTAATTTGCTCGTCCCGTCAACTTTAAGCACTCGGGGCAATGGTCATGCTTGATCATGGAGCTGACTCGAACTCAAACGAGAAATGTGCTGCCCCTTTGCAACCGCTAGGAAAGGAAATAGCCCAGAAAGGATATGTTCATGTGAAGAATGTTCATCTGAAAGTGACGCGCGCGAAAGCAGATTAGATACCCAGTACCTATTCGTTCGACTCGACTTCCAAAACCTGCTACGAGTTTGTCTACATTCCGGCGTCCATCAGCGTCAGGCCCACCTCGGCGCAAAAATCTCGGAGCGCGTTGGGGGCAGCCTCGCTCGTGTGGGGAGTACAGTTTCTTTTGCAGCTGCGAGAACGATCTCACCGTTGGGTTTAGCGCACGTAAGTACCATGCCATTCCTTGCTGGTATAGCAGAACAATCAAGATCCCCGAGATAGGACGTGCTGGGCACAAAGAACAGCGAAGACGAAAATATAAGTATGGACGGATGCGTCATGAACAACTCGTACGTACTCACCATTGAAAAGCGCTTGAATAGTGTCACAACCGACTTCGATTCCATGTCAGGAGATTCAGCTACGCCCCGGTCGCTGCAGGATTTGGACATGCATATACCAGTGCGAAAATGATTGGCTAGCTCTCACATTTCGTGATGCATATATATAGGGCCGTATAATGCGCCATTGGAGAAAACGGAGGGGAGGGCTGGATCTCTATGATATGCAGAAGCGCGCCATGCATATATACGCGCGGCAAAGTCTTGTATAAATTCGGGAGCGCCAGGGATGGTAACATCTTCGAGGATGCATCGTCGACATCAACCAGGAGAACTTCAACATGTAGGGAAACACACTCACCTAAAAAGTGAAGCTCGAATGTTGACGGGCCATGATTGCAGTTACGCAGCATCCGACTAACCTGTGTATTTTCCGTCGACAATCGCACGAGAAAAAACAGCAACATGACATGTACATTGATCATGGACTCCTTCCATTTCCGACTCGACATCGAGCGGAGACACCACTACTACTTACAACGCGACATAACGAGTGATACTACATAAAACGAGCGACAGACGGACATGTGGGCATGATGAACCGAAGACAGTGATAGGCGCGGACAGACAACGCTCAGAGACCTCCACGGAGACGCAAGACTAGATGTATGAGAAACAACAATGAGCTGACCAGAACGGCATTGACGGTATATGAGGATGATGAACGTACCCAAGTGAAGAGTGGACTCCTTCTGGATGTTGTAATCCGAGAGAGTGCGTCCGTCCTCCAACTGCTTCCCGGCGAAGATCAAGCGTTGCTGGTCAGGGGGGATGCCCTCCTTGTCCTGGATCTTAGCCTTCACGTTGTCGATGGTGTCGGAAGACTCCACCTCCAACGTGATCGTCTTACCCGTGAGGGTCTTGACGAAGATCTGCATGCCGCCACGGAGACGAAGGACTAAAGTCACCGACGTCAGCCGTTTGATCCAACGACGAGCGACCATGAATCAACTGACCAAGGTGGAGGGTGGACTCCTTCTGGATATTGTAGTCCGAAAGGGTACGCCCGTCCTCCAACTGCTTCCCGGCGAAGATCAAGCGCTGCTGGTCCGGGGGAATGCCCTCCTTGTCCTGGATCTTGGCCTTCACGTTGTCAATCGTGTCCGAAGACTCAACCTCCAACGTGATCGTCTTTCCGGTAAGGGTCTTGACGAAGATCTGCATTCCACCACGGAGACGGAGGACTGGAAGCACAGACATCAGCAACCATCGTGGATATAAGTCACCGAAATCAACCTACCCAAGTGAAGGGTAGACTCCTTCTGAATGTTATAGTCGGACAGAGTACGCCCGTCCTCGAGCTGCTTGCCGGCAAAAATCAAACGCTGCTGGTCAGGGGGGATGCCCTCCTTGTCCTGAATCTTCGCCTTGACGTTGTCGATCGTGTCGGATGACTCGACCTCAAGGGTGATGGTCTTCCCCGTCAAGGTCTTGACGAAGATCTGCATTCCACCACGGAGACGAAGGACTGAAAGCACCGACATCAGCGAATGATCGCAATATTAAAGCAAAATGAAATCAACGCACCAAGGTGGAGAGTCGACTCCTTCTGAATATTGTAGTCGGAGAGAGTACGGCCGTCCTCGAGCTGCTTGCCAGCGAAGATGAGACGCTGCTGATCGGGAGGGATACCCTCCTTGTCCTGGATCTTCGCCTTAACATTGTCGATCGTGTCGGATGACTCGACCTCAAGGGTGATGGTCTTCCCCGTCAAGGTCTTGACGAAGATCTGCATGCCTCCACGAAGACGGAGCACTACAAACAACACCCAGAAACACAATTAGGACGCCACTCCCACGTGTATGAATATGGAACCCAAGACAGGTACGCACCCAAGTGAAGAGTCGACTCCTTCTGGATGTTGTAATCGGAAAGAGTGCGACCATCCTCGAGCTGCTTGCCCGCGAAGATAAGGCGCTGCTGGTCGGGAGGGATACCCTCCTTGTCCTGGATCTTGGCCTTGACGTTGTCGATAGTGTCAGAGGACTCGACCTCGAGGGTGATGGTCTTGCCAGTGAGGGTCTTCACGAAAATCTGCATGGCTACTCGAAAGTAGGGCAACGATCAGTCAGCACCGCTCTATCTCTATCCATCGCGCTCTCCTCGCCTCCTGAGCACCTCAGACAATCTGACCTCAAGGATCCCGCCACGCATGAATCAAATATGAAGACACTCACTTGTAATTATCGAGTACTGTGTGAAAGAGGAGCCTAGATGCGAGTATGGGGAGATGGTGGTGGTAGGAGAACAAGAGCTGCTGAAGCGCTGGGCGCGCAGGTACCCCACAGCCTTATCAATTCGGGAACGCCGGACGGAGTTACAACATATTCTTTGTCCGACTTTATCGGTGTGGCGTCACCGACGTCACCCGATTCCTCATTTCCTTGTCCCAATGGTCCCAGCTTGATTGCACCATCCATGGCCAGCTCCATTCGAAAATCAAAAGGGAAAGAAAATGCTAGTACGAGGGATGACAAAACGAATAATGAAACTCCGAATTTGCGTGGATGAAGGCACCTCGGACCGAAGGATACAGAGCTGTGCATGCCATCCGCGATGGTTGCAGAATTTGCAACCCACTGCCACGAACGACCACGGACAACCGTGGAGGCTCCGAGTGGCCAGCGTAAGTCCAACTTCCCATCAGAACCTATCAGGGCTCAGTTCCTGCTGAGCATCGAGGTCCACCGTATCCGATTCGACCGAGACCTCGGAAGATGGCCACGAGCTCGAAATAATTGGTGTCGCACGGCGTCCTCGCCGTCACTTATCACGAGGTTCTCAGTCAGAACTCAGGACCAAGTCAGGCCAGGACACGACACAGGGGGGCACATACATACTCAGAGGCTAGATATCTAAAACATCCAAGCGATGAGAATGAAAGGCTCGAAACTGAAAACGTACGGTGATGTTCGCTGGAGAGTTACTTACTGCGGGATCAACCGGCGAAGGAAGGCCAAGACCGGCGAATCGATAGCAGGGCAGGTCATGACAGGGGTTCGAAAACGTTCACGGTATAGGTAGGTATGTAGATACAGAATAAAAAGGAAGCCTAGGCTCGAGAAGAGATACATATACAATGGAATATCTACGAGGTATAAGAAAGACGCGTACACAACAAGCGGAGGTGGACAAGGTCAAGGTATACACAAACAGGAATAGGAATAGGAATAAACAAGAACATTGGTGCGGATGTCGATGAGATAGATTCGCGGCTGGATGAATAGATATATGGATGGATGGAACAGAGGTTGGAGGTCGTGGGTGGCTGATTGAGTCGTGAGACGTGATGAGGTCGTGGATATAGCAGTCAAAGGGACGCTGAACGAGGACTAGGAGGAGAACAAGAGACAGAGACAGAGACGGACAGGGAATAGATAGGGAACGGTGCTGAACAACTGACAACGAATAATGACAGAATATACAAATAAACACAAACTCAGAAGCCCAACCACAATTTAGGAAAATAAACGAAAAGGATCGTCCACATCCAAGGTATTCACCGACCTTCTTCCGAATAGCGCGGCCTGTCTAGCCCACTCGGTTTCTCCTCTTCTTATGGCCACTGCGCTCCCGCCACTGATCAAGCCTTCAGCGATCAAACCCTACACAACCACCCCTCCTTGCCCTAGTATCGTTCCCGTCGCCAACACCAGGAATCTCCCCATTCCTCGCCAAATGGTGCCAATAAAGCACATCGCCAGACTTAAGGGGATACGGACCCGGCTTCAACGCGTCGAGAAAGGCAGCACTTGGAACCGGGAAAGGACTTCGCTGCGGCAGCGTCTGCGCCTGAGGCTGGTAATGCGTAGAGGACTCAGACGACGAGGAAGCGGACGAGGAAGAGGAGTGCTGGGAGCTGGGATACGCGTAGGGGTTGTTGGAATTTGAGTGAGGGTATGACGTCGCGTGACTAGACTGCTGTAGGCCGCCGGAATGGTGAGGCGGATAGGCTAAGGGCGGCATCGACGAGTCCGAGCCGAAGGACTCGTCTCCATAGTCATCCATCTCGGGGCTCTCGGGGGGCGAATGCATCGGCGTCTCGAGTGGCGGAGGGGTCGCCTCCCTATTCCTACCGAGTTCGTACTGCGAGAGACCCGAGTCTGCGGAAGGCAAGAACGACAGTCCTGCTTGGGGCGAGACAGAGGTGGGCGGGTCTGTGTAGAGCGGTACGACGCCGGGTTCGCGCGCGATGTAGTGTCGCTCGGAAGCTACGATCTCGGCAGAGTGGAAGACGAAGCGGTGGCCGTTCGTGGCGCGGTTAGAGGCTGAAATGGAGGAGGTACAGCGGGTGCACTGTCGTTGTCGTTGCCGCCGTAAAAAAAGAAGAAATATGACGTTGCCGGAAGAGATCGGTCAGTCGCGTTTTTGGCTTTAAATTAGAGTTTGGTACGTAGGAGGTGGGGAATGGAGAATTTGGAGGAAGCCGTAGGGGGATATGCTTACGGGAATAACGATCATGTATCCTACCCCATTACCACAGCCGTGACAACAGAGCGTCTGCGTCAAACACTCGCAAGTCCGCGGGGGATCAGATGGCGGGCGCGAAGGCAGAAGAGCGACCCGAGATGTTGAATAGGCTGAGCAGTTGACTGGCAATGCATCGGTGGAATAGAGGGGGACATGGGGGCGCAAGAGCAAGACTGCCTGTGAAAAGGTATCCATGCGCGCAAGGAGAAGCAGTTAGTTAACCGAATACAAATGCACAGACTTCGGCTGTGAGAACGGCGGATGGGAAGGCCCGGGCGAACGCACCTTCATACCGCGGTTGGTCAAGAATGAGCCACAACTCTTACAGTCCAATATCCAGACCTTATGGGCGACCTGGGGTGGTGGAGGCGTGATGTTGACGCTTACACTCAACTGAGGTACGGCGGAAGAGCCTACGCGAGTACCGGTGCCAGCGGGCGCAGAATAGTGATGCTGAGGGGGAATAAATTGGTTGTGCACGACAGTTGCGGGGGGAAACTGAGCTGGGAAAGAGAGGCTAAGACTAGATGGTGGATAAACACGATCTGGCATGGGCGGGTAGTATGCAACCTGCTGTGCAGGGTACTGCTGCGAATCGCGAGCGAACTGAGCCTGATACTGAGACGAATATTGAGCCTGCCCGTAGAACGAGTCGGAGAGCGCGGAGAGACGGTGTGTGGAGGACGGCATGGATATGGATGAGTGGTGATGATGATGGTGGTGGTGGTCGAGGTGAAGACCTGCCGAAGCCGCTGCTGGCATGTTATATGAAGGAATTGCAAGACGGTGGATGAGAGTTCCCGGTCTGCGAGGAGGGTGGGTAGAGGGAAGGAGGAAAGTGGAGAAAGGAAGGTGAGCTGTGGAGGGGATCGCAGCGGGAGGAAGGGGAGGCGAATGCAGCTGGCGTCCGCGCTGGACGAGCGAACGCAGAGTCTTGTCGGATATTGAACACGCTGGATCGTCCTCCGCCGTTCCGCTGGGGTGAGCATGCCAATTGGAATCTGTGCCCGATGTCATTTATCTCCATCTCGCCTACGCTCGGGATCGATGCTCAGCTAAGCATGAGCTATATTCCCCGGCGTCGGAAGACGCGATGTTTATGTATTCCGTACGAACCAGGAACTTCTTGCTTTGCCAGTCAGACATCGCCCCAAGCACGCTCTCACAACACCAACGAGGAGCGGGTCAGTATCACGCGAGGTGAGGAGTCGTCCCAGCACAGTTATGCCTCAAGGTAACCGCCCCAAAGCTATCGAGAGCAGACACCAGTACCATGTCCGGCCTAGTCACGTCCAGTCGGTCGGAAGACATGACAGCAATCGTCAGAGAATGCATAAACGGATATAGATTTCCGTAAACTGCGTAATCTGTGACGCAACCCTCGGTCACACGCCGGCCTTCTGCGCGCAATTTCAACGCTTGGAATCTCCCGAAATGTGAAATAACCCAGTTCCTGAACCCCTAACCCGGGTTTATGTCTAGAATATCCCGGCGACCATGGGTATTTACCGACGGAGGCCGGGAAACTACAAGTGAATCGGCCGGCTCGTTCTTCTCGCCTTCATCTTCTGCTATTACGCAGACCTGCATTTGCGCCACTGGACATGTACATATTCCTCGCTTGTGCTAATGCTTCCTGTCGAACAACCTCTGCTTGGTCCATCTGTCCAAAGGCGAAGGTACCACACGGCCCATGTTCTCACAAGAACATCCACATATTATCCCCATCCGACGTTTCGCCTCGCGGTTCTCGACTTCCCCTCGTCCATTTGGTCTTCTTCTTGCCCCTTCTCCTCCTCGGACGACGGAGACAAACGGGAGACTCGCACTGGCTGGCCTATGTACCTTCTGGAAACTGTATGTAGCATACTCTGCGGAGCTGTCCAATGTTGTGTGTCAATTTCTGGCCAATACGCTCTACTCGCTTATGGGTGAATGATCTCGACCTTGCCAGGGCTGCCCGCGTAATCTACTGACTGGAATGACTTTGACACTCCGACTCTCTCGCTCTTTTCTTGTCCACTGGGCGGAGACTACTATCGTTCACTTATTGCCTCCGCTACAAGACAGCGAAGTTCCATGCATCGACATTCACTCTCAGGCTTCAACGCCGTCCCTCGGCATCACCTCGAAAACCCCGACGGCGAACAGTTCCAACTCAGTAGTGGTGCATCCTAGTGCAACCAACTATCATACCCATCCCTACCCATCCCCGCCCGTCCGTTTCCTTCGCCCCGTCAGACGTCATCCTGCTTGGAAGACCTGTCCTGTAGTTCGTCCTTCTCCGACACGCGAGTCTAAACGCAAATCTCGAAGAATCTTCATTCCGTCACTTCTGACCAACCACGCTCTCTAGCTCTAGCTCATCCCCTTCCATCTTCAGACCTACTTACGCAAACTGCAAACGACGTCGACGCGGTGATCCTCTGCAAGTCTAACGTGTATGCCAATTCCATAAACGCACGACCCCCCAGTCGAAGCCGAACGACGATCACTCCTCCAATTTGAAAGCGTCGTGGGACACGCGTCGGACTCTCCAAGGCACCTCGAATTATCAGCCACATTTTCACTCACGCCTGTATGTGAGTACGTACAGATACCAGTTACTCCAGCGATGCGTTACTGAATCCTGCGACCTGTCAATTAGATTCTATTAGATTGCGCTCGAGCCACAACGATTAAGGTTGCGTCGCGTAAGTGGCGCCAGGTAAGTTACAGCTCAGCTCATCCACTACGTATTGAATGGTCTGGAGATGATTTGCAGCCAAGACTAGTAGCAGAGAAGACATCACCTTTATTTGAATACGGAATTTTAGGGTAGAGGACACACCATTGAGTCGTAGGTCGACCCCTTTCCTAAATTCATCAGCGTACATATGTTCATGAACGCTAGCACTGACTAACCCCGACGTCAGACCTTCCGCTTGTTGCTCTCGCCGTGGCACACTTATACATGCAAGTTAAGTTGGACACAGACCCTCGTATCTCATCTTCATCTGCAGCTCCCAAATGATGTATGAGTATTTACCCTGGATCCACCAGTCGAATACATACACCCATACGACATCCCTGATCAGTATCAGCGGCGATTGTAATGTCCCACCGTCCAACACAAGTAATACCGGGTGTGTTTATCCTTACTCGTTATACGGTCTCTTGGGAACCGCACCCCGGCGTGAGTACTACTAAGTATACGTCTGTCCTCTTTCTGCTCCAGCGCTCAGCGCTCAGCTTTTCGGTCAACGAGGACATGTGGGACCTCGGATTCAGCACGATCGGTTCGGCCTTCGTACATACCTTCAAGCTTATGTGCATGGCTCAACCCACGTTTCCAGCCACCCTCGTCATAATTATGCTACTGACTCCGACTCGCATCTTTGTTGGACCCATTCCGTGAACCTATTCGGGAGTTGAGGACAAGGATCTTCGAGAATCGAGCGCACCGATTGGACGTGCAGACTCCACCACAACGCCTCACTACTGAGCCACTCGAACGCCCGAACGCCAGACGAGTTTGTCTACGCACACCGAATGAACGTCTACGATCACTCTTCGGCCGACCATAACAATGCACAATCGTGAACAACAACCCCCGACGAACCGACTTCGAATGTCGTTCGGGTTCTGAATATAGACGCCCGCTCCACGCCACACCGCACGCACGACCGGACGCGCCACATCTCATTTCTTTTGGCGATATGGAGGTGTTCCTGCGTAGCACCCAGGATAATTCACCCCTCGCTACGATCTTGCTACGCCTGCATAGCATCGATGATGCCCCTGACCTATCCTCCATGAGTTTTACCGCCTCTGTCCATCCACAAGTCCGATGTTCTCTCGCAGCAATCAAAGGATGACTCGATGAGTAGGGTATGGGCACGGAGCTTTGCATGCCGGGGCGCAGAGCTTGCTGTTCGACGATTATTGCTCTCACTGTGCGCGAGGGATCCAGATAATTCGTACTGGCTTAGGTACCCGCACCAACGTCATGATTAAAAAGCCTACTTGCAGAATGGCCGTGTCTTGCGCAGCCGCTGTAGAGAATGCGTACCATCCCCTCAAAATGTAACACATCCTACAAGCGAGGGTTAGGAGGACCTACTCGTCAGTACGTCTGACGCCCAATGAGCTCGCACCTGCCCACCCTCTTCGCTGCATTCGCGTTTATCATTGGCAGCAGCCACAAACGCCGGTCGACTCGTCGGAATCGACGCAGCGTAGCTCAACCTTCTCGTTCACCATCACACATGTCATCCATGCTCGAGCTCGTGTTCAACCAATCAGTGCCCTCTGCTTTGTTCCTTCTGCATTCTGCCTTCTGACGCTGAAGCCTCACCTCCACACTGTGTCTTGCCATCATACCCTAAAGCTAGTAGTTCACCTCGTAGCAGCTTCATTTCCTCATTCCCGCTTTACGCCCGCTCCAACACCACAGACAACATTCGCTCTCTTCTCTTCCTCGGAGTCGAGTTTTGGTTTTTACGGTCTCTGTACTTGCCCATGTTCTGCACCAGGACTTGCTTGTTCTGTTGGCGCTTTTGCTGGTCATAAACGCGAGCGTCACGGCTGTTTGACTCGTCGCTGATCTTCATTCTGCGACGTGCGTACTTACTTCGCATACTCACCACTTCTCTACGCCGACCCACAGAGGACTCGGAGAGAAAGGCGTTTAAAATTACCGGCGCAGCACTGGTGCCAGTTCTGCATACGTCGCATGACTTGTCTGTCTGTTGCTCCTCGGACCTTCCTTTCTCTGCCAATACGCTTCGTCGTATCATCAAATAAATAAAAATAAAAAAACAAACTTCGTCCGATTCAAAAGGGTACTACTCTACTACCTGGGTCAGCGCGATCGCTCCTTGAGACTCACACTCTTCAGCCGTATAATCGTCCTCCTCACAAATACCACCCCCCCTCCGGTTCGATGCGTAATAATCGCCACAACCGCTCCCGATCACCCTTCCTCGTACACCTCCTTGCCACTCCTCTTCGCATCCCAGCCTCCCAACTCGCCAACCCCACCCCCCATCTCTCAATCTCCCAACATAAAATCAATTCTTCTCCAACGGCCACTTAACCCTGCCAACCTCCCATCTCCTCCCAACGGCGGCATAACTAACCCCACCCAACCGACTCACAGCTCTCAATTTCTCAGGATCGACTTGAAGGCCGTCCGGTGAGAGCACAGAGTTGCGGATGTGGACGTGTTTGATGAGACCGAGGAGGAGGGTCGTGGATGGTTGAGGTTGAAGGGGCGTTGGTGAGGGAGTGGAGGGAGATGGGGTGGTGGAGGTGGACGATGATGTGGATGGGAGGAAGTCGTGGTAGGAATGGAGCTGTGGTGACGAAGGGAGAGTTGAGGTGAGTGAGATGTCCGGTCCATACGGGTACAGAGAATACGGAATTCTTTGTTTAATGGCAACTAATGTGGATGGGTCTCGACTGTCATTATGTCACTGTGAACACACAGTGATGGGTTGAAGGATCTTTGCCCCGGCATATAAATCAGATCTACCGGTCGAACCATCCGGGTCTAGTTTGTGGTCCTGTGAGATTCAGACTCTGCCCGAAACCACCAAGATTTGCGCGAACAACACAAAACCGTACGTCTCCACGCGTCCACAATATTTCGCCATGTCGCGCAAAACATAGGTATCTCGCCAGCAGGTCTGACCAGAATGGTGACCTCCCGGCAAATAATTATATGATGCGAGAATATAGGAAGCCCGACGAACGCGCGGCTTCCAAACGCTATTTACCGTAACAGACCGCAAACTATAGTCTATGAGATCCAGGGCGGGCAGGGTCACATCTGAAGCTTCAGAGCCCTCCGCAAGCGACGCGAAGTCGTTCGAAGTCTTTTGGACGATTCGAAGATTCCAAAAGGCTCGAAGCGATGTGAAGCGTGTGGTCATATATCAAGAGCCCGGTATGAAGACCGACCGGTTACGAGGACAGAAGACGGAAGACGAAAGAGGATGGACCTGTGCGCGGAGGGGCGAGGCCGACGTAAACGACCGGGTGTGCATAGCGATAGTAAGAAGATCATGATGGGAGACAAAAAGATCTCGAATTTCTGGGAGGAGGATCTGCGGAGAAGGACAAAAGGGATGTAAAGTTTACTGTGAAGCTAGTGCTCACCTCGCATTCGAAACTGATGGCGCTCTCTTTCACTCTTGATGGTTTCACGTATACCTAGATGCGATAACCGTCGAGACAGGAAGTGAGTTTTCTATCCGAATGTACGACCCTATCCCCCCAAGGAGGTCTTAGTGAAATAAATAAGACGAGGAGTAGACTTACGCTCTCCTCTTTCTCCAACCCCGCCACCTCCCACTCATCGTGCTCTGCCGGCGACTCGACACACGTAGCATTCGCAGCCTCGACGAACGGCTCCGAGATAATATTCACGACGAACTGCTTTGTGGCGAGAATATTTTCACGGGTATCCTTTGGTCTGCGAGGTGAGAGGGCGAAAGAGATAGAGAGAAGGGGTGGATTGTGCGAGACCTGTGGTTGGTGAACAGGACGTTGTGGTTAGTCGGCGCCAACCTATCGTGGCGACGAATAGGATGTACCATTGAGAAATAGCTGAGAAGTTATACTGTGAGTTCTCAGAAGATGTTAAGTATGATAGTCCTACACACCTGAACGGAGCCAAATTCGGCACACCATCCCTCGAAAGAGTCGACACGAACGCAATCGGACGAGGAACAATCGCGCTCGTCAACATCTTGTACGCGTCCCTATCACAAGAGACACCGTCGTCAACCTCAATATCTTTGTCCGTAACAATTGACTCGCACAGGACGACCTTGAAGAGACACGAAGCATGTGAGCCGTAAAAGACGACTTACAACGGCCCCAGCTTCTCCAGATTCCAAGACTTCCACCCATGCTCTTCATCCTCTTTCCATTTCTTCGTCAACTCTGTATCATTCTTCAATCCATCACCAAGTTTCCAGGATGGATTGGGACGTTGAGTGAGTGGGTAGGGCTCAGGATCGAATGGTGGCAGGCTATTGGGATTTGGTTTTCTTGTCGAATAGGCCGCCCTTCTCAACGAAAATACCGATACCGGACGATGAGGTAGCGAGCAGAGTATCCCAGGGCGGATGAGGAGCAGCATGATACAAAAGCGGGTGAAAGATGTATAGCATGTTCGGAGGCTGTTGCGTTGCGATATGTACTGTGCGAGGACTTGTGACTTTTCGGAGGAACGATGATGTGGAGTTTACGGCGCGCCACACGTTCTCAGGAGCCCCTGAAGGGTGGCCCAACTTCCCTGTCCGAATATTTTATCTCAATTGTCGGTCCTGAGTGTGTGTCAGAGCCCTTCTACGCAGTATCAGATAGTTTTTAGCTGGCTTTCAGTATACACCACGGTCTACCGCCCTCGCACAACCTTCGCACTGATTGAAGGAAAGTACCCAGCAATTCCTGCCCTACACCCTCACCGCCGACTCAAACTCAAATGCACATCGTTCTTCTGTCCCACCAATACCATGATTTCAGACATTTTCTGTACCCTCTTCGTGTCATGAAAATGTCAGACGGGGTCGTACGTAGGTTGGGTTTATGATTGGTGTTGGGTCTGCGGTCGAGATGGGCTTGACTTCCCAGACAGAATGTGTACTAGATGATCAGGAGTCGTGAGGGGTGAGGAGGATAGGATGTGATTGTTCCAGGGAAGACAGCGTAGACGATGCAACGCAAATATCGGAGCTCCTTAAACCGCTTTATTCACCAATCCTTCTTCATAGCCGAAAAAGTCGTCGGAAGACCCGCCGGGGAACCCGAGTCCAGGATCGCCATCTCCGCACGCTACAAAGTCATCCACTCGGTTGTCTGCCATCGAGGGACGTGGTAGGTGCGTAGAGCAATAGGGGAGTCCACGATGGCCGTTTAAGTGTGCGTTTAAGACCGCGTTTAAGACCGCGGCCCGGCTTTGGGGCTTAAACGCACGCTTAAACTTGGCTTAAACGTCCGTTTAAACGCTATCGTGGACTCCCCTAATGACTGCATTCGTAATAGGTAGTGCTCTGGATGCCATTCACGATCTGTTCGGACGACTCGGACGGAAATGGCGATATTCCGAGTTTCTATGCCGTGCGGATCTTCAGCGAGTGTTGGGGGAAAATGAGAGGATTTTTATCAGTGCTCGTGGAAAGCTATTATACATGAGCCCTACAGTGTTTACCTCCGGACTCGCCTTTCTAAAAGGGGGCCCGAAATCTCCCTCGGGGTGAAATCAGGCGAGAGGCGCACCATGGTCTGCCAGTTGAAAGACGCTGACAGTCGTACATAGAGGACTCGAGGGTCGAGGATGTCGCCTCACGTTGGACACGAGGGAGATAAGCATTCCATGAGATGTGAGATGAAAGTAAGTTAACAGCCAGCAAGCTAGCAAAGACAAAACAAAGCCAACGTTGTTGATAATAAGTAGATGAGGCTCAAGTTAGGAGAACAAATGACTGACAGTCCACGGTAATTGAGGTCGTAGACATCATTAGCGCATCTTCATGATGCGTCGATTATAGCTTGTTACAGATCTCAAGCAGAAAAGCTAAACAGACCCGCCACAGACGAAAGTACAACTGAGGATGATGGGTGGCGTAAGCAAGAAAAGCCGCTGACACAGCGCGCTGAGGCGCCGCCAAGACCTGCCGGATTCGGCAATAACATAGCCCAATTCGGCAGTTGGTTCGCTGGTCGGCGCGCCTGCGTTGCTCGCGACAGCCATCATCCGCTCTTGTGCTGTCCCTTCATGACCTGATTTTCTTTCGTATTTCGCCTTCGCCAGTTTTAAACGTCTTGTTAGCCTCTCAATCTTATAATTCCTATTTCTATGCTCTCATTGCTCTCGAGCTTGGTACGCCGTCAAGACGAAGATGACCCGTCCAATGCGCTACCACCGCCCGATGACTATGTCCCAGCACATCATGCTAGTCCTGTCGTCGCGTTCATCATCGGTCTTGCCATAGTCACGCTTGCGTCCGTTCTGAATGCTGCCGGGCTGAACTTGACAAAGTTGGACCACGTACGCGCTCTAAATCCTCTTTCGGACGACAGACAGGGTTAATTTACACACGTCTTGTTACTATGAATAGGTTCGGACGAGTGCAATCCCGAAGAGCTCGAGAAGGAAGGATTGGTTGAGGCCGCTTTGGTTGCTTGGGATGTTGCTTTATATGTGCGTTCTTTAGTTTGTAATGCGGTCGTGTGCTGGCACTTATGACGTGGGGGCGACTTGTAGTTTGTCGCAACTTATAGGATCGACTTTAGCGCTGCAATATATGAGAGCAGGTGTGTTCCGTTTCTCTATCCTGCAGCTATCATGTCTTGTCGAAAGCCGTGAACACAATCGTATGGCGTTTATAGCAAAGGAGCCCAGAGTTTAAGCATCTCACGGTGGGAGACCTCGTCAGAGCCACTTTTGCTCGGTAGCAGGAGACCAACTATCAACGTCAGTCAGTCTATGGGCCTAGGAGCATACGTGGAGGTGGTAACCGATACGAGAGTGACGTTGCACAGGAGCCCATTTGGGAGGCAACTGACTTCTACCAACGAAGGGCTTCGTACATCTTCAGTAGTCCGCTATGCCCAGGGCTATTGGGTATGAGAGTAGGCTGATAATCGGGTCTCTCATCCACTGTGCAGCCCTATCTGTTTGGGTAACGGCTATGACACAATATCTTCAATGCGGTGTCACATGTACGGTGGGCACAGGCATCACTTATTCTGTGGTGACCATTACCCTTGCACGATAGTCGCACACGCAATCTGAATGAGTTCACCGTTACCTGACAAAATTCATGTCGTCAGTTTCGAAGCCCTCTTAGCTCTCAAAAATACACAGAGCTTACCGAGCACTTTGAAAGGGTTGTACCAGGGCTCCTTACTGGCCAGCCCCATCTCTGTATCTGGGCACTACACTGACTCCTTCTCTGTCTTCAGAATACGTCGCCCCCCTTGGTTCAACATCCCTCATCTTCAACTTCATGTTCGCCCGTTTCCTCATTGGCACCCCCGTCCACATGAACGACATCTACGGCACAATAGTCATCATCCTCGGCGTAATAGGCATCGTTGCCTTCGGTTCCATCAACTCCGGCCTCTCCAACGAAACCGACGCCACGCACCTCACGCACCTCTGGGCCCGCGGCCCCTGGATCGGTTTCTTCATCTTCATGACTCTCGCCCTCCTCCTCCTCTTCGTCTTCACGGCTCAGCTCGACCTCGTATTGGCTTCGCGGTCGGACCTTTCCTCTGTTCCGTTCGCGGCGATGTCGGCGAGGATGGCGAGCGCGCAGGGACAGAGGCAGGAGGGCGGGCTTGTGAAGAGGGTGAAGCAGAGATGGGCGTGGGGCTTGGTGTGGATTGCGGAGAGGTTGGAGATGTGGACGGCGGGGAAGGATGATAAGGTCGTTGCGTGGACTTTGGGTATCGGCTGGGCTTGTTGCGGAGGCGGTATGGCGGGAGAGTGTCTCGTGTTTGCGAAGGCTGCGTGTGTACTTTCACTTTCACTGCCTGTCATCGAAAAGTCGGGAGATGCTGATATAGCATTAATTTACAGTGTGAAACTCATCTCTGGGTCGCTTTCGCATGAGAATCCCGGAAATCAAGTCGGTCATGCGGCCCCCATCTTCACGTTCATATTCCTCGCCAGCACCGCCGTCCTCCAGATCGTATGTCTCAACCGTGGACTCAAAGCATACGACTCTACGCTTGTCGTTCCCGTCTTTTACGGCGTATACACCGCCACGGGATGGCTCGATTCCCTCGTACGTCTCCCCTTCTCTTCTCCAATATATGACCGGAAGTGCTAACAGATGTACCGGATACACCATACGCAGATCTTCAACGCCTCAGTAGACGCCTACGCCTCCTGGACGCTTTTCCTCATCTTTGTCTCCATCCTCATCCTCATCTCCGGCGTCGTCCTCCTCACACACAAAAAACCGGACGTTCCTACTCATCCTCCCAACGCCGACGATATCACCCTGTCCTCTGTACCGAGACCAAATGGAAAAGGAAAGGGGAGGAGAAGGAAGGTGAAGAAAGGAGATGCAGAGGAGGGGGCGGACGATGAGAGGGAGGGTTTGAGAGCTGGGGAGGACGGTGGTGTAGAGGGGAGGGATGGGGAGGTGATGTGGGATGTCGGGGAGGCGAGCGACGATGATGAGGACGACGAGACAGAAGGCCACGACGAAGATGATCCTGCGGGTGACCGTACCCCTCGCGCCGCTCGATCAAGTTCACCGTCCACAGCCAAACCGGTCTCAAACCTGGGCACAGGAGGGAACGAAACAGAAGAAGGCATGCATCTCATGCGGAAATCGCACGATGAGGAACATGAGGAGGAGGTGGCGGCGAGTACGTCGACGCATACGCTGGGGCCAATGCCGCAGCAGACGAGAAGGAGGTCGACGTCTTCGGTCTCGTTGATTGATGCGGACGAGGACGAGATGGAGGCGGAGTTCGGGGAGTTCAAGAGTTCTAAAGCGAGGGCGGGGACGGTGGCGGGGCAGTCCAGTTCACGGTAGACCAGTTGCGAGCTACTGGTGACCAGTCGTGGTGAGGCGTGAGTTTGAGCGTGGGCTCTAGATTGCATTGCGTTGGTCTCGTTGGATATTTTGCTATTTGCTATATACTTTTACACTTACTTATGCTGTCTATTTCTTTTTGCACGATGCGGCGCTCAGGCTGGCTGGGATTGAAGATGGATGCATTTACATACAGTCGATCATGGTCATACATACATACGACTCACAAGAAACATACATGGACGTAGTGTACTATTGCGGCGTGCTGAGCTGGCGCCATTCTAATGCTTGCTGAATACATAATCGTGTACAGTCTTCGGCCGTGGTTCAGATATTGTGCAGCTTGACGACTTGAGGGTGGCACGACGCCACACTCGACTCTAGATCTGCAGCCGAGTCTCCGGGAACGCCCGGATGCTGCCAGTGCCGGTTTCAATTTGTGCCACACGAGTTGGTTGGCTTCCTCCCTTTTGCTCCTCGACCGTAACACTCATGACTGAGCGTTCAATTGACCAATAACAAAGGTACGTGTGGCCTCATATATCTCCCATAAGTTACCATAATGAACATGTGTCATAATTTACCATAGTATAAACCATATGTCTGCATACATCTCGAATCCTGTCGTGAAATTGCCGTTATACTGTCATACGTCGTGAAGGGAAGGTCCAAACGTCACCTATAAAAACGATGATACTTTCTATCGAGAGAGAAAGGTTATCTGTTGATATCGTCGAGGAGGACCGACCTGATATCAGCGTCAACGCCACTCCTGCGAAAAAATATGTACTCACCATCGTTTAGGTTTAGTCCGATCAACTACAGAATTTTCCGACTCCAACAGCCCGTTCAAACACCTAACCACCACGCCAACCCCGTATTCTACCACAGCCCAGTCATCCGGCGTAATTCTCGATATCAACCTTCCAAACCTATCCGGATGCCATCTCCTTAGCGCATCTCTTACCCTTTCCTTCCTAGGTATCCCCTCCGAGTGAAGGCCCGAGAGAATGAAGGCGGAGACGGCCTCGGGTGTAATGTCACGAACACTACGAGGTGGGTGAAGGACAGGCCAAGGGATATTCCAAACCGTCAATGGCTCCCCACCGCCAAGGAGGAGCGCAGCCCATCTCTGCTCGTAGACCGCCCACGCACCCCTCACGCGCTGTGCCTCCAGTCTCTTTATCTCTTCTGCTCCAAAATTTCGTTGCTTGTCCTTGGCCCTCTTCTCCTCCTCCCGCCTACACTCTGCCTTCCTCCGCCTCTCTTCCTGCATCTCGCGTTCTCTCCAACCTTTTGCTTCTTGCATCTCGCGTTCTCGCCATCGAGCTTCCATGCGCTTGAATTCTTGTTGAAGTTCGAGACGACGTTCGCGACGCTGTCGCTCTTCTTCGGGGTCTTTACCACGTGCACGCGATCGTTTCTTCTCGTCCGGTTGGCCAGGTATGTGAGGATGTGTGGTGGTATGTGCATGGAGACCCGCTGGTGTGGCTGGGCGAGGAGGCTGAACGGTGGTGCGAGTGTGATGAGAGACATGAGGTTGGTTGGCGGGATGAGTCTGGGAAGCAATATGCGGATGTGTCGCGGATTCAGTGGTTGTTGCAGGATACACAGGCTGTGCGGGCTGAGATGTGGAGGACCGTTGTTGCTGTTCGACCCAACGGCGAGTGGCCCTATTCCTCTTCTCTATCGCCGCACGTTCTTGATCGGCCAACCAGGCGTATGTGGCGGCCATCTGCGGGTCCTGGGGTCGTGGCGCACCTAAACGCCGGTGTCATCAAATGATTCCCTCTGACTTGTACGACGCAAAGGACACGTACCTGCCGCGTACTTTGGACTCGTGGTGTGATAGTAAGGCATCTCGCCTGCATTTGATGCAGATGGCTTTCTTGTTCCGGATTTGGTCTGCGGATGTGGACGCTGTTGGGCGTATTGATGGTGGAGGTAGGAGGATGGGATAGCGAAGATGACGCTGCTGCGTTCCATCTTTGAGTCGGAGTCTTCCCGTGCTTGGGCGTAAGTACGGCTCCTTGGAGAAAGGGTTTATGAGTGTACATGCCACGCGTACGACAGATGGGATGCAGTGGACGAGCCTGTTACAATCGTGTTGAAGTGGTGCGGAACAGACGTGCCTGTGCAGTGATATTCGCAGTCGATCCCGATTATAATGAGATATAAGAGGAGACTGCGGTGTACGTTAGGGCAGAGGAGGACATCTTCCCTTTGCGGGGAAGATCGGGATGAAGGGTAGCTCCCTACTAAGAAGAGCGAGCGGGGATGTAGGGGTCAAGGGATATATACTAACACGGCAACGCTCCTACACCGCTATTATGTCGCCTTTCGGACCCGCCTCCTCGTCTTGGGACGTGTCTCGTCATGCCGGCCCTTTGACGGTGTAGAATAGGGGCCCATCCTCGGAGCCCAAAAGTCCACAGGCTACGCTATCCTGTCTCCGAAGTTAGAGCCAGAGGAAGAGTATGCATTCAAGTACCGCCCTCCTAATCTCCTTTTACATCTGATGCAGCTCCCATCACTTGAAGGGAAGATACGTGAAAAGTTCTCTTCACCAAGCCCGCCCATGAAGAGGACCATATAGAGTCTACAAAGTTTACACGCTGCTTCTCCGTTTTCGAGGCACCGAGGACCGAATTCCCATTCAACTTACCGATTTTGGGTTGCGCGTATTGTCCACGAGTCCTCCTCAAATTCCAGACTCGGGAGTACGAAATCTCCAAGTGTCGGCAGGAGGCGGCAATCTATGCTGAAATCATGTCCCGAATCGTACAGTCGCATAGATGTGGTAGGGTAGCGGGCTGTTACGACACTTACAGTCCAAAGTAGGATAGTTCAGTCAATGGGGCGTGCGCGTCTTCGCGACAACAAGACAATAAGCTCCCCCTCTCCTTCTCACCATTTCTTCTTTCACGGCGGTAGACCTCCGGCCCGAGGCACATCTCGTCCTCTTTGCCCGACAAAGTCACTGAGGTGGCGTCGACGGCATCGGTATATTGACTTCAACGCAGGCCCCGATAGCCCTACTCCACATTCCCTGCGCGCCATTCCCGGTCATCGTTCTTCGATCGCCCACAACGATTAACGCGAGCTTCGCGCGTGTCCAAGCCACATTGAGCCTGCGCGCATCCTCGACAAAGCCCACATCGTTGTCCACATTAGAACGCACGGTCGAGAAGATAATAATGTCGCTCTCGCGGCCTTGAAATGAGTCGATCGTGTAGCTATGCGTGTTGCTCGAGGAGAGTGCATCGCGTAAAGCCTTGGCTTGTTTGGTATATGGAGAGAGGGCAGTGATGTCCGGGTGCTCGAAGTCTACTCTCTCTTTCGGTCGCTCGCGATCTTTTCCTTTGGAGCTGGTAGCTGTATTATTGGGAGATGATATCGACTCTGGGGATGGCTTGGGGCTGGCGAGGAGCTTCACGGTGTGCTTGATGAGCTCAACCTGTCCTGTATTACCCTTCGACATTCCACCGTAGTCTTCTTCTGCCGAACACGGGACGAATACGACCGGCACAACGACGTTTTCAGCTGTAGGCCAGGGAAATTGAGAGTTGAGAAGGGCGCGAAGCTTTGATCCGACATCGATTTCGCTGACTCCAGTCCTCAGTTCTCCGTTGTAGAACTCTGAGGAAGGAAAGCGGGCTATGGCTTCGGGGAAACGATACTGGACCTATTTCAAGCAAGGTTCAGTAACTGAAATACGACTAGCGGAGATTACGGATGAGGATCTCGCGCAATTTCACGTACATCGAGCATGGTTCTACTTAGCCCTGGCTGACTTTCTCCCGTGTACAGACGTTCAAATAATGAGACATCGTGCATAAGGGTACGGCCGAGAGGTCGAACCATAGGTCTCAATTGAACACTGATAGTACGACGAAGTTCCATATCAGTAATGACTTACTTCCCTCCTTGAATGGTAGAGATAGCTAAATACGTACTGATCTCCGACCAGAATCGCCTTCTTGCATCCTTTCACCAAAGGAATTAAAGCGACGGACTCCGTGACCTGAGAGGCCTCGTCGATCAAGGCAATGTCGAAGTCTATGCCTCTTAGGACACCTAAACCTGCCCCAGCGCATGTGGTAAACACTATCGTCGCCTTCTTGATGAGCTTTTCCGCCTTATCACGGCGATTCGAGTTGCGATTGATTTCGCCGCCCACTCTGCTTTCCACAGTGAAACTCTTTACGGACTTGTTGACTCTGGACGAATCGGTAGCAACGCGGAGAACCTGCTCTATGGGCACAATATGTTCTTCGTTCACGACCCTCTCGAAACGTTCGAGCACATTGTCGACGGCTGTATACACTGATCAATGAGATATGTAGCATATGAGGGAGATAAAATAAACGCAACCATTGTGTGTAGACGCCGTCATGAGGATTTTTCCACCGTCGTCAAGAGTTTGAACCAGTCGCTTCAGAATCTGCACGACCACTGTTGTCTTTCCAGTACCTATAGTACACTCGCAACAGTCAGTGAGAACACATATAATTAGAGATACCTCGCGGTAAACTTACCGGGAGGGCCCCAAATAAGTGTGACTTGGGAGGTCCGGCTCGCCCGCACGGCAACTCGCTGGCTGTGGTTCAACTCATCTTGAATTTCTTCATCGGGATCCGATACATCTGCATGCGTTTCATCCACATTTCGAGACGCTTCCGAGAGTTCCTGCGAGGCTTCCTCGGTGAGCGAATCACCGGTTATAGCACGATGAAATCGACAACATTCTGCACTTTCTGTGGCGAGACGATGTATAGCGTCCATCTGGGCCTTGAACGTTGCTTTGAAAGAGATCATTCAGAGTGCGACTGTAGAACTGGACCGTGATGGTAAGCTCACCTATACTGCCTGCGTTGTATAAGTACCACTGAATTTGGAGAACTTCCGGAGGAGCTGTGTGCATCAACGAAATCCTTGCCTGTCCCGGACTCATTTCCAGCACCAATCCATCCAAAACGATAGGCGCTACCCAGCCCCTCTCTGGCTTGGATCCAGCTCGCAGACGAACATGTGAATGCAGTTGGATGGCAGCGGGCGCATCGACACGGATATGAGCCAAGATCTCTGCCGGCTTATCCTCCACAGGACGAAGATCGACTAGTAGGGGCGCCTTAGACTGCCTCCTCGGGTGTCCCTCGTCGTCACAGGGACATTCGTCATTAGCCTCCTCCGCGCGATCGCATGAGACAGCTAACGAGTGTTTGTGGATATAGGTGCTAGCGGGAGACCGAGAATAGATGGGCTCCCTACATTCGTGGAGGGTGAGGAGGACCTCTTGTATCAGCTGTGGCGCACGAACGCACAAAGAAGCCAGCTGGAGAAGGTCTAGGTAATGTGTGATGGAGAGAGATGCAATGGACGACCTGATCCTCTCCAGCGCAGAAAGGGAAGCTATACCGACCACGTTGACAGAGCGAAGTATTTGTCTAACAATGAAGAGGGTATCGATAGAGGCCATATCTTCGTGCAGAAGGCCTTCCGACGGAACGAAGGATTTGAGAAGTGAGAAGACCAGCAATGGCTGGCGATCCATCCATTTCTCAAGGTAATGGCGGTTCAACGGCCTACGAGATAGGATGGTGTCGAAGGTCATGAAGAGAGCGTTCTCGGCGTGGTACTTCCAGGCGAGTTCAGCCACTTTATCGAGAACTTCGGGAAGAAGAGTCGAGAGATGTTCCCTCAGGCTGTCTAACGGCTTGTGGAATATCCTGCGTTGTTCGGCCGGAAGGGCAGTTAACTCCTCTTCGGTGATCTGGTTGAGGACATACGGAGACGGTCGCTGAGACGCGAACCGGCTGACGAACTCCTCGGTAGCCACACTGTACCATCTTGTTAGTGTCCTGGGCTCGACCAACCAGACTGTTAACTCACTGTTCGAAACGAAGGTCGAACAATTGGTGAGCAACCCCGTCGCGATTTGAAACGACGTGAATTTCGATTGCTACAACCGGAGCTCGATTGAGGCGTCCAATTTGCTTCGCGAATGTGTGAAAAGTGACTATCAGCATAGCAAGGATCTCGCGAGTACATAAAGAACATACGCGTTGAACTGGTCCCGATATCTGCTGTAAAGCGATACTCGTCACAATCTCCTCGCCGGAGTTTGCTGGAGGGCGAGCGATAAATATGAATGTGTTGGCACGCTGGCGATTGAAGAGCTGCATGTTTCCATAGCCACAATACAAGCGGAAACCTTCGACGCAGGATTTATATGTTGGTATATGAGCGGCAGTCCCCTTCATGAATGCGGCCACGACGACATTTTCGCCGTTCACAGGCACGTCCTCGTCCCATGGGATGCTACCGCGCAAGAAGATAGCGACCGTGAAGCGACCGTCGAACTGCAACCAAGAATGAAGGCAGTTATCGTCCTGGTCTTATGAAGTATAGTATTTGGAGGACAACATGCCTTCATGATAACGAGCTTTCTAGTGTAGTCTTGCGCAGCACGTTGCATGTACTCGAAGAAAGCATAAAGACCGTTGACCCTGGAGGAATACAGGCGCTGAACTCTCAGAGGGCCACCCAGCTTCTTCTCTGTCAATTCGGAAGACGTGAGTATGTCGGACCGCAGGAGACTGTTCCAGATGTACGGTTCCGCTGCCGGTATGAAGCCCATGGACATCGAGAGTTCTTGCTTTTCGTGTGCACCTAGAGCTCCAAAATTGACTTGGGTCAAGAACGGGTGGAAGTCGATGTTATACTTTCGTGCGACACGACGGGCAAGTTCTACAAGGCGGTACTCCGAGAGGGTGGGTTCCTCAGTAGAGAGAAGGCGTCGAACAAGCGTCACGGCGCCCTCTCTGTCCAGATCAACCGTGGTAATATTGGTGGCGGCCGTTTGATCGATTCGTTCACTAAATGCTCTCGCCTCCTGTGAGAGGACGTCGAGTATGAAGTCTGGCCTGGATTCTGGTACTTCTGTCAATCGAGCGGGAATCGAAACGCGAGCGCCATCGACGGCTTGGGAGTAGAGTGCATTGAGCTCTTGACACTCTTTGCTGAGAGCACCGTCGGGCGGATATCGAGCCCACTTATTATGGTACTTTGCGGCTTTGGCCATTCCTGAGCTATGGTTCAACAATGAGAAAGTTGTAATTCATGATTGGAGAGACACTTACTTGTTGTAGGACGCAAAGTGCCTGGCAAGATCTTGACGAGTGATCTTATTTTGAGTAAACTCTTTGTTGGGTGGATACGTATAAGACTGCGGAGGGTACTATTTAAGCATGATGGCACAGAGAGAGGCAGAATTCTGACCTCTGAGATCTTCTTAGGCACCAATCGAGGATCCCAGCATACAAAGTACTCGTCACCTAAGAGCATGCTCAAATGAGTGAGATCCACGACTTGCGATTGATGGCAGCTAGGTGTCGACATACCGTCTAAGTCACCTCCAGAGCTCATAGAAGGGGCGGCTCTTTTACCAACTGAGGGGAATACGACACAGTCCACAAGGTGGGAGAGTTGAGGGTGATCGACAGCACGGAGCTTGAGGATGTCACCTTAGTGCCCGATAACCACAGAAATTTCAATTTTGTTCCGTGACATCGTGCATACCGCTTGCAAGACGTACCAGGGTGTAAGCAAGGGTTTCGTACGACAATCACGTCCAAATGGTTGATGGTTGAAGCGCCGGCTCTCGACACCGTGATGCGAACGTGGACTTGACCTTCCTTTAGAACCCCGAAAGGATCGCACACCCCGAACAAGCGACGAGACTTGCGAATCAGCATTCGCACTCGCTCCTTTGTAGCATCACCCTCCTTGTGAAAGGCCTGGATCTCGGCTGCCTGTGCCGAGCGAATCTGTTTCACGATGGTAGGGGAGTCCAACCCATCGAGGAGAACGCGCTCGGCAATGTCGTGCTTTCCCAAGGTAGAGAAAAGCTCAAAGGCATGGACAGGATCGGACGATGCTCTCTGGACCCAGTCAAAGTACTCCTGCTGTAAAGCCACAAAGTCGTCGTTCGTAACGCCAAGGCTCGAAAGCAGGATGGTGATTTCGTTGTTGAGACGGCCGAAGGTGTGGGGTTTTGAATAATCGACGATGGAGAAAATCATGTCGTCTGTAGCGGTAAATTTCTTCTGGCTCTTGCGGAACTCGGCCTGGTGGATCTTCGCCGCATCTAGCGGAGGATGCAGCATCTGGACGCCCTAACGTTTTACTCAGCACAATCCGCATTCTCTAGGAACTACGGACCAACCTTGTACCCACGATATCTAAGATATATGTAATTGTCAGCTGAAGTGAAGACGGCCCCGTAACGGTACAAGATGCGAACCTGATCTGGAAGACACAGGGTGTGTAGCGTCGTCTATTGTGCACAATTCCTTTCTTTTTGCTGATTTGAACGCTGATCGGGCCTCCGTTAGACAAGAATAAAGGCGGATATTCTGAAGCTAGGGTCATACCTGAGCCATCTTGAAATGAGGCCACAACCGTCCGAAAATACCTCGTCTCCAATCTTGAGGTCGTCGATATCGCCTGTGTACTGAGGGTCGAGCATATAATCCACTTCCGCGCCGGAGAAGAGTAAACCGATACGCTTTGCACCTGAAGACCTGTTACATCAGTATTTCTCAGTGTGAAATAAAAGATTCGGAAGTCATCACACGTTTTGCGACGTTCATGATTTTCCCAAAGTCGCCCTTAGCGTACACGACCTGATCCAGCTCTTCGTCCGAATTCGCTCGGCGTAGAAAGCAACCACCACTGCGCTGCGCTCAGTAAGGTCTCGTGAGTTAGAACACGAAAGCATTGAATAGCTCAGATGCGTACCAGCTGACTATTGCTATGTCCATAAAATCGATACTGGACACCATTCAGGAACAATCCAGCCTGGAAGAAACGTAACTTGTAGTCTGTCGCCACTGAAGGCCTCGTATCCGGAAAACGCAGTCCGCCAAACGATGCCAAGATAAGATCATTCGAATCATCATAATATACCATACGATTGCTAGGGAATTGTGCCATCTCAATGGTGATCTTTTCGTAAGAGAAGATGACGAGTTTTCCCATGGGTCTGGTACGAGATTGAGACTGGCGAGGCGTGAGGACATTATGAGGGACATTGGTGAAGACCCAGCTATCGTCTGAAACCGAGACACTCTCTCTGAGAGTGAACTTGTTCTGAACCATGCTGGATGAAGAACAACGGACGGCACGCTAAGAGGACACTACGTGCGGGAGATGTTATGGCACTCCATAATTTGTGTGGCGTGGTGAGGGAGTGGAACAGACCGAGTTGGAACGCCCAATCCTGATATGCCTTCAGCGTCAACAAGGACTATATCAGGCTATCTAGCGCTCAAAGAGCGAAAGCGAATTCAACATGGACTCACCAACACCATCCCATTCCGCGAGACTGATCACCGCCATATACCTCGTTGGCCCATCTTCCGCGGGTAAAACAACTCTGTGCAATGCATTAGCTAGAACCCTGGGACTTCCCAACGAGGTTCACATCTCAGAGGTGGCCCGAACAGTTATGCGTGAGCGCGGATTCACTCGAGATGATGTAGGGAAGCTGGAGATGCAGAAGGCAATCATGGAGGCGCAATTGAAGGAGGATAGGTCAGCGCGTCACTATGCGACTAAAACTAGGGAGGTTTGTGCAGGAATAGTTCTGAGTGATAGGTCAGTTACTGTTCCCTCCTTGAACGTGGAAAATGATTGTGTTCTGAGATATTATGGTGGCGATTGTGGTGGTACAGGTCAGGCATCGATCCACTCGTGTACGCGCTGTTGAAAAACGACGCGGCTGTGGCGGAGTCGCTCGCCACATCGCCCGATTTTCAGGCTGCACTACCTGACTATCGCAAATCTACCTTCATCTTGTTGCACGCAATACCAGATTGGATGGAAGACGATGGGGTTCGAAGCGTGGATGATGGCTCAGACTGTTTCCATGTTTTCAAGCGCGTGTTATCCGAGCTGGACATCCAGTTTCAGGAGCTGGGCGAGAGTTGTCGATGGTTGGAAGAGAGGGTAGGGTTTGTTCGGAGGTGTGCACGCATGTGATCATTTATGAGATGTATATCATGCTTCGGTGATATACACAGTACTATTTAATCCCGCTCCGTAGATGCTTTTCAACCCATGGCATAATGAGATGTTTTGGGGCACCCAATGCTGTATGTGTCTACGCGTAATCTAGAGCGAAGGCCATGCTACAGTCAAGTAAGAATATACTCTTTAAACCTTCTGTCTCCACGCAGGCTTCACGTTCTTCAACCACATCGTCAAGGCAAACGCCACGGACGCGGTCTGTCAAGCGCCACATCAACAAATCAGCACCTGGCACCACACAAGATATATAAACGACAGAGATGGAGAACGTACGGCGACGAGAACGACATGGACCAGTTGACCGCTGAGAAGGTTCTTGTCTACAGATAATGCAAAGAGTGTGGTGGAACCTACAGGACCGAAGGCCCGTGCGAGAGAGCCGCATGCGGTAGCCATGCCCTGGAGAAACAACGGAGTGTCCGTCAGTGCGCGATCGCAATATAAGTTTGATACGATTGCATGACGAAGAAAATAATCCTACATTCATGGCGCCAAGTGAATCTCTACTTGGAGCGCTGTTAGTGATCAAGACATTGTTACACACTACGATTTTATTGGCCAGCAAATCCGATCAGCCTTCATGAACCTTGCCTTGGGGTGGTGGCAAGATGTCGACGCACCGAGACCCATATTACTGATCGTCTTTGAGATGATCATTCCTCCGATTGCAGCCCATATAACAGCGGTTCCGAAAGGATAGACGACGTGAGCCATGGGGAGCAACATGAATGAGAGGGGAAGGAAGAGCATGGCCATGCGGTAGGTCTTGACGGGGCCGAGATGTCTTTCGACCGGCTTCAGGAAACGGCATAATGGATGTCAGAGTTGCTCAAAGACGGTTTGATTTTCGACATACCGGGAACACTATCGTCTGTGAGAAGAGGGCAGCCATGCCGTTGATAGAGAGCAGTAGCTGTGGGAGACAATGAGGTGTGAGCGGGCTCAGGCTGGGCGAAATGATATAAGATTACTAACACCAATCTGTAACGAAGGAGTGTCTGGTGAATACGCTAATATCAAGAAGAGGATTGAGCGATATATACAAACCTGTCTTGGAGAAAAGCCTATTCCACCATGCTCGTACGTCGAATCTAAGGCATCGTCAAGATCATCAACGCGTGCACGACTTACAAAAGGATGGACGTACAGCAAAAGAGCGGTATAATCGCCCTAACAATGGCATGTCAGTTTCTGTCACGTCACTAGGGAAGCAGAACTGACTGGTAACACGAGTTAAGAAGGCCTAGGAAGAACCATGACAGGAGAACCTGAGCGATTTGTGGGTTGCGAATCAAGCTTAAAAAACTAGGTCTCTTCGGCTTGACTGGTTGTGCTTCACTATCGTCATTGACGTCAGCAAGTTGCCCAACCATCGTATCCGCATTGGAGGCGATAGAATCGGCTTCTTCTGTCGTGGCGGTCTTGTGAGAGTGAGTGGGTAAAGTCTGGACGAACTATACAGTGAGTAGGACTGGTAAAAGAGCGTTTGGTGGTACGTACTTCAGGAAGATACAACTGTGGGTAAATTGATGATAAGCAACGACACTGGTAAGCCTGAACTGAGCAGCGAAGCATACAAAACCGATGACAATAGCCAGCAGGTTAAAGGTTGAGCCCACAATACCTACCAAAGGGTCATGCATAAAGTGAGCGGAATCAATCTTCGAACCTATGGGTACTTACAAGGTAAGAAGTAAGGGTAGTTTTTCAGGAACTCAAATCCAAATATGGCCGGGAAACGTTCAGCGGGATGTGAGAAGTATCCGCCAATGAGAGGGCCAACTGTAGCACCGATGGCCCAGGTGGCGGGCAGAAATGCGAAGGCTCGTGCCTGATTAGTGTCGTCGGTGATTTCTGCCAGCATACTCTGCATCTTCCCGTGAGCACATGCAGAAATCCAGTGAAACGACAGTGAGGACGTACTTTGATTACCTAGACCGTAGGAGTGGCATCAGCGATTTGAGAAGGGCGGCAAGAAAGTGTATATCATACAGCGACATTTCCGTTCATCGCCCCTGCTATGCACCGTGCCAGCACCCTGTTAGTCGTTAGTATCTCGCTAGATGATGCTAAAGTTTGGAAGTAACCACACTCACATAGAAGTAAAACTACGTGCAAGACCGAACGATGTGACTGATATCATTACCCCCGTGAGTCCAGTAAGAACAACAGTCTTCCGTCCGATCCGATCGCTAACCATGCCCCAGAAGTAAACCGTGCAGAATTGGACAAAGGCGAAACAGCCTTCCACAACCTTCAGACCAGAATTGATCAGATGAAGAGAAGTTATAGTAATGAACAGCTTACTCACTCCGGCATAGTATCCCACTTGACTGGGTGGGATCCCTGCAATCTCCTCCATCATCTTTTGTGACCCAGAATAAAAATCACTGTGACTGAAGAAAAAACACGCAATACGTTGACTTACTTTATTGACGAACGGGAATATGAGGGTATATGAGACCGGTTCAGTGACTCTCATTACCAGCAAAATAATGATCTGCATGCGAGGCAGAGGTGTGACCGCCGGCCCCTTTTTAGGAAGTAGAGTCGACTGCTCGTCGAGCACAGATCTTGAACCATCGCGAGCCATAGCTTGCTATCTACCGTCGGCGGTGACGATGTTGAGACTGCAGAGACGACCCGCAGTGATTCTCACCACAGAAAACGCCAAAGTAATCAAACAGAGAGAGCACATCATTGTGCATCGCAGACTCTTTATACCCACAGAGCACTTGTCCACGAATGAGAGATAGCTGAGAACCTCGGAAGCGGAACGGAGCTGATGGCGAGCTCGAGCGCCACGGGGAAGTGTTCGAAAATTACATTTTGACCTAGATTGTTGTGATATGGTCTGAGCAGGTAGTACCATGTATTTCAGACTACTAGAGCTATGAGAGCAAAGTATAGACTGCCTCAATCGACCTGTGGCCCTGGGCCGAAGGAGTGGTGAAGGGAATAGGAAGGAGGGAATATTAATTTGAAATATATTTGAGTGGCACTGGCCATCTTATCTTATCTTTAATTACGCAATGGATTATCACGATATATTGTTTTATTGGCTTTTTTCAGTTCGTCTTCGCACCTTCATCATGATGACGCCGTGCTCGAACTCTAGTATGATATTCCTTGCCCTTACATCCTCTACTGGCAGCTGGTTCCAACGACAACGAATTTAACTTGCAACTCTTCGTTGGATACTCCGCTGAGCAGATCAGCCTAAGCATCGGTAGAGGACAAGGACGAAGACTTTCCAGGCGGGAAGCCTTGCTGGCACTTCGACCACTCCATGGTTTAGTACAGCTCTCTTGCAACTTATGTCCGAATTTTATCATCTACGTCCCTGCTCTCGATCATACCCACTTTGGCTGAGATCACCGTCGAGCTCGCGGGTCAGAATTTTGAGCTCTATATTGCCACTCGACGTCCTCGGGCGACTCGTGGGGAGAGCACACCGGTGGAGGACCTTGTCTTTGAATTAGTGAGCAATATTGCTCGACTAACGAACACCCGGCAGGTACTGGGAACCGGTTTAAGAAGGTTACATTGTTGGTAGAGGATAAACCAAAAGAATGGCATGTGCCCCAAGCGTCGATGGATGAGACGGTAAAAGCAGCGGACGAATAGTCGCCATGTGGATGGCAGAGTATGGCGAAGATAATCATGTAACTAATAGTATTAGTTGATGGAAGCGCTAGTATGACGCGCTGGGAAGGGAATATTTACTCCATTCATCCACTGTAAGTCGTAGATCATGATGCTCTTCAACGCTGTCCGAACTCACGTACATTCTAGTCACTTATGCATATAGGTGTCGTTTCCCAACCATGTTCTGTCATGTGTGATGCGTGTGCTATGCGAAGTAACGTTGCCTCCTTGACGATCTCACCGTTGCGCTGCCATCAAGAAGTTAATAGAGTCTGATTCGCGCAGGTACATATAGACTCTATGCGACGAGCCTTGTGCTGTAAAACCCCAAGCATCAGCTTTCCCCACCAGTCAGTATGACAAAGTCGAGCGAGCTGTCTTCACTTCGTTTCCTCGATTTCCCACTCGACGTTCGCGAGCGGATTTATGAAGCTCTTCTACACTCGACCGCCTCGCATCCAAGCGACCATGAATTAAGCAGCCTCCTTGCAAGCACCCAAACGGGCTTCTTTACCACCTTGCTCCCACCCACCACTACCACAAACCTTCTTCTCGCCAACCGTCAGCTCCATTCCGAGCTCCTTTCGACCATCGAACGCCATTCTCGTGCACGCAAAATCGTCTATACACTCCATCTCTTCGCATCCAATGGCCGGATCTATCCTACATGGATATCTCTCCCCAGTCCACCACAATATATATCTCGCGTCCACGTCTACTTCCAGATGGATCCCAATGGCGAAGCGTGGCGGCAGAGTTTCTGGGCAGATGGTGGACCTGGAGCTTTGACAAGTGGCCTTTTGAAGATACTCTCCGAATTCCTCGTTTATGGGCCTGCACTTCGCCCCTACGACTCTTCAAATCCTAAACCTATACACCCGCCCATTGTCCTTGACGAGCTTATCGTCGAGTTCGTGCGTCAGGATCCCGACTCAAGATTTCCCTCGCTCGAACTTCCGGTGATGTTGCGACAGGGAAGGAAGACGAGGGAGGAGGCTTATGTGTTTGATTTGGTGATGATTCTAACGCGGTCGGTGAAAAGTGGACAGCTATGGGGAAGGGTCAAGGAGGTCGGACTGGTGGTGGAGAATGTGGCGAAGGAATGGGACGTGCGTGAAGAGTCGAGAGAGAATATTTTGAAGACGGCGAGAAGATGGGCACCGTATGGATGGCAGAGTATGGAGAGTGTTATGAAGGGGGAACTGTAGGATAATCACGCACTATATGTGGTCGTATAGAATTGCGCTCTCTGAGGTGCGCAACAATACCTGCCTTCGATCATTTATCAGCTTTCTAACAGCATGCCATCTTCCAGAACAGCACAGCAACACGCGTAAGTATGTTACATACATGGGAGCGACGCCGACAACCTGATGGCCATTTCGAGATGCCTAGTATCGAGTGAGTCGGACGCAGCGAGTAAGTAACGGTCGAGAGCGCGAAACTCAGGCTTGCGGATGCAGTCAAATTCCAAGGAATTCTGGGGAAGAGTGTCCTTATGACCGTAGTGAGCCCATTAGGACTTGTAGATCGTAGAGGTCTAGGATTGAAAAAAACAAAAAAATCGATCGCCGCAACGCCACAATGATTCAACAACTTGAAGGGCTTGTTCGACGGCAAACGCCGACAAGCCTTCTGCAGGAACCACGACTTTCAGACAAACGACCACCCTCCTTTGACCCTCGTCTCCGGTCCCTGGCCAGACTCTCTAAGCTTGGACTGTTCTATGCATTACAAGCTTGGTATGAATACTGTTTAAGTTAGGCATTGTGGTCCACAGGCTTCCTCCAAATCTCGAGCCCAGGACTCTTCATGTCAATGTGCGAGTCGATGTCGACCACGAGTATCAAACGCATCTTGAACAATCTCTCTATGTATATACATCAGGAATAAGTGAATGACAAGCACCTGTGCTATGAAACTACCTCCACACCTGACAGAACACTCCTCGTCAAAAGCCAGCGCAACGACGATAAACAAACAGGAGAGCGGAAGCAATATCGTACCCATTCTACACACAACCATTCTATACCATCACTCTATGGAGCATACCGTTCAAATACCTGACAAAAGAACCTGCCCTTTCTTCGATAGTCCGACCACCGACCTCTTCGATCTTCCCGGCGCTCTCCCGAAATCGCTCCGGCTGTAGTCTCTGCAGAACGCTCCGTATCTTCTCCTTCCTGGGCACTCCTGGTAATGGCTTCATACTACCCGTGAAGCCCACCCCCGCAGATCCATCAATCTTCGTCGAGGCGATATGCGGTCCACCTATAGGCCACTGAAACTCTGTGAACGGCGTCAGAGGTACTCCATCGCCAATTCTACCCAGTCTCTCCTCCTTCCCTTGATCCTTCTTCGGCTCGACGCCAACCTTTGCTTTAGGCCCATCCTTCATCGTCCTGAGCATGGTCCTCCTCAACGTCTCGTCCGACTTCCTCTTCTCCTCGATCTTCCTTCTCTCTTCGCGTCTCCTCTCCTCCGCCATCTTTCTACGCTCTGCGATCATCTTCCTAACCTCGACTCTCTTCTGTGCTTCCCTCTCCCTCTCCTCGACAGTACGTACAACTGTTTGGCCCATCGCTCCGAAAAGAATATGCGTCTGCTTCTCTCCCGCGTCTGCCAGAGTGTCTGTCCCGAACCCTTTCCCGGTACCGAACCCGTCACTCATATCCGTGCTCGCGTACGCCTTCATCCACTCCTCGAACGCACTAGGGTCCGGACTCGACTCGACTCTAATCCTCTCACCCGCGGTACTATGGCCTACATGCACCCCAGCCCCACGACCACGGCCGACCCTCCCCGTAGTACTGACGCTCGCGCCCCTCGGCCTTCCCTTCGCCGTTCCCCCGACCGTAAGCGACGACTTCGTATCCGAGCGCCTGAGAGTATGCTGGACAGGTAACGGAGCGCTGGACTTCTTCGGCGCGGGAACGGGAGTGTATTTCGTCGGCATTGGCGTTCGAGGAGATGCGCTGGGGCTCCAGAATGATGTGGATGACCGGGGCTGGGATGAGGGGATGTGGTTTGCGGTCCGAGCGCTGCGCCAGGCAGACTTGGATTTGGAAGCTGTGGAAGGGGTGACTGTGGACCGTGACATGGCTGAGGACATCATGATAGTAGTGGGTAGGCGACAGCGGTCAACAGTAGCGGAGTAGTAGCGGAGTAGTAGCGGTGCAGGAGCAGTTTCACAGCGCAAGACGAAAGAACAAGAAGAGGAATAGTGAGCGGCACTGAGGATCCGTAGCGATAATGAAGAGAAAGGCCTGCGTTAGATGACCGTGATCTTGCGCTGGCAGTAGAGAGCCGCCCCTTCACATCGATACCCTCCTCGACGTCCCTTCCTTCCCTTATCAATGCTATGCGTGCGCGCGACCTCCCCTTCCGAGACTGTCATAAACCGTGCCTCATGAACTTCATGTTGGACTCTCGGCGGTCGATATTTCACCTTGAGGTGAATACACGAGAAGGTGCTGTGGCCAGGCGGAACGCACGAGGCTCGGCGCCGGGCGAGCGAGCGATGTTCCTTTCCTTTTGGACCATTTCTGACTGTCCGATTCGCCTCGTTTGCTCACTTCGCCGTCGTATGTTTGTTCCCGAACGCCTGTTGGACCCGTTCGAGGCTTGTGTAATTTCGTTATCTGATCCGAGCTCGTCAATGTGTGCGTTCAAACGACATTGTATTACGAGTCGGATGATTAAGCTTTTAGACTTCGCCCTGCATCTGAACTTGAACTTACTTTTTGGATGGACGGCGGGAAGAGGAATGGTGTCAAGAGGCTGGCAGGAAGCGGGGCGCTGGACGTGTGGTCAATCGAGTTTGGCATGTGTCTGTGTCTGTGTGCACCTTCAATGTCCATGTCACTTCCCCAGTCGTGTTTAGTCCTTCAGATCTTAGAACCGACGGCTCTCCGCCGCCGCTCTGTCCATCGCTCGACGCGTTCGAGAAGACTTCATAGTATAAGCACATGAATTGTCTCTTCCATATGCTGTACGATAATTTCCGCCACTTCTTCACGTCTGTTCCATAATGTAGTAACGACTCGGACCATGAACACGTACTTGCTACTGATCGATTTGATCCTCAACATCGAACATCGAACAATCGCATCACATCCACACGTATGAGCCAACATCCACACGCTATGAGCCAACATCCCCACCTCACCGTGACATCGGGAGTGTCGACGAGTCGTGGGCGTCGTGTCGTTTCCATACGATCACAGGCTCACAGCCAGTTATAATCACCGGCAAGTGTAGGCGAGTAGGCACTACGATATTGACACAGTGCGCCCACTGCAACCTGCATCGAACTTTTGAGCTGATAGAACACAAGGCAACCGGCAGCTGTGTGATAAGTAGCTTGCCCTCGCGCAGGACTCGGAGCACCCCTGTCCTTGCGCGTGAGTACTCACAGGCTTCAAGTTCGTCGATAAACGGCACTACGTAGTCCCAGTGAGTGAAAGAGAGCCTGAGCATCTGAACCAGGACGACCAAGTGAGATTAAAGTCGTACTCGCTGTGATCTGGACACCAGACGATGCATGGGATGCGCGTGCTCTTGTGTAGTAGAGTGTTATCGGCGACGGAATAAGTTGGTACACAAAGCCTGTGTACATTGAAATGGCCCACAGAGATCCAGTCGAGGCACTTGGGGTCGAAAGCAGGCAGGCCGATATTCAGTCTATCATAGAACGACAATCAAAAGAATCCGGCACACCAGGAAAAAAAACAGCTCGTCGACGAGGCGAACATCGACCTCGAAAGCGCTGAGAACGTACCATGTTATAATAAATAATGCGCCACTGTGGCGCCGCCCACGAACAAGTCTGTCAGACATCGGAATCGGATGCATCAGACCTCAGGGAAATAACCAGGGGAACGAAAATACGCTCAGTATCCAGATACTCTCGTATAACGCCCAGAATGAGATTTAAGTTAGCTAAAGTACACCATCCACAGAAGGGTAAAAACGAAAGAAAGAGTGAAAGAAAAGGAAAAGGTCGTAAACCCGACGTCGGTCTAAGAAGGATGAAGGATGAAGGGGATGTAGTTTGTGTAAGAAGCTCCGAAGGGCTGCAAGAGGAAGAAAGGATAAAAAAAAAGATGAAGCAGAAGACCCAAGATGTATATGACTCCAAATGCCCAATGCTCATTGCAGTATATATGTAGCATGATCTAGCTACATACCATACTAACTTACGGAAGTACAGAGCGGTCGAGCACGGGGACGCTGACGGGAGAACGGAGACGAAAGCACAACAGCAGCGGTATGTATGTAGTAACGTTGACAGACAACAGAGCACAGAGCACACAACACCAGACGGAGAAGTGTCAGCAGTGGTAGGAGCAGTGGAAACGTGTCCGGACTGCGAGCCCAGTATGTGCGGCATGAAGACGGATGAAAGCGGAGTATATGAACGAATGAAGTGAGCGCAGGTGAGTGGTTACAACAAAGAATGGTGTTGCGGGAGAGAATGAAGAGAGCGATAAATGAAGCGAAGTAGGCGTGATATGTACTGCGTGGGAAAGGTGAACAAAACGACTGATGGGTTACTACGCACAAGCAAGCAAAAAAAAGGCAGAATTGGAGACCGAAAGAACGAACCCATTCCATCCGATCCCAAACTCAGGCGCTTCCTGCCATCCGTGTGTATAGCCCATCATTTTCCATCCTACGTGACTTCACCCGCCCTTTACGCGACGCCCCTCATCCCTCCATAACCCATCGCCGCCCCCTGCTCCGCCAACTTCTTCTGCCTAAACGCCTTCCTGTACTTCGTCCTCTCATACGTCACCAACCCAACCACAATCAACGCAATCACACTGATACCCCCAAACACGCCCAATCCGATCGGCAGCACCTGCAGCGACTTGCCAGGGACGACGAACGCGGAGGCTGAGGCTGAAGCGGCTGCGTTGTCTGCCGCGCTGGAGGCGGAGGGTGCGGTGTCTGCTGCGCTGGTGGCGGCGGCGGCACCGGCGACTGAGGAGGCGCTGGCGGCGGCTGTGGAGGTGGCGAGACCTGAGGAGATGGCTGAGAGAGGGATCGAGGAGAATGTGCCGACTATGGGTGTACCGGATGCGGCGGCGGCGGCGGCGGAGGTGCTGCTGGCTGCTGTGGTGTCGGTCGAGGATGCAGCAGCTGATGAAGACACGGCCGCGGATGAGGCGGCAGCTGCGCTAGTGGACGTTGCGGCGGTCTACGAACAATGGGGTGAAAAATAGAGAATAAAACATGAATATTTAAACGATCCTCTGTCTGGCCTTCATCAAACATTCGAACACGAATATATGCTCACCGTGTCCGTGCTGCTCGCAGCAGCAGCTGAAGACGACGCTGCAGTTGTAGCAGCCGCAGAAGAGGCAGCAGCGGCGCTGGTGGACGTTGCAGCCGCCGCAGTCGACGACGAAGCGGCGGCTACCGACGTCGCGTCGACGGGAGTGGTAACACACGACGTGACCTCCTCCATCTCCACCGTTCCATCTGCGCCCGTAACCGGCGTGAGCGTGATCGTGCAAGTCTCGAGCATCTTTCCACTTGCACTGAAATCACGCGTTCGTCGTCGAGACAGTGAGTAAAGAAATTCTGGTGGATGCAGATTTAAATGGGGACGTACGTGTCAATGGTCTGCTGCGACTCGACCGTCACTGGGTTTTGTCTCCGGCTGATGGCTGCTGGTGCTGCAGAGACATTCGAGCCGAAGAGGGCCAGGGCGAGGAGAAAACAATGATATAAAGCGAGCATTTCCGGGTATGTATCCTGTTTCGAATCCTCTACGAAAGCGCCCAAGGAGGAACAGAGAAAAAATGCACAAAAATAAAAGCAAGTCAAGCACTGGGCCTGTAGAGCTGTTAAAAGTCGATAAGTTACGTTTAAATGGCTGGGAGTTCCTGCTCCGGGTCCTAGAGGCGGCTGGTGAGGCTTGTGCTGGCCGTCGACGAAGATGAAGAGAAGGAAAAGATCGGAAGGGCCTCCAGGGCGAAGCGGGAAGAAGAAAGAGAAGGGAGAGGAGAACAAGGAGAGAGGGATGGAGACAATCGTCGACAACGTCCTGCAGCGCAACCGTCCTCGCGCGACGGCCATATCCATCCCCTTTTGAGGCTCCGCGCAGATGCGGCAACGGCCCGCAGCCAGCGTAACTGAGTCGTTCTCCGTCTCCTTCACGACCGTAAACGCCTGGACCCATCACGCGAGAAAATCAGGATGCATGTCTGCCGTTCGTCGGTAAAATCTACAAACATGAGGTGGGACAAATAAACATATATTCAAGAATCACGCTCTATCCTATCCACGTCCATCCACGACCTTGTACGTCTTCCCATCCCTCACCCTTCGCCGCTTCTCCACCAACACCAGATCCAATATCCCGACCACGCCCTGGACGCCCCACCGCTCAAACGCCAGCGACGCCACCACGTTGATGGCAACCGCGAACAGCAGCACCCATCTCGCGCCCGATGGGATGGGCATCAACTCGAGAATCATCGAGATGACATGAGGAGGGGCGAGCAGGACGAGTGCGTTGAAGGCCGACAGCGCGACGAGTGATAGCATCAGCCAACCTGTGTGAATGATAAATGTGTGGCGATGAGGTGTGGGATGATGTAGCGGCGGTCAGTACGGATATGTGCGAACGACTCGGGACGGTGGGATGAGAAGGGACGTTGTATACTGACCGTTCGTCCACATCGGCTTGCGATATGGTGGCCCGATGCTAAATACAGCCGCAACGAGGATGTACTGGAAGCACGAAACCAAGAATAACGACGTGTTCTCGTAGTTCGTCGCCTGCAAATGATCATCGTCCGAATCCGGATCTGTCGACGGCGGAAAGTACCTAGCAAACGGCACAACGAGTCAGTGACCTCAATCGAGCGTGTCAGTCGGAAACTCACCATGGTTGCCGCCTGACCCAGAAGAATGCCCAAAACTGCACGACACTCGTGATGATAATCTGTCCGACGATGCTCGTCAACACGCCCTTCGAGACCAAACTCGCAGTAGGTCTCTTCGGATGTATCTGAGGGAATGGAAGCGTGCGACCCACTACAGTCGTGAGGAGGACAAAAGGAGCCGAAAGTTAGAAGACAAACGCGTAACCAAAACATACCGGTTATGGAAAGGAAGCAAACGTACTGGTGACGGCGACGGGAATGATAATGAACAGATCGATGTACAAGAACTGCGGCCAAGGAATGAGGAACTTCAATCAGCTTTCCGGGGCACGAGGACAGACAGAACTGCGCAAGCAAGACAAAGGCATTCGAGCGCACCTGGAAGTCACCCAACGACGAGGCGAAGGAATACAACAATGTGATGGTCGTGAACTGAATCAAAGAGTACAGCGCCCTATAAAGTAGCATCCAATTAGTACAAAAGCGCATCTGTACGAAGAAGTGGAAGAAAAAGGGAAATAGTGTCATCCTCACATGTACTTGAAGCAGCTAAAGCTCGTCACCAGCGCCGCCCTCCCTTCCCTGATCACCTCCAGCACACAACTCACATCTGGCGTCCGACTCGTGAACGGAGCAGCCACACTCGCCTCTGCCTCGCTCAATGATAATCCTACGTCCGCGGCTTTGAGTGCCGCACAGTCGTTGGCACCGTCTCCGCACATGAGGACGGTGTAGCCTAGTGATTGAAGCCGTTCTACGACTTCGTTCTTTTCGTCGGGCGACATACGTGCGAATATCTGGGCTCGAGCGAACATCTACACCAAGCCATGATCAGCACGATTATCTGAATGAAAGACTGAAGGAAGATGTCGAGCAAGATTGTAGGAAGACGCACCCGCTGTAAAGTCTCCAATGGAGCATTGTTGATCATCCACCTGAACACATCTCCAGTCACAGCCAACGCATAGTCCTGATGATCCAACATATCCTCATCTATCCCATGATGCGCAGGTGCCTCCTTCGGCCTCAAGCTGTAGTCGTCCAACTCCCATTCAGGGTCATCCATGCACGTCCATTCCAGTTTCGCGAGTGGCGTAGTCGAGTTCCCTGGACGAGCCAACACAATAATGATATCAGAACACGGACTGTATCGGTGAATACACCGTTGGTCATGAAAGACACACCTCTTACGAATGCAGGCGCAAACACCTGTGTCGTCTGTGTGATGAGATTACACTCCCTCGCCACACTAACAGCCGTGAGCGCATTATCACCCGTGATCATCCTACACGGAAGATGCGCTTGTCGAAGTGCTTGAATGGCGGGCGCTGTACCTGGCTTGAGCTTGTTTTCGAAGATGACGAGGCCGAGGAAGCGGAGGCCTGATTCGGCCTGTTCACTGTGGCGCGCCACAACATATATCAGAACGAAGGGCTGGGGTACCGTGCCAGAAATTGTACATACCGTTTCAGCCGTTGGGCTTTCAGCCATGACAGCCCCTCAATGCTTTTTCCAGCTATAGCGATGACACGGTAGCCGCGCTTGGTGTAGTACGATAGCAGGTCATCGTAATCATCCGGGACTAAACACAACATCAGCACCGACAAGGAAAAGCGATGGATCAGACAACGTACATGACTCCTTCATGCAGATATCTGCCATGACCTCCGGAGCTCCCTTGACGTAGACTTCCATAGATGTGCTCTTGAGCCTCTTGACCACGACGCTCATCCGTCTAAGCTGAGAAACAAACTCGAACGTTCGAATGACACCCAATTCCAAGAAATGAGCATGCTAAGCGACGAAGTCGAAGTGATCATCATGAGATCATTATCGCTCTCTTCATTAGGAATAGAAATGAAAAACGAACCTTCGCCGCACCCTTCAACGCATCTTCAACCCTGAACTGCGCGCTGCCCGGCGGCCTCACAATCGTCTGCACCAACGCCGCTGGCCTTCCACTATCACTCGCACCATCTCCAGTCGCACCACTCTTCTTTCCTTTGATGACCGCAGTCCCAGCGACATGTCCCTCCTCGATCGCCCACTTCGTAAACATGAACATCTTCACATCCAACGGATCCCCAATAACCTCCCCGTCCACCACCTTCAACTGATGACACGTTGCCAACGCCTGCAAAAAGCTCTCCTTCCCCCTCCCACCACCACCACCACTCAATGGTAAATCATCCACGTCCTCAATGAGCTCCCCGAACCGGTGTACGTTGCGTTCTAGACCCCTGACGCCGAGGATATCGAGTCCGTCTTCGGTGAGCGTCCCGGTCTTGTCAAAGCAGCAGACATTGATTTTTCCGGCGACGTTGATGCGGCTGGGGGCGATGCAGAATATTCCGGATTGGCGGAGACGGCTGAGGGCGAAGCTGGTTCCGATGGAGAGCGTGGCGGGAAGTGCGGGTGGGACGACGACGGTGATGAGATCGAGTGCTCGGAGGAGGATAGTATGCCATCGGACCTGTATAGCACAACACATCAGCTATGTACGCGAAAGAAAGGTGGAGAAACACTCACACCGAGCCTGACGAACTGCACGGCACTGGCCAAGAATCCTACCCCCGCGATCCCCGCAAGCACCATGATGAACCGTATAGAATCCCTATAGAACTTGAACCCCATCGGCTTCGGAAACAACATCGACCTCACGAGTGCCCCTTTCGTCGTACTGAACCCTGTCCGAACCACGATCCCCAGCGCCGGCCTCTCATTGACCTCATCTATCGCCCCCACGCCCTTCCGTATCCTCACCACCTTGGTACCGGCATAGAGGAAAGACTTAGACATGTCGCTGGAAACGTCGCGCGATTCACGCCAGCGGGAGAGATCTTCGTCTGAGACGGAGACTTTGGAGACGGGGACGGATTCTCCGGTTAGCATGGATTCATTTACTATTCCGTCGCCGGAGAGGAGGAAGAGGTCTGCGGGGAGAATAGGGAGAGGGGGGGAGAGGAGGTTGATGATGTCGCCGGGGACGAGGTCGGAAGACTCGCGAGAGAGCCCTAGGATATTGTGAGTCGAAGGTTGTGATAATTGAGATGCGGGAGAAAGCTTACAAGCTCCATCTACGAAGACGCTAACGGGACATGAGAATCGTGACATCTCGCGCATCCGTGCTATGGTCTACCAACTACATTTAGCATGCGTCTTGCTGTAGAAGAGATAAATTCTAACCTTTTTCGTGTCGATGAGGGTCGTGGCGACGCTCAAAGTCGAAATCAACGCAATGCAGAAGGCATAATAATAGTAATCATCGATGGACCAGAGAATAATGCTCGCAATTTGGAAGACATAAAACGGATGTATGATCTTGGAAGCGATTGATTAATTTTTAGAAATGCAGGGGGAGGAATGACCCACCTCGTCAATCATGAGCGTTATAGTCGACTTGGCCGCGATTTCAATCAGGTTTGGTCCGAACAGTTTCAGCCTCTGTGCCCTAGTTCCATCGTCGAGGCCATTCTTTACGGATTGTACACCCGTCCAGGAAGGGTCTCGCCAGTCCCTATGCCAACTTGAGTCTCCAGCATATGTGAACACATAAGAAAGAATACATACTTAGTCATCTTGAACAACCCATCGCGTTCATCCAACGCAAACCTCGCATATCGATAATCGACCACCAGCAACGTCTCCAGCATCTCGCCATCTAGCGTGCCGAGCGCACCGACGCCATTCGTGTGTCCGTTTGCGGTCCCATTTACTTTAGTAAGACCAGCCACTCCGACTAAAGGACCCGCAAACACCGTCGAGGCGGGATACGGATACTCGAGCCTTTGTACTGGAAACAGCGCTATATCCCTGTAGGCAGTCTAGTTGCATCCTTGGGACCTTTCGTGTAGACTCAAATTAATCGAAAAGGCTTACCTCGACCACTACGAGTCCATCCTTCAACTCTCTGAAGGCCCTCTCCTTCGCGACCCAGCGTAGCCACAACTTCGGAAACCAGTGACCCAAGAGGCCCAAGAGGCCGAAGGAGAGTATGCAAAGTGCTCGCCAGACCCACTTACGAAAGAACATTGTCTCGTAACCGACGAAACGGATGGAGGTGTCTTCTTCCGTGATGTAGATGATTTGGCGGCTGGGTGGGCCGGGCGGTGGTGGGTCGAGGGGTTCGAGGTCGATTTCGATACGGGCTTCGTCACCGAAGAATTGATCAGCAGAGAGGAGTGGGAGGTGAGCGGAGTGAGTGGGTGAGGGTGGGTTGGATCCGTAATCCATGCTGGCGGCCGGTGAAGGAGATCTCGCAACGTCCTCGTCTCCCGAAGCTTCTGCTTCATCCTCCTCTCCTGACGAATACCCCCAGCGGTCGTCCCCATCCTCCTCTTCGTCACTATCCACTGCGACCGAGCCAGCGTCAGAACGAGTCCCCCACCGCCTTCTTGACGATGCTGTCGACCGCTGGGAGAACGAAGGCCGTCGCGAGTGCTCACGCCCCGCTGTACTCTTATCCCGTCCAAACAGATGCGCAATATTCTCAAAAACACCATTCCGATGTGGCGACGGTGATTTCCTTCCTCTCCTCATCAACGGTCTCTCCCCCGTGATGTCCTCCTCTTCATCTTCTCCGGACGTAGCGCCCACGCTGTCGGCTCTACTGTGTGAGCTCCCTCGCCTCCTTGGTCCTCTTCCCTGTGACGCCTGGCTATCTTCGCTTCGATGACGACTAAGTGAGCGCGTATGGGTCATGCGCGAGACGCTGGACGGGATGACGGAGTGACCTGGGCCAGAAAACATAGAGCCTGCGGCATCGTCGTAGGCGATGCTGTATTGCGAGTCGCGACGTCCACGGCGGGAGTTAGAGACTGCATTGGAGATGTCGATGGCGGAGGCGCCTTCAGTGTAGTCATGATTTGATGGTCCAGCAATGTTAGACATCCCTATTTTATATCATGCGATTTAAAGGTTTTTTGTAAACAGTGAATGGGTGGGTAGACGTACCTGCTCAGGGCGGCTAGAGCTATCGGTGATGTTTCACTCTAGCTATGAGGGACAGTCGTCTTTCAGGAACATGAGTTTGATATATTCTCGAGAAATAGGACCAATACCAACCTTTATCGAACTGGTGCTCATGAACTGTCGCTCGGTAAGTCGGATGTTCAGCGCTCAACCACCAATTTTGATGGCGGTCAATACAAAGCTAAGGAAACCACATAAGATATAAACACAAAGAGATACTGACGAATCATCTCACCTATACAGGCTATTAGTTCACAGCAAAGATGAAGGTCGTGAACAAGTAAAGGTCGTGAACAAGTCGAGGACGTCTTCCGCGTTCGGTTTACTGCACGGAAAGCTAGGGCTCGGGCGGAACCGAAGCTGCTGCTGTGGCGTGAATAGTTGGGTGGCGAAAGTATCTTCAACCTTTTTACAGCTTCCTCTCGAGCACAGTTTAGATGAAGGTAGAATCTGTATTTATATATCTCTACACAGAGCCACAGTCGTAAATCAGAGTAAAATATTGCACCTTTTCAACGCGGTGTTTGTGCCACCGCCACACCCGCTTCCTGCCGAGCGCCTATTTCCAATTTTACTGCCGAATCTTCGTCATCCAAAAGTCAGTCCGCTCTTGAACTCTTCGTCATCCTCATCGTTTCATTCGCTGTCGTCGTTGTCGATAATCTCCAGAAAAAATGTTTCGTAACGTCGCACGGACATCATTACGCAGAGCTTTGCATACCTCTGTGCCGCGCGCGAACGCGACCGTTTCGCGACGCGGAATTGCTCTTGCGCTCGCGACGACCTCTGCCACGGCTTACTTTGGCTGGCGGATAGCTTCAGGCAGCCAGGGTATTGCTCTTGATATGGAGAATCCAGGTGGGTGGTATACATATTTTGTTGTTGACCCTATACTGAAATACCCCATCGCGTTTATAGCGTCCGAAAAGCCCTCTTCATCTCCAAAACTCTCTGAACCCACCACTTCCACCACTCCCTCCACGTCCAGTCCACCCTCCTCAACACCAGATGCAGAGACTACCGTCGAAGCTATTGCTACCGAAGCTGAATCGGAAGAGGGAGAATCCCAAGGAGCCTTCGACCCCGTCACTGGCAAGATTAACTGGGACTGTCCGTGTTTAGGAGGAATGGCCTATGGTCCGTGTGGGATGCAGTTCAGGGAGGCATTCTCGTGTTTCGTGTTCTCTGAGGATGAACCGAAAGGAATAAATTGTGTGGATAAGTTCAAGGCGATGCAGAACTGCTTCAGGGAGAATCCGGAAGTTTATGGTGAAGGTGCGTACAAATCCTCTGCCTTCACGTGTTCACGTTGCTCGACTTCCCTCTTTTTTATGCTTAATACTCTGCGATGCTCTACTCTGCCTCCAACCCCTTTAATTAACGCGTTTATGTACAGAAATCATGAACGACGATGATGATGACGAACAAGACGCCACCACCCCATCCTCAGCCGACACTCCTACTTCCGCCGACACCACGCCTGCATCCCTCGCCGCTCAGGTGGACTCACCATCGGCCGCTACCGCTGAAAAGGCTACCGCCATCAGCTCGACAGCTACCTCCTCATAGACATCATACATTCGCATACTATGTCATCGTGGTCGACGGCCTTCGGCCTCATCACTACATTTGCTCCGCCCGCTCATATATCTTATATTCGACTATCATCACCACTCAGTGCATATGCATATCTTCGAACACGAAGGTATCTCGACAGGTCGGACGGAACGTAAACGATGAATACCTTCATAACCTCGCTTGCACAGTCTCAGAAGCACCTTTTCTTGCCGGATGTGATTCCAACCTGATTCTTACTGGCTCCTCAGAGAAGATCTGCGACTCATATGTGAGTCTCTGAAGTATCGTTGGTGTATCCTGCCTTGATGTATCCTCTGTCCGAGTAAAACTGCGAGACTTGTGCATCTGGAAATATGCCTTCGCCTACCCTTCCTCTTTTTCGATTGGATCGATTTCTGCAAAGGTCCCGGTCATCTTCAATGAATACTGTGTTGTCAGGCCCACCATTCTCTCCACTATCTATGCTCCCGCATTTGAAAGACCATGATATTTGACAGACTGTGGCACCGTCAAAGAGCTCGCACATCCCACATTTCTTGGCGCAGTTTACTGCAGCACGATCCAGCCCGTTTCTCCATACGCCCGTCTAAGTCAACACATTCTACAGCTTGACAGGTGCTCATGAATATTTCCAGCATTTTCGGGGTATGTATACGTCGGGGAGCGCGGGTTCCTGCAGTGGCACACACTAATGCTTAAACGCCGATTTACCGGCAATCTCCGGATGCGTTCACCTTGTGCCTGCGCTTCGATCGGGACGATCGACAATTTGATTATCCTCCCGCTCGTCCGACCTCGACGCCATGCTCGACGCTCGTTGCTCTAGATCTTAGGGCTCCATGCTCTCCTCAATGTTCAGCCTTTCTGTAGAGAGCGGGTACCGCAACCAGACGGTTTTTTTCATTCTGTCCGCCCTGCTATTATATGTAGGTCGACTATGTTCATTACTCAGAACCGAACATGACTTATCTTCGCGGCGCGAGTGGATAGGAGTGGATGTCTCGGGAACCTATCGAGGAAAAAGCTATTTCTGGCTTCATAATAACAACCGCGAATTGGTTCCACTACGACAGCCGCGGTTTCTATATACGTACGCTGAAAGCATTCGCAATCGTTGGGCTCGTTCGTGCCCGATGCCGAAGCGCGCGTCCACCCACATCCGCTCCTTGCTCGCTCATATTTTCGCTCATTATTGTTAGTAATATGTCTAGCGGCCCACATCTGGTGCTCTCTACAAATATTCTACTATTTTTTTTTATCTCGTGGAGTGCAAATTTACAGTGTAGAACCTTGTAGAACCTGGCTCATCGCGTGTGGATGACGAAGTCAAGCCAGCCTCAGCCTGGCCATGGCGTAAATTTCACCCACTGTGTCCCCCCTTTCTCCACGTTCCTTCGGGGAATACATGGTGACGACGTTTTAAATTCTATTTCAACACACCGTCGATCTACTCCCTCTGAGACGCCCTTTACGACGCGTGTATCCCCGATGGCCAGGTTAGACAGTTGCTATCCACTGGCAGCGAGTCGCTCATTACTTACTCAGCATTAATTTTTGAAGCGTCGTCAGGAGCTCTTGCGCTTGGGCGTTGGAGCTCGTGCAGACCGGCATACCCACATTGTCCGTGTCCGATGGTATGACTGACTGTGCTTTACGGATTTCCCGGGAATGGGGGCATATCCTGGGGGACATATAAAAGCATCGTGGTGTTGACGACCTGTCGATCCCTCATTCCTCACAACCTCTCTATCCCTCTTCAGTCTCCACACCTACTACCCCTCACATTTCTATACCGCTTCCCCCGTACTCTCCCTCCTCACAAATCATGTCTAAAGGACTCGTTCTCGTCACTGGAGTCAGTGGGTGCGTCGTCCTCGCTATCGCGTACATCGATCGTTACCGACAACTTTACGCTTTGTTCTACCTAACAGATTTGTCGGTACCGGCGTCGCTCTTGCTTACCTCGAAGCTGGATATGCTGTCCGTGGTACAACCCGTTCGAAATCCAAGGCTGAGGACTGGATCGCCATGTTCCCCCAACACAAAGCCAACTTCGAGTACGCTGTCGTTGAGGACATCGTCACCCCACACTGTTTCGACGAGTCGGTCAAGGGCGTAGATTTCATTGCCCACACTGCCTCGCCATTCCATTACAATGTCAAGGTTCGTCATCCACTTTTTTAAGGTCTCCCGGCGTCCTTCGTGCCACTTGAGTAGGCGGTTGGCTAACCTGTAAATCTCCGGTCACGTCATACAGGACAACGAGAAAGACCTCCTCCAACCCGCCATCGCCGGCACGAAGAACCTCGTCGCAGCCACCAAACTCGAGCCCAAAATCAAACGCGTCGTCCTCACCGCCTCCTTCGCCTCCATCATCAACTTCAACAACATCCCCGGCATCGGCAAGACCTACACCGACGAGGACTGGAACCCCGCCACGTACGAGGAGGCCAAGGTCCACGCACACCCCGGATACGTGTACTGTGCTTCGAAAGTGTTGGCTGAGAAGGCGTTCTGGGAGTTCATCGAGACGGAGAAGCCTACTTGGGCTGGATCGGTCATTTGCCCTCCGTACGTCCTGCTTTTTGATACATTTTTGTCCTTGTTCTGATTATCTTCTCGTTGTTCAGTATGGTCTTCGGCCCCCCTCAGCAAAAGATCACCTCCCTTTCCGCGCTCAACACTTCCACCCAGGATACCTGGAACGTCGTCAACGGCTCCTACAAGGACGGCATTCCACCAACCGCTTTCCCCGCTTTCGTCGACATCCGCGATGTTTCGCTTGCCCATGTCAGGGCGACTGAGAGGGAGGAGGCTAAGGGGCAGAGATATTTGTTGATTGGTGACGCATACGTGAGTATACAATCTCGTCTTTGCTTAGCATCCTCTGTCGTCAATAACATACTGACCGTGGTCCTGTGACATTCGTCCAGAAAAACGAAGAAATCGTCGACATCGTCAGCCGTACCCACCCCGAGCTCGCCGACCGCCTTCCCAAAGTCGACGTCTCGAAGGTCACGCACGAGGATCACTTCTCGTTCGACTGCTCCAAGGCGAAGAAGCAGCTCGGCATTGAGTTCATCACTCTGGAGAAGAGCATCAAGGATACGGCGGACAAGTTAGTTCAGATCGAGAAAGAGTTGGCCTAGTTTGGTCTTTAGAAGCGTGGAATAGATATAGAGCGCTGTTGTAATTGGTTTGTAAAATACTCTGTGGATTGCTGAGGTTATAATTGCTTTTACATGGAACATACCGCTGTCTATCACACCTCAGTGCTCACAATAATCGTGATACGTTGTCTGCAACCCGGCGTCCCTGTAGCACAAAGCTCACAACTTTTGACGCTATCTATACCGACGGAGTATATTCTCATACATTTACATCTACAGCTCCGAGCGTATACATTCTTTGGAATTCTTCCATGCCTCCGGAATTCAACATACATCACGCTGGGTACAGCCCCAAGAGCAACTTGACCACATCGTCGTAGTTCTCCGAACTCTTTCCGCCCAAAGCCAACTCCGCAATTTGCCCCGCATCCTCTTTCGGCACGTTGTAATGCGCCAGGTCGGTCTTCAAACCCAAGTCGTCCACAAGCCTGTCATACAATATGCAGGCCGTCAGTCGTCACGTCCTCTGGTGCAGATGATTGGAAGGATGGAAGAGGTGTCGCAAACGTACCCCTCAATCAAGCCAGCAAGCTTCGTGATATCTCCCTCTGGGGTGCCCGTTGGCGCTTGCCTGAGGTAGAAGAGACAGTTGGCGAGCCATTCTTTTTCCTCGGCGTTGGCGATTCGGGCTTGTAAACGCACAACGGGAGCGAGGGTGAGACACTGTGAGATATGATGCGTTATATGGACACGATCAGTCTCCTTGTCCCTGAGCAGGCGTGGTTTGAAACACATACAGAAGTCATTCCGTGCGGGATGTGGTACGCAGCACCCAGCTTGTGTCCTAGGGCATGCGAGATACCTAGTGCGCTGTTGGGAAAGTAGATATATCCGTATCCATCGGTCGAGGTTATTTGATACGAGGAGAATAGTAGACAAACCTGTATTTCTCGGTCATGAACGGCCACAAGCTCATCCAACTCGCCAACTGCAACTTCATCCTATACTCCAGATTGTTCGGGTCGGCCTTCGACTTGGGAAGGTATGTGAAGAGATCGAAGAGGGCTTGATAATACAAAGGCTTGAGTGTAGGAGGCATTTGGGGACGAATCAGGTTCTCGACGGCGTGGTCTACGGCGCGCATGCCAGTGGAAAGCCTGGATGAGGGTGAAAATTATAGTAATGAGTAGGTGCATCAGAAATAATGAGTGATAGAAGGACGAAAGAAAGGGTTCATACCACAGGCGTTCGGGGGTCGGAAGTGTGAGTTCGGCGTCGAGGATGATGCCTGACGGTGCAAGGTACGGCGACGATACGCTCACTTTCTTTCCTTCGTCATTCGTATACCCTGCACCAAACTAGTATGCACCATAAATAAACTGTGACGGACAATGGCCCATATCCTCCCGCCAAACAATCACTCACCGTGTACTCCGCCGCGCTCAATGTCGTCGGCACCGCGATCTGTTTCACTACACTCTCCCACTTATCCCCTCCTTGTCCTTCCTCCAAATGCAGGTTATATATGATAGCTTTGGATGCATCGACGGGTGAACCACCACCGACTGCAACGATGAAGTCGCAGCCTGCGTCTCTGAAAGCTTTGATCCCAGCGCGAATACCGGCTATGGGTGAGTGTTCGCCGATCTCGTAAAATGTGGCACCGTAAGAGTTGGAGTCAGAACGGAGGATGGATTCGACTTTCTTGACGACATCGGTCTGGTGAAGGATAAGGGTTGAGAGAAAGTGTCAGTGCTGGATATGAAGGTAGGAGGTGACGAGAAATCATAAGCAAGAACCAGCGCGAGGATCATCACCCGCCACCTCTCTTCATTGACCGCCTTCAAATCTCCTTTCGTGGCTGTCTCGTCTTCGCGACAACTCAACGATACTTGAACTCACGTTGTTGTACAAACTCTTCCCAGTAACAATTAATGCTTTCGTTCCTCCGATCTTCGCGCGCAGCTTCGGAAGAGCGGTGGCCAGCGATCCAGCACCGTAGTACACGCCTTTGAGGGTGTTGGTGTACGAGTAGTTACCTTCCAGGGTGCTAGACCCGTGTTTGTCGTTCGAAAGGGCAGACATACGTTAGGTTATGAAGTTCAAAGGCTCAGGCAAGGGTGTGTGTGGAGAAGACAAGATGCTTTGTCACGGTCCGACTCGAGAAGGCCTCCCGACGGTATTATCTCTCAGGAGAGCCAATATTCAAATCAATGATTATCGATGCAAGTCCCCGTTGACAAGTCTTCCCTGGGCGAAAGGTCTCAAGAATAGAGACATTCTCATGATCGTAATGCAGAGAAAGTAATGGGCAGGGCAATGTCGAGCATTCATGGTCCAATCGTGGTGGTGGCATAAACGCAACCTGCGTTGTGGCGTGGGCTTCCCCTGCTGGCGCCAGAGCTCTCGCCACCCCCTGACCGCGAACAGGACCTTCGCCCGGGACGAAGCCGGTACACGCATCTCAAAAGATGGAACAGCACGCTCAATGTCTCCACCATATGAGGAAACAGTCTCTCCCATATGTCTAGTCGAGTCTCTACACAAAGAACGAAAGTTGAGAGCTAGGAGGCATTATGACAGACACGACACGATCGTAAGCAAGCCAGTATTGGAGGACATGTGCACAATCCCGGTTGGCGAGCACTCAGAAATCTGGACCATAATCCAGAGACAGGCTGCACAAAAAGTCACAGGCCGACGACCCGCAGTTGCCCTACACACTAGTCAGCTCGACCGATTGAGACGAACATGAGAGGCTAGGTCGAGGCTTACCGAAGGCGTCACAATTCGCATCACAAATACGCCGGAAAGACAGCGTAGTCCCAAGGCTCCCCCTCCCGAATGAGCTTGTAGTCCAGTCCCTCTCCAGCTGTCCCAACAAAGATCTTGGTGTACTTCACATCGCTCCAGTACGTGAAGGGCGTCCCCGCCGGGATGAACACGACATCGCCCGTACTCATTTTCTCGTCGAAGCCAGCAATCCCGATACTAAGCTGCCCCTCCAAAACCTGGAATGTCTGATGAACGTCGAAAGTCTGCTCCGCGATCGTCTCGTTACTGAGTTTCTTGCGCATGACGATGGTCGAAATGGTAAAGTTTCCATCCGTTTCGTTGGCGGTGGAGCGAGGGGCGATGACTTGACCCAAAGCGCGGTGAAGGTACTTTGGACCGTAGTTCGATGCAAGGAAGTAGGGCGTCGAGCTATTCCCCGGGAGGGTGTTGTTACCCGTACGCCACACACCGCCCCGACTCGTCCCATTGATCATATCGTAGGACAGGTTTGCGGTAGGCTCGAGATTGACATCGAAGTGAGGGGCGGAGGAAATAAACTGGTTTATGGGGAAGTCGAGAGGCTGGTCAGGTGGGTAGGGAGCCCCAGAAGCGCTGGAGTAGGGTGTGGTGATGTTGACGAAAAACTCTTCGAAGCCGCCAGGTTGAATAAAGCCAGTCAGTTGAGCGTCGGGGTCGATGATCTGGTATGAGTGGTTTTGAGAAGGTGGTACGGCGCCAAAGTCGTGAGCAGTGAGTTGACGTTGCTCGTTATTGACCCAGAGATTGATGCGGCCTTTGAAAGAAAAGAAGTTCTCATAGAAGGTCCTATGGCTGACGAGGAGAGAGTGAACAAGCGATCGAAGTGTGGACTCGAGAGTAGAATGAATAGACATACTTGTGAGGGTTTACTTGGATGCCAGTTTGACCATTCGTGCCCAGAAGGGTGAAGGCCCCACCCGAGGCATTGCTCGAAACAAGTACGCGGAAAACGTCGTCCGCGAGCTGAAGCTCCAGACCGTCGAGATTGGCAAGCATATAGGGTCGTACATAGCTCGGAGGAGTGGTGACCCAAAGCGATGTCATATTTATGGTGTTGTTTGTGGCGAAAGCATTAGAGGAGTCGGAGACGGCGTACGCGTCTGAAGTGACGAACGCGAAGAGGAACAGATACAAACAGTGCATTGCCTGACAAAAGGGAGAAGATGGTGCGCCCTGAAGCCTACTAGTGAGGTGGGTGCCATACTTATACACTGTGGATGAGTCGTGTTCGATTTTCTAATGGCCACTGTTGGAACAAGTCGGGGGCCACGCCAATTTGCAGGTCGAGCACGGCGCCCTTCAAGTTGCCGCCAAGTGTGCCAGATAGATGAGATAGGTTCCCAGGCGGGGCCCGCCAGCGCCACAACGAACCTGAAAGTACCACGAGGAAGGCAAAGGAGAAGAGCAAGATAAGTAACCCCGAGTCACTTGAGACAAACAAGCCCGTTTTCTGCAGAAATAGAACATGTGATGCCATGGGAAGGTGTGGCAGGTGTCTGTCTCGATTTCTAGTTCCTGTTCTCCACCTTTCATCAACATCGATATACAAGTCCGTTCAAGACCACGGCTCTGTTTGAGGGCAACTTTTGAACCATGACGACACCTCTCGAGCAGGACGCGCTTTCAGAGAAGATGGTGGAAGGAGATAAGCCGAAATTAACCGAACGGGCCCCGTCTTTGTCGCCGGCACTTCCCGGTCGAACCGCCAATGACCAAGCGGGGCTCATCTTCGCCTCTGCTGCACTCGCCAGTGAGTCACTACTTCCCGAGGACCATGTAGTAGGGAGATATAATCAAAACTCATCTCGCATGCGAAGATATGCTGGCCTCGGCGGTCAGCAACCCGCTAGACATGTCAGTTTTCCCGGTAAACCTAGTGGTCACCAATCCCGATTTTTCTGACTGAACCTTGTCCACAATTCAACCACCCAAAAAACTGCCGGTTTTGCGACACTGACTATGTCTCAGAATTAAGGTAAGCTGCTTTTTGATCATGTGTTTTCACGGTAGAGTAGGTTGACTGAATATCCGCAATGTCAGGTCCGCCAGCAGCTCCGAACACAGTGTATGGCGACTTGAATGGTTCTGACAGTAAGAGCAGGCTCATAACCATCATTAATATTTTCACAGCCGCGCAGCTGTCTTCATCTAATGCTTTCTGGACCGTCGGTGCTCAAATGGCCAAGTCAGAAGGTGTCCTCAGTCTCATGAACGGCCTGACAGCGAGCATGATGCGCGAGATCGTCTACTCAGGTATCCGCATGGGGACGTATGAGTATTTCAAGGACGCGTAAGTTCATATCACCATGGAGGAGTAGATCGACTTCATTGATTGCAATAACAGCATCCTCGATGTATCGGCTGGGTCACTCTCCAAGGATGGGCTAACCTTGAAAGTTTTCGCTGCCACTGTCGCGGCTACTTTGGGCTCGTGAGCGTCGTTGCTTAACGTTTTATCTTGACATTCATATGTTGAGAGTTTATGTGACCTTCGTGTAGGGCGGTTGCAAACCCCACTGATCTCGTCAAAGGTAGTTGTGTCTCTCCGTTCGTTTGCACCTGCTGAACGCTTCCTAGTTCGCATGCAGGCGCACTACCCCGAAGGAAGCCCCTATCGCAACACCCGGCACGCTTTCGCCACCGTATGGCGAGAGGGTGCAACATCTACTGGAACGTCAACGCCTGCAGGAGGTCTTCGGTCCATCTATCGCGGTGTAGATGCTACAACGGCCCGCGGAGTCGTTCTCTCGGTATCGCAGATATGCTCATATGATCAGATCAAGCAGACGTTGAAGCAGAAGCGACTCATGGAGGAAGGTTTTCCATTACACTTCACCGCGAGCATGTTTGCCGGTTTCATCTGCTCCGTAACGTCCAACCCGGTCGGTGAGTTCGTCAGCCACATTTTGAGATGGGGCATCTACATGCTAATAAACTACACTGTCGCATTTACAGACGTCGTCAAAGTTCGCGTTATGAATGACAAAGAGAGACGGTACCAGGGCGTCTCGGACTGCGTCAAGCAGATGCTTCAGAAAGAAGGGCCTAAGGCATTCTACAAAGGATTTGGCATGTGCTGGGCAAGAGTGCGTGCCCGGATTCCGCTGCTCTCTCTTTTTCAAACCATAGAGTTACTGACATTTTGACGATCGGCGCAGCTCGGAACTCACACAATTCTGAGTTTCGTAGCGTTCGAACGCTTGAGATCGCTCTTCGGCATAGCACCTATGTAGACTGATCGCTAGTTCAGCAATACTCGACCGCGTTCTCTCACTTTATGCATGGCTCACCAGGTACGGAAAAAAAAGGTCAAGCATCCCTCCCGATATTTCTTCCGGGGTGCGGGTATATGTCTCGGGATTGCCGCCAGGACGACGACGACGCTGTTTGGTAGGCTGTGTACTCGTGTGTCTAGCGACAGCCTTGGCACATCAGTATTTATTGGAAACATGTGGTTTAGGCTTTGAGTAGCACTGGATGGCTACACGTAGGGCATCTAGAACGGTCCCAAACAGACAACAAAGCTTCGGCAGCTCCGTGATGGAGATTTTCGCGGCCAAGTGAGCCCTGGACCTGTGTGTATACGTTAGGTTCAGGGTGCCTAAATTTCTACGGACTGTCACCCACTGCATTCACGACGGACATGGCTGGCCAGCTTCCTGCTTATGGATACCCATTGCAGCCCTCGAAGTCCGCCGATCCCGTCGGTGCGGGGCATGTGGCACTTGGGTGTGTCACGGCCAACGTCAGCCGTCGCCACACCGCGTCCCTTTCCTATAACTACGGCGGACCATCCGCGTCAATTACCACGAGCACTTTTAGTCCACATCACTCACCAGACTCGTTCCACCTTTGAAAACTCGTCGTTATGTTCGCCCGTCCTTCATCCTTTGCGACCACAGTCCTGGGTTTCTCCCTGTTCGCTACCACTTCTGCTCTCAGCGTCGCAAGACAATCCAATGTCGATTCTTGTTCTGTGTTCCCGGGCACCGGTTCACTCAATGTGCTAAACTTCACATTAGCGGCGTTGAACACGACACAGCCCAACTCCAACACGACGGGTGCTCCCATCATCCTGGGTTAGTGCTGCACTCATCGATTACATGTTGTAGGTGAACAATGTCACTGAGTTTGTTTTACAACAATAATAGGAAGCGCAGGAGCAATCGATGGCGCCTCTTTCTATGACCTCAAGGTAAGTCGAGGAAGACTACCAGCGGACGCATCTCGCTGATTATGTCCAAATTTCTCGAAACGGTTTACTAGACTCAAGCCACCTACCAATATCCATCCGCTGTCCCAGCATTGAACATGACAAACGGAGGTCTCACTTCAGGTCAATACGTGGTGGGCGGAACTGTCCCGTCCAACGCGAACCCAGGGTTCATCGCGACCTCGCTGAACACACCGGCTCCAGCTGAGATCTACTGTTCTGTCGTACGTATAAATTTTGTTTCTAAAGAAATGTTAATATACGGGCTGACTTTTTGACTCGTTTATAGGTGACCGATGGTTACGACTATCCACTTCTTGCGGTCAATGGGCATACGGACCTATTCAGTATCTGCAGGGAGTATCCTTGCGAGGACACGCCTTGGGAGGGCGTCTATTACAACGCCACGGAGGGCACGTCCTCATGTGGCGGACCTGCGTCTTGCTACCCGGTCGTACTGTCTATTGTTACTGCTGGACTGGATTGATAGTTTAGAGGGAGTGGAGAAAGGACACACTATTTACTTCAGCTCTTGATAAGATCATACACCTACTACAAGTTTATCTGTTTACATAAATAAAACAGCCCAAGTAACGTGGAAGAATGGGTATACGAAGGAATTGAAGGGGTGAAAGATTCACGAAGACGCACGCGCGCTATAAACTGTACCCGTGCTCAAACAGTGGCTCTGCGGATAGATTGTAGTCCGAAACATATACGTTCCCTGCGTCATGTCAAGACGTTCGAAACTAGCTCAGGAAACATGTCCATCATCGAGGTTTCTCCCATCAAATTTGCCATACTCCCCCATCCAATCTCCGCCATTTCCTCCGCCACCTTCCTCACTTCCTCCGGTTCACGCTCCACCACGTCCCACTCCTTCTCCCAATCTTCGAACCTGAACTTGAACTTCTTCACCCGACCCCACAATAGCCCACTTTCCGCGAACCTCGAAAGGATCCCATCGACATCTGCGATTGCATGATCTAGTCCATCATTCCTGTCTAGTCCTTCCATTGCGTGGCTCTGCTTGCACTCTACGTTTGGTTCGGCTGAATCGAGTAATCGTGCCATGCTGAAACGACTCCCTCCGACAGGTATTTCTCGTAAGAATTCGATTGACAGGTCATCAAGAACTCTGGGCGATTGAGCGAGTCGGAAGTCGAAAGGTTTGACAGGAATGAATGAAGGACCGTAGACGAGGAACTCCGACAGGAGCTGCACGAGTGACTCGAGGAGACTGAACGCCTTGTCATTTCCGAATCCAAGAGGCGAAGGTCTACCGGTCCAACAATCCATCCGAAAGATGATGTCGACGTGAGATAGATATCGTAGCGGAGCGGGGAATGCTACCCAGGTGGGGTAGATAGAGGTTTCAGACGCGAAGATGTCTAGCGTATACGAGATACCGCCCGAGGAGGGTCGTGAGCATCTCTCGACGACGGAGATGAGTTCAGCATGTATTTGGCGGTTCGCGAGTAGGAGGTTGGCAATCCTGGGCTGAGGGTGTGCAAGAAGGGCGTATATAAATGGCTTGTTGCGGCTGTTGACCGCGGGGATGCCGTAGCGGGGCTGCACTTTCGGATCTGACGGTGCAGGATCGTGAAGGGCAAGCAGAGTGAAGTAGACGGATTCCCGGATATCAAAAGGTAGGTCAAGAAAGCGAAAGGGAGCAGCTTGAGGTGTAAGGGTAGCCATTGTACATAGCTTGTTCTCACACCAGCGTAAACTCGAGGTATACATAGGCGGCGTCAGACCGTGAGCAATCACTGACAGCGCCAGTGATCTATCTGTAACAACTTCGATGAAACTTTCCATCAGATGTTTGTGATCAGTTGATTCGGACGCCGTATCAGCCCAGCGAGATGTACGGGGTACTGAGTGGTGATTGAGAGCGAAAGAGCTTGGAAGAAGCCGTAGTCGTGAGAGCTGAAGTTTGTGTTTCAAGCTGAAGATACTGTCCTCGGCTTTCGGAGTCTGAATAAACGTTGAGTGGCGATCATGTGGCGCAGCGCCCCGGGCGGCGAGCTATCTCAGAATGAAGTGCACCTACCGAATCACTGCAATCATGGCCTGTAGGAGTATGATTCAGCAACAAATATCTAGTACAGAAGTACTGTCACTGACCTCATAGCCATCCTGGAGCGGGAGACGTATATGACCGAAATGGGATGACCCAGAAAGACAACAGTCGTACGAACTCGAGTAGCGCTTTGCATTGAAAACGTCGTCAATCCCCTGAGTTCTATTGTCCAAACTAATGTATAGGTCTCCAACCCAAGTGTGAAAAATCCTTCTCCATATCCCTCACGAGTTCCTCATCCCAGTCGTCTGGCACCTCCCAGTACTTCGCCCATCCCTCGCACATTACTTTTACCTTCTTTACTCTCCCATAAAGCAAACCCATGTTAATATGGTCATCGATCTGCTCGACAAGTGTCTTTCCATCTTCGTCCTCGGGACTGCCCTTGGGTTCGACCCATGTTGCCGACCCGAGAGGACCTCTGCTTCTATCCGGACCCTCCCGAACGTATCCAACGACGAGCTCATGGAGAACTATGGACGGTTGTACAGGGAGGGGATGTTCCAAGTTCGCGGGATGGAATGTAGGGCCGTAATAGAGAAAGCCGGATAGAATCTGAAGGAGGCCAACAATGAGGTTCAAGCCCGCGGAATGCATCGGCTGCCGGCGGGGCACAGGTTCGCCCCATCTGTCGGCTCTATAATTGACAAAAACACGGGATATGTATCGACGAGGGGCGGGAAAGGAGATCCATGTAGGATAGATGGAGTGACCTGTCGCGAGGATGTCTAGTGTGTATGTGAGGGTTGAGCGGCGTGTCTCGACGGTGGAGGAGAACTCTGAGTAGAGCTGCCGGTTTGCGAGAAGCAGGTGGGTAGTCGACGGAGTGGGAGACGTGAGAAGGGCGTAGACGATGGGTGTGCTGGTTCCGTTGTTCCGCATGACTGGCCGACGCCTCTCGGGAGTGTGATCCTCTGGGACTCTGGATGAATCTCCAAGAGATAAGAAGGCGATGTAAATGTGCTCCCGAATGTCAAAGGGGAGGTGGAGAAAACGGAAAGGCGTATCTTGATGGGAGGAGTTGGACATAGTTACTGCTACCAATTACATTCGGTCGTCCACTTTATATGTCGGCGTCAGAAGCAGTGTTGCCGGATACAAGTCACTTCGCCTCACAGCTCTGCGAGTTCGACTATTTGATGGCGTCAAATGGTTTGACGCGATTTTCGGCATGGCATGCAGAGCAGAGAAAGACAAAGTGAGAGAGATTCTGGGGACGCTCTCCTGGGCGGGGCTCCACAGCACCATGAGCATCAAAGGTAAGTGGAACAGCTTAGATAGAGAAACGAGCCACGTCGAACAAAAACTGAGAATATTCTTGGCTTGGGGATACCAGTACCTGCAAATAAATAGCCCATACCAACCAGGCCTCTAGTTTTGAGCTGGGATGAGTGGGGAAGGCGGACAGATTTGTAGTGTAGAATCAGCTACAAATCGAGTTCTATCGGAGCCAGTCGGAGTTTAGATTGGTGTCTGTGGCGCTGTGGCTCCTTTCCTTTAATAATAAGAAAGGTGAAGAATTGGAAAACCCAATTGCTACTTGGCTAACTGCGAGTATTGGCCAGCCGTCTTCATTAATCATTCTGTGAAGCCAAGTCAGTCAGGAGAAATGATGCGATGAATACATCGTTGAGCCGCACTCAAAAACAACGATCAGTTTGAATAAAATGTATTGTACTATTCTACGTAGAAGGTGGCGGCTAGCGGGGGTTAAATGCATTCCTAAGGGAAGTGGCTACTGCGTTTGTCCTCCAAGGTGCCACAGTTCAGGATGAACAACCGGGGCACTACGGTTTAACTGCTCGTTACTCCTCGAATACCTGTAGGTGAACGGTTTATGCCAGGAGATGATTCTGTTTTATGGCTCGTAAGAACAAGGGGAAATACGACAGGTCATCGTTCAGACGATCGCACTATCCTTCTGTTTGGCGAGCAGATGACGAGAAACGAGCAGGATACACGTTCCGCTGAGGATTGTGACCTTATGGTATTGATGCCTTGTGTCAGCACCGACAGCAATCAGTGTCGTCCCAACGAATACATACCGCACTGAATATGAGGGCTCTCGACCATGGGAATGTAGGTCCAAGAAGAGCGCCGTCGACTGGGTTGCCTACGAGGGCTCCGAATGAAGCAAGGCTATAGGTCATACCCATACGCAACCTATGGAAAAGATCATAAATAAATCGGGGCGGCGCGAATATATCCCGACGGCTTTGCAGACGTAAGGACAGATAATCATACTGACCCTACTTCTCCCTCATTCCGAGAGAACGATGCAGCGGCCAAATTCAGAACTGACAGGACTTCCATCAAAAAATATCAGCATGACTGCTCGCTTGAATGCAAGGACAAGCACGCGGACACTCACACGCGCCAGAGAAGAAACCATAGAGGATCGCGAAGACTATGACGCTACCGATGTCTCTGATTCCAAACAGCGCAAGAATCAGGATGCCGCACGCAAAGCACACAGAGATCAAAATGTTCATGATGCCCAGCCGCTGAGAGAACATGCTTGGAATTATTCGCCCAAAAAGCGCGGCGGCGTTGATGACTGGAAGCTGTCAATAGTATAAACGAATGGTAGCCTCAGGCGAAATTTATTATACTAGTGGTACTGGGTGATATGGCGGGACATACCGAATAAAATGCAGCGGTGGAGTCGACTCCATGAAGGATAGAGAAGAGCTGAAGATAAAAGTCTAGAAGCCGACCATAAATATAAGCAGCGCTATAAGGTAATTTAACGGAGCGTGAAGCCATACACGGGAAGAACACTCCAGCTATGATGGGCAGTGCTCTGAAAAAACACAATATTAGTCAGGACATGATGAGACCTAACGAAGATCACGAGAGGCGCACGCAGCAATGTATAACATGTAAGGAATATCGACGAATAATGCCTTGACATCCTGTTTCCGTCCTCGTGTGATAGCAGTGATCGCTGGGTTGTCCTTCATCAGCAGGTTCGCTGCCAACAGCATACCCAGGACAAGGAATGCACTGGCACGAACTCCCCATGCAAAACCTACGGATCCGTTTAGCAACTGGTTCAACATGATCGGAAAGACGATGCCCCCAATTGAGGCGCCTTTTGACGCGATATCAGTATATTGAGCTTGCGAAAACGAAGTCGAAAAACCTGTACCTGCGGTAACGACACCAATGGCCAATGAGCGTCGCCGTCTCCAGTGATGAGCCTGTATTGCCATGGCCGGAACGAAGAGAATTCCAGCGCCAATACCCATACCAATGCCTTGAGAGAGAAAGATTTGGTAGTATCTGTCCTGGTGGACGAGAGATACCATAAATAGCCTAAAGAAAAACTGATCAGCACTGGCCTTCATTCAAGACGCCATCATTTGCGACTCACGAAAATGTATAAATAATGGACCCCAGAGGCATGGCATAGCGGAAGTAACCCATATCGAGGAGTCTTCCTGCAGGAAGTCCTAGCACGATGAGCAGGAAGAGTTGCGTGGATCCTACCCAGCTCACCGCCGAGGTACTGGCGGCGTGTGATCTCGTATAATGATCCTACGACCATAATCAGGTTGAAGTGACCCCGATCTTGTATGCGACATATAATGTGCTGACCTGGAAAACACCGAAAGCAGTGGTATACCCAAAGGTTGATATGAACACGAGACAGCTGTATCGGCCAATCCAATGCATCAAAGTCAGAGACTCAAAGCCGACCAAGACGGAGACACACGCACCCTCCTAGCATTGTGGCCCAAGCACGTGCTCCTTCGTCCAATACTTGCGGTGGAGAGGCAGGCTGCGAAGTTTGTCGTATGGCATCATTGGACTGAAATTTTTGCGAATTTAAGGCAGAGGGTCCATTTTCTTTCGAGTTTTGGTGGTATGAACTCATGGAGGACGGGAGACAGTTGTGGAGGGAGAGGAAGAGGGGCTGGAAAGCGCCCTTCAAACACGCAGGAAGAAGGCCTGAGAATGAAGCGACCTCCAACACGCCGATCGACCCGAATTAGCTCCTGTCAGATCAAGAATTCATACTCCCCTTTTGAAACCTCTCCGAGGAGAGTCAGCATCTCAGCGCAAGCAGCACTCCAACTTGAATGTGGTAGGGAATGGTCCTGCCGTCGTAGCCCCTTGATAAGGACAGGGAATTGTGGCCACGGCAAGCCATCGTGTCTGCGATCATGATTCTCTGCTCTGGGATATATTTGTCGGCTTTCTTCTTTTTCATTCCATATCGCTCGATTGTTCCGTCTTGGGGTGTAGCACGTATCCCTTGATTGGTCCGTGCTGAGGTAGGGGCGGTGAAGTCGATGACTTGAACGCCGTTGTAGTAGTGAAAACTGGGAAAGCAATGCATCAAAGTTTGGATGTCGGTCCGCACAAAGGATCATATACGGGTCAGGAATAACTCAACATGAAGTACTCGGGGGCTAAAATGTCTTTGTACCTTGCACACAGGCCGCAGTGAACCACGACTTGGTAAGTGCACAGAAATAAAACTAAACAAGTGAGCTGGACGTACGATTCCGTGACTTCGTGAGAGATGAACAGATTGCCACAGGGGCGCGTCAAAGTGCTACCCACAGAAATAAACACGTCAACGCTCTCACTCCACAAGTAAAGCAGAAAATCACTATACGCTTGCACCCTATGTTTCCTCTTAAATTCCGTTAGTCGCACCGAATCGCCACGTTCAGTGTGACGATTCAATTGCATGATCTGTTCGGGATGTCTTTGAAAATGTACCAAGGGGGCCCATCACCATGCACCATCCTAGCATCACACGGACGTCACAGTCCTGTCAATCCTTTCGTTTCAACACATAAATAAGCTGACACCATCCGCGATGTAATGGAGTCGGTAAAATGGGCCCTGGTAGCTGTCAGACCACAAAGTTCCTCCGACTGGTCTTAGGTGAATAACTAGCTCCGTGCGTTCGGGGGACACGGCGAGTACGAACCATAAGGTTTTACTTTGTGATCGAATTTTGATAGAACCACCCGTCTGGCTTCGTCCAGCACGCAAATAAAACTCGTACACATCAGCGTATGCCACCGCCACACGTAGCCCCCAGAGTTATTCGAGGAAGCGTCAGACAGGATGGGATCCTCGGAGTAGTGGTGTAGTCGTTGTGCAGAGTATACATCGCTAGAAAAAAAGGCATGTTCAGTCGCGTCACACTCAGCACAGTGAAGAAACACAATACCCTGGTCCGAACATTCGCTTTCACATCCAGAAAGTCCCTCGCGAGCTCGCCGATTCAATAGAGGGTGGGCCTAAATTTGTTGGGCAGATGAACTTGATTGTAGAGGATAGAGAAACAGCTGGGATGGGAAGACAGAAGAGAGATAATATATAGGTGAATATAGGTACAATGTGGGAGAGGACACTCAAAATCCGCAGGTCTCAACGACAGCATCGGCCCAAGACGAAGACGACAGTAGCATGAAATCGCCATGACTCCCTGAATACCAGTACGGAGCCTTGATGGACTTAGATTCTAAATCAATCATGTCTCGAAGACTTCGTGTTGGGTTTATCGGGATACAGCTGTTGAGGAACAAAATTTTTTGCTCAGTTTGTAAGTACAAGCGAGGAGGACTTTCGAGTAAAAAGTAAGACGAAGACGGACCTTCCCAGGGTTGAATAGACCCAAAGGATCTATCGCCCGCTTGATCGTCTTCATGAGCTCGACTGTCCCCTCTCCAAGTTCATCATATAAGAATTCCTTCTTGCTTATCCCAACGCCGTGTTCACCAGTACCTACAGCGAGTAAGGAATTATCAGTTCCAGTTCCAAGAAAGATGAAACAGTAAGTGAATATTTCGGAGAGTGCTGAACGTAGATATTGCAGTGTAAGATGCATGAATTCGGAGAGCATACTTACAGGTACCATCCAATGCAATCGCACGGCGTACTAGATTATGCACGAGTTTTTGAACTGCTTCGCGTTCTTCGTCGTTTTTGAAGGCAATCAGAGCGTGGAAATTTCCTGAAAAAGATCAAACTCATGGTTCACTGCTGCCCTCATAAACGTACATAGAAAGAGAGTTCCTACCGTCGCCTGCATGACCGACTATGATGCTCTTGAGACCACTGCATTTGATGTCGTCCTGTGTTTCTTGGATCAACTGTGGGAGCTTTGATATGGGCACACTGCAGTGAAGACGTTTGTCAATAGTGAACATGCCGAGCCAAGCTCCGGCCCTCCACTCCACGGACTTTCCTGCCGCAACCCATAACACAAACAAGCAGAAGAAAGCTCACCATACGTCCGTCGGCCACCCCTTCGACCCCGGTCCACCATACGCCAACCCCGTAGGGTATGCATGTCTCCTGTCCAACCACATGTCCTCTCCTTCCAGGTCGTTCTTCGCCAATTTCCAGTTCTTCCCGCCGTGCTTCTCCGCTACCTGTTTTACTATCCTCGCTGTCTCTTCGATAGAGCTTGCGGAAGGTCCTTGAAGTTTGAAGAATATGTGCTCGGTAGGTGGATATTGACGCGTGGCGGCGTTTGGTCCGAGTTGGTTGGTGGCTTTGATGAACTCCGTGTCTACTAGCTCGATGCACTCTGAAACGAGTAACGAAACAGCGAGAAGGGGTTATTAGTCCGTTGTCCGTGGAAAATAGACAAGGAGATGGGCTGTACGAATTCCGACACCCTTGTTCAACACCTCAACGACGGCATCCGTTGCACTGCGTACATTCGGAAACTGGACGGTGGCCACCTTGTAAGGCAAGACGGGAGCGAGCCTCACCGTAACTTTGTGACAGCGAAGAGCGAAAACACTATGAAGATCAACGTTTTCGAGTGGACGAAAAGGATAGACTGACCTTCCGTGATTATGCCTAGGGTGCCTTCAGCGCCTATGAACAACTTAGTCAGGTCGAAGCCAGCCGACGATTTTCGAGCTCTGCGACGAGTCTTGATGACTTCTCCAGAGGGTAGAACGACCGTCTATGTGCATGCATTGAGACATAATTCAACAACCCGCTACCACAATGAAGACATAAGAAAAAACCTACCGCGTTGATGAACCATTCCGACCTGGCTGTGCCATACCTGACGGCGTTTGCTAATTATATTGATCAGAATGAGTGAATGCTACATGAATTCGACGCAGAAACAGATCGGGCCAAACGGGTCAGGACTCACTTCCGGAACAACCAGTGCTGAGCATACCACCCAGTGTGGCCGAAGGTCCTGGGTCGAGCTATAGATGGTCGGGGTTAAAAATTGTCGTGTAGAGTGTACCGTGTTGCTCCCAACTCACCGGGAAAAACAAAGGGATGCCCTTATCCTTCAAAATATCATTGAGGTCCATCCAGCCAAGACCAGGTTGACAGACGACATCCGAATCGGCCTCTATCGAAAGATACCAGCAGTCAGTGGAAGTGATGCCTCAGTCTGGTGAATAGGAGATCTCCCGAGCATCACGGGGGGCGGAAGCATACCATTTATCTCCAAGATTTTATCCATACCAGAAACATCGACACAGATACCACCGTATTCATTCTACCTCGATTACGCATGAGACACAATAGTCATCGTATCAGGTCCAGTAGAGGAACGTACGCCCAAGAACTGGCCTTCAATGCTAGTAGCGCCACTGTAAGGTATTACTGGCATACGATACTTGTTCGCAATCTTGACAACCTTGACGACATCTTCCGTACAGGCAGGGTATACGACAACTGTATGTGGAAGTCCTACAGAGCAGAAAAAGATTCCAGAGTCAGAACGCGGTTCTAACAGATATAACTGAAGCTCAGTTCCTCGACGCTGGAAACGTACTGACCGGCGTGCCACACATTTGCCGATATCCCATGCGAAAGAAGGTCGTCCGGATTGGTGGATACCATGCCGTCCGCGAAAGACGCTCGCAGTTCTTCTACCCCAATCTTGAAGTCATCTGAGCTCCCGTACTGAGATATTGTCGACGTTGCCCTGTTGGCATTGCTTGCGCCGACTCCTACAAAGATCGGTATGTTGCCTGTCGCATACACAAATCCGCCGATACCACTGACAGCCGCCGTAGCAAAGATTGCTGTGAGCAAAGCGCTGGAGGAATAGGAGCCTGTAGCGCTACGCGTTTCTGTGCTCAGTAAACGAGGAGAACCCAGGCGGCCAAGACCGCCCATACGCGTGCGAGGCATCCAGAGATGCAGAGGTGCGGACCCACGCGTATACTGTCGTAATATGTTGCAACCTTCTCGATGGGCCCATTTGGACAGACGAGCCGACGGGGACCACATCTCGTTGCCGCAATTGAGAGTGGTGAGCTGGCCCGAATCAGGATGTATAGGTGACCAGAGGCGACGCTGAACATCCCAGGTGGCACGGTTTAAATAAGGCTTGATCAATGTGCACTTACGGCTCAACATGCGGCATACCGTGTGAGCGAACGCTTTTTTGGAAGTCGAGTTAAACGGCGTTTCCGCGGACGTGATGCAGATGATCGTGAGACAGATAATAAGCAGATAATATGTCTATTTATTATTGCCCAAATGCCTGACGAAGGCAGCTTTTTATGTAGCGGGAGGCGAATCCTTGTCACAAGAAGTTTAGAGGGCACGTTTACATGACTTCGGAACAGCCGCAGTTGTCGCTCGAGACTCGGACGGCCATGACCATGACTCTGGTCGTTTGTAGCAGCTGGATCCTGGTCGATCTGTTGGAGTTGCGCCAGATATTCAGCTAGCAGTGACGCAGAAGCACTACCCAGAGGTTTGTAGAGAAGTCAGACATTCGAGAAGCAAGAGAAAGTGTGTAGAGTCTCCAGTGGGCGCACCATTTCGTGTCTGAGCGAGACTGCAATTTTCGGAGGTCAAAATCCCGGTATTGTCCGGTATGAAATGATGATTTGTGGCGTCATCGCCACCTGGTCGTCAGTCGAATAAACCAAGAAAATCATGCTAGCGTAGGCTTTACTCGTAAAAATAAACATGGATTGCATATATCATAGCATTACACACATCAATGGGGCCACAACTGACACAGACAAGGCATACGAGACACGTCGCTGAATCGTCGAGGGGCAGTCGAATGCAGAAAGGAATAAAAGTAGCTCAAAGATAATGTCCGCACATAAAGACGTGCTCTTCCCCACCAAAGATTCCCATATATACATCTGACCTGCATCAATCATCTTCGAAGTAGTTCGTCACGGTGTCCGACCCAAAGTTCTCCGTAACGGTCGTCGTTTGGATCTTGATCTGCCTCTGATTGAACTCTGAGAGTGGGATTCCGTTTTGTGTGCGTTCGAAGACGTTGGTGGGGCCCATGAACTCCGTACGAATGTTGAGCGTGATTCTACAGATGAGGGTGACACCAATGCTGTGGAATGAATAGGATTGAGCTGGATTGGACAAACCAGATGGGCGTGAAGGGTCACTTACGCAGAGGCAGGCCTACACAAAGGAAGACATCGAAATTGAGAAAGTCATAGTGAGTAGAAGGTCTCTGAATCTCTGTAAAATAACATCCCGACGTACATGGATGTCATACCCCGAAGCCCAGTGGGTCCACGCAAGATCAAAACTGCCCAAACGAGGTTCAAGCAAAAGATGGCACTGATGTGCAGACAAGTCAGTGGCAATTTACGACTCAATATGATCGACGTTCGACCATCAATCGTCAAGCCGGATCAACTTACGAGTAGTATATCGCGCCACCCTTGATGAAACATTCCATCAAGCTTCGTCTGCTCGAACTCATCACGGGATAAAACTTGTATAGGTACACCGTTCGACCCATTGTAAGGATGAAAATGAGGCTTTCGTAGGCGAGCTCGAAGAGCATGTAGAGTGGAGCAAGTGATCCACTGTAAGTTGCATCGTGAATTAGAGGACACTGAACTATTATCCTGAGTGTATGACTCACGCGCTCTTAGGAGTCAAGAACATACAGACTGTAAAGAGCCAGTGAGCGACGTGGCGTGTTACAGGAAGGAATTAGCTCACAATGAAAGGTAGGATTGTTGATAGGATCTGGCGCAGCTGAGATCCACGAGACTACTGGTTAGTTTCTCGCTATCCAGTCGAGCGCAATATTACATACCTCCACTTCCTTTCAGAGTCCATATCCATAATCCCAGGGAGATCTGCGTGGCCAGCGAGGCAGATAGAAAGCATAAGATAAATCTATTACGATTGAAAAGAGCGTAGGTTCTGCAAAGGGAAGCAAGTCAGTCGTTGATCTACCAATGGCTGTGCATTCACGTACCGTATAAGAAGGATGAGATCCGACACACCGCTGAGCGGCATGACGACACCGAAAGGAAGGATAAAGGACCATTTATTACACCTACCACGTCCAATTGCATTAGATTTCGTGGATGTTCTTGTGTTCAACGCTTTGCAAGCTCACCGTTCAGGTGTTATGGTCGGAGAGAAGAAACCTGTCGAAGAGAAACTGGATTAATAAAAAGCTGAGCCGAGCATGTCCGAAGAGCTTACCATATGCAACAGCAACCATAACGAGAAGAGCATAGTATCGAAGCTGACAAAGACAACATTATTTTGCTGCCATCGCTGGTAGGTCGACAAGTGACTCACGAATATGAACAGGTAAATAGCTATATAAAAACAGAGGGTCAACTCGAATGGCTTACGATCAAATAACACAGAACGTACGGATGCTTTTCTTCTTCTTCCAGATTGTGTTCACCTACGAGACAGATTATTAATCTAGGCCTGTCATGGATGATACAGACTGATCTACCTCATCCGGGAAGGTAACCAAATGATCGAGAATCAGAATAGATAGACCAGCTACGAAAAAGTACTTTGAGAGCTATCAGCTAACAAAGTCATTGAGACCGAGCAGTATACTGACTTTCGAGGCGACTCTATGAATACCGAAGCGTTAGTTGTGTCCTTAGGTGCTGATGATTGTGGCTGAAAGACGTACATATCCGCTAGATCTTGGAGAACTTCTGGAGTAAGTTCAACGGGGCTGGTCATAGTAGCTGTCGCTATAGACGAAGGGAGTGCCCTTACTACACCAACTGGGGCTATCAGCGCGAGTGTAGGTGGCGTTAGCCGCTCACCCCGTGAATTATATCATGTCGCCTCTTTTCTTCGCACGAGAACCAATCAGACGCCCAGCATGCAGAGGAAGCAAATATAGCAGAATCACTCCTTGTGATGCACTCCGTACTGGCAAGAGTTCCACACCTTGGCGTTTCCATCAAACCTAGAAAACTGCACTCTCAAGCATTCAGTGGAGACAGAATCTAACTCGTTCTACGAACTGCCGGGTCTGAACCTCTTTCAGACAGACAAAGTTGCAATCTTTGCTCATTGGTTCCATCTATGAATTCCAGCCATGATCATCAGGGAGGGAGCATACAGCATCGGCAAGGATAGAATCGGAGTGCTTGATGGAGATGATGGGCGTCCTGGCGATCTACCAAGATTCGCAGGGTCTAAGCATACCATTTCTTCGGCGTCTCCCAAGACGAGTATCACTTGGCTCTCCCATCGTTTACGACGATGAAACTGCCGGCTTCACCACTGCACAGCACATACCAACAAGAGTGGAAGGCATATTGCGCGGACGCGTTTTGGAGAGACCCAATGTGTCCCGGAAACGACGGAATGACCTTCTGAAAACGCTCGTATAATATAAGCACAGCGGATAACGTTTTTACGCAGCCCCAAAGTGTGAAAGAGCTGCCTCAAGTTGCCTTCAGTTTTTCCTTTTCGCTCAGCATGCTCCACCGATCCTTGCTCATCATCAGTTCTTCTTATACACCTGCTGTCATCGATAGAGCCCGCGCTCATCGTCCACTCAACGACGCCCGCTGAGACTGACACCCCACTGACTCGAATCTATCAGGATCGATACAACTTTGTGGGTCGCAAACATGACTGTGGTCAGCATCAAACATCAGAACGCGATGGATCGCCTAAACCTTCCTTCCTTCCTTCCTAGTTCACGAGTACTCAGGAGCGCGCTGCGCCTTGGGGAAACGAAACCGATGGATAGATGGAGACAAGTTTCTCTGATCACTACTCCCAGCACACCATGGTGCTGCAGGGGTCGTGGTAGAAAAAGAATGGTGGGGCAGGTCATGACAAACCCCGAGAGGGTAACGAAGGTAGGTCTTGCCCGCGGAGGCGGGGTAACAAAGTGCGGGTGCAGATGACCGTTGCAGAACCATTGGCAAGCACCGGACCCGATCGGGTAGTTCTGAGGGCTCTGAGCCCCTTTCTGACAGACCCACTTCCGCTTCTCACAAAGCAAAGCGCTCTGCTGTGCAAAACGATTTTCGTTGGTGCATGTGAGTTCAAGCACTATCGATGAGGGATCTGCTCTTCCTCCGGCGGTCCATTCTCGCATAAAGAACAATTGGCGACGACGTCCACATTCGGAGAATGAGGGCTCATCCGTTCTGAGTCTTCACTACGGGCGATGAGAAATATCGACTGCGAGACGAACTCCAAGAAAAGAACGAAGGAAGAGATTGATCGGCAAAGCGTACAGCGACTGCTTCGCTCTATACATGCAGTCAGGGTGTACCCGCGTCGGAAACTCAGTTACCACAGGTTACCACTCTGCCGTGGACTTCCTCCGTAGTAAGACGTCACGAGGTACCAACTTCGTACAGCACGGCCGCCCGCTCTCAGATCAAGAAAGTGATTCAGAGCACAATCTGGTCGCACACTGGACAGAGCCAGGCAAGACCGTATCGCCATTGGTCTGAGTGGGAATAATATCGGATGCGATTGTGTATTTTGAGGACGCACCAAACAAATACACAGCGGCGTTACTGTGCTTGATGGTTTCCTCGAGGGGCTATTACAATGAAGGACCATTGGTAACGAGAGTTCAACGAGAGCGGTCATCGCGAGAAACGCAGAACCCGGGTAGCTCCGGCCGGGACGTCTGAGTTCGTAGAGCCGGACTGCCGGACGTGCCAGCTCTTCCAGGTGGCGTGAAACGGGCGCGACTGCTCGTATATGTTCTCTCAAGTCCCGTCGTCGTCGTGCAAGTTCATTCAAGCAATGGGACATAAATGTATGCACATGTATATGAGTACAGGGTCGCATATGCCTAAGGTGCGCTAAATCCAGCTCTATCCCATACATCCTCATCCTCATCTGCTGAGCCGTTCCCCTCCGAGTCCTCCCTATCCGGTCCCTCGTAGATGTTCTCCTCGTATACTCTCTCCAGCGGCTCCTCTTGATCACTATCCCCAGCTCCACCTACTTCTTTGTCAATACCGCGCTCATCATCGTCTCCTTCCACGCCCCCTGTAGTTACCGCGCCCTCTGCGCCACCCGTCACTGTGCCGCCCTCAGCCACACTGCGCTCATTCTCAGGATCGCCTTCGATCGCCTCATCGTCGTCGTCGTCCCCCTCTAAGTTACGTCCGCTGTCATCGCTCTCTTCGTCGCCTGCTCCGTCCGCTACTTCTTGGTCTTGTAACAAACTCTCGTCTTCGGACTCCAGGTCAACTTGTACGGTATCCTGCCGGAGGACCACATCACACGCACGGGTACTGCGATGCCCAACACCACCTCCACGGTACCTCATAACCATGTCCCTGTCAACAAAACTATTCAATGTAAGTAATTATCCAACAGAAAACTTGAAGCCTTAAGATACTCACATATTAACATACATAGAGTTCCAGTCGTCGCACTCGTCCTCAGAGTCTCCCCCATGGAACCGCGCAAGCGACGGGCTGCTCAGAAGGTCCTCCCCAACACCCCCGTAAATAAATGCAGGAATCAGGTGAGCACCCCGGATGATATCAGCCGGGTTAATGAATCCGAATGCGTTGGGGTCGTCCTGCGCAAGAAAGCTAACACGAGGTAGGCGCTTAGCTGCCCAACCACACCGGCTGAGGGGCTCACTGTACCACCGTACCCAAATAAAGTCCATACGCGTGAACTTTCCTGCGTCACCAGGTGCGTTGCGCTGTCGAACGTAGGTGTGGAACACGGTGATGACCCTTGCATACCAGTATGGATGGGCACCGTGGTCTGTACTGTCAGAGAGGACCATGAGATCACGACGGGTGCGAGGATTTATAGAGTCTTGGGCTCTCCGAATATCGTAGGTTGTGTAGTTGACTCGAACTCGATGGTGACGATATATTTTGTTGTCTCGGATTTCGAGCGTAGTCAGTTCTGAATTCGAAAAATTGCGGCTTGACTCGACACCTTGCAGGCGAGCTAGGCAGTGTTGGCGTAGTTTGGGAGAGAAGTCCTGATTGAAGAGCATAAGTCAAAACTCCAAGAAAGCCAAGGAACCGTGAGATATATATACCTTGATAGCAGGATCATTGCAATGTTCATGAAGCCAGACCTTGAGGTTGAAGTGGTCGCGTTCGGAGTCAGCGATATAGTGGTGAGCGCGCGGATCGGTTGTGATGTTATCGTCTGAGTGTCGACTGCGATTCATTTGCCCGTCTTTCCTCCTCCGAGCTTTGCGTCCAAGCTTCCCAAGGCGTGGATAGACTTCGACGAGTCGTCCGAACATTCGTCTGAGAAATCGGACACGTGCCTCACGGCGGGCTAGCTGTGGGACGAAGTTGTTCTTGCTGCCCCTTCGGTACGAGTCCTTAGGTTCTCGGTGTGCGGCTTCGAACTATTAATGCCGGGGAACGAAGAGAGAATACATGAGTTTTGAGTCCAAGGAGAAGAAGTCAATTGAAAGTCTAATGAGAACTCTCGTACCCGCTGTGCACTAAATAGTTCGTAGGTTCCAATGTGACGAATTGTGCGAGGGTAGTCTGGGAGGCGGTGTAGCTTGTATGTAGAGTCGTTGAAAGGCTTAGGTTTAGATTGGGTGGCACCGGTAGTTGGAACTATATTCGACGAGTCCTTTTCTGTGTTAGTGGCGGCCTTTTGAGCTTGTCGATGTTCGCGTCTTGCTCGTGCACGGGCCTCTCGAGGAAGCTCAAATGTCTTCCATTCGGCACAAGTCCGCTTCTTGAACAGCCGAACGGATGAGCCTAACTGTGTAGTGATATTTTCCAGGTCGTCTAAGGTAGAGTCGGTGTGCAGGCGCATCTTTGCGAAAGCAAGCCACGAGTTCAGATCAAACAATAAATCAAGAATAACCTTATTGTGCTCGCTGGGAAAGAGACCTTCAAAGACCGGGATAGCGCACTGAGAGAGGCGGATGTGAATTTAGTGCATGTGCTTCATTGACCGCACTGGTAACATTTAAGGTTATTCCTCTCACCTGAAGAAGGTCTTCGAAGTCCCTAGCGGCAAGCTTTTTCATCTCCGAGGCATTTGTGCTGAATTTTCTGATAGTATCGTCTCCAAAGGTAGGGACACGTCGATAACTGAATACTTTTAGTCAGCACGCAAGGTGTAAGCGGCAGGCGAAGGAGAAAGTATGCAAGGCCTAAGTCATTGATGAACAAGGAGACTCACCGTTCGTTAAGTTCGTCCAAGGCAGTTCCTTTGATAGCAATGAGTAAACGGACCAGGTGAGCAAAGATGGCCCTCCAAACACCGGCCTCAAATTCGTGTAGGAGGTCAACGAGGAGTATAGCAAAAATGTTGAATTCGTTAACCAATGCAAGCTTTGAGAAAGCATTCTGTGTGGATGGCGGTCCGAGCGTTAGTAGGTAACAAGTAGTGTTGAACACAGATAATGAACATACCCGTGTAGGTACTCCTGATCCGCCGAGAACCGTGTCAATTCTTTCAGAGTTGATGCGAACTCCGCTCTCGAAGATGAGACGCCGTGCAGTCTCTATGTCAAATCGCCGGTCCTCATCGTCGACACGAAGATCCTTCTCACGCGTCTTCATATCGGGCTTTGTTCCCATCTTGTGGATGTTGGCTTTTTCGACAAAGCAGGACGGACACGGACATCGCCCAAGGTTCTTGATCGTCGCAATGAGTACCCTGCAGCAAATCCAACTTTGTCAGCTCATGAGAGGCGATGCACCGAAGGGAGAAACAGATAACATGACATACTTCTCCGGATAATCAGCTGTATAGGAGAAAAACCGAGGAAAGATACGACGTCGTCGACCATCGCCACAATCCACCAAGATTCCGTTTCTGTACGCGTCCATAAACTTCTCGTCAAGGAGTAGGTTCCATATTTCATGGAACAAGTCCCTCTTGCAGTGGGTAAGAACTTCGGGTCGGGCTTTGTCCCCAAAAATGTGGCGGTATTCATCTTGGAAGTCGTCGGGAAGCTGTGAGGTAAGCAAGTGTTAGCATAGTCAGATGATGGTAACCGACAGTTATAACTGCGTACCGATGGAACATAAGCAAGATGATAGCATGCATGCGCAGACGGTCGAGCTAAGGTGTACTTTGATTGGGCGCCGAGCATCATGTAGAACGGCCAAAGCGAAGCATCACCAAACTGAGCAAGATGTGTTGCATCTGATCCGAGTAAGATTGGCGCCACAATGCGCTCAAATCCGTCATCAGGAATGTCGGGCAAATGTTGGATAGCAGCATGTTCCTCGAGGAGAGCGGGAGAGGTGAAAAGCTCCCCATAAATACGCTCCGAAGACGAACCATCCACCGACTTGCAGCGAAGTTCGAAGGGAGTCGTATGGAGGGTGGGAGCGATCTCCTTGTTACTGTAAACATCGGTCACGATGTCGATGATAGAGCGGTGAACCACTTTATCGACCGTGAGTGTGGGTGCAGCGTCCTCCTGACTACAGTCAGCTGGAACATTGGCCGGTGGAAGACGTATCTTGACGGAGGATGTGGTCCAACCGCAGTCGGCCTCGATGTGTTTGTCAAGGCGTCTAGTCTCGTGCTGAGCTCGGAAAGCCTTAACATCTGTCGCTGGAAAATGCTGCTGGAAGGCTGTGAGACGGTCCATCTCAGCATTGGACTTGGTCGAAGATCCCGTCTGCTGCCAGTAAGTTGTCAAAGCAGTTCCGACGTTAGGGAAAGGCGCAAACGCGGCTCTTCGCTCAGCTTCGATGTCTGCTGACTTGGAAGCTTTGGTGGTGGCAGCAGAAGAGATGCCTGCCAACTTTGCATATCGAGCAAGGGTGGGAGAATCGCACAGGCCAGCAAGGGAGGTATCGAGAACAGGAATAGCGCTGGGTCGATTGGGGTAAATACGATATAGGCCAAACTCATCTGGTTCGGTGACGAACGGTGAGCGTGATTGAGGAGGAGCAGTACACGGGGATGATGGTGGAGTTATCGACGGCGGAGTCGGTGGTGGAGGCAATGGTGCAACTGCTGGGGTGGCGGGATACTGTGACATGCTTTTGATCTGTGTGCCTGGTACGAAGTCCTTTAGACGGTTTGGGACACGGACTGCACGCCCAGATCGAGAGAGCTGAACGGGTACAGGGTCGGGTAGCAAGGCAGGTATATCGTCAATGGGGGCGGGGAGGTTCTACAGGTGGTAGAGATAGTGTGTCAGTGATACCTCCTACCGTTAGAATAACTGTGGCGGAGACAAACGGGTTGGTCTTCGGAATTTGTGACCCTTGGGGACAGTGTCGTCGCACGCTGCTTGCAAGAATGTTCAACACCAAATCTCGAATAAACAGTTACAATGCAACACTTACTTGCACACTTGCGCTACCTGATGCTTCAGGCTGTTCATCTGCGCGTTGACGTTTTGCTGGTTCGTCCGCCGCCCGAGGTGCAAGTCGTTTTGGTACGCGCCGTGAAGTCTTCTTACTCTCATAATATTCCTGGTAACCTTGACATTTCTGCTGGTGGTGTTTGAGTGCGTTCGATGTCGAAAAAGAGTTCTTGCTGTTACAGCCAGGGCAGGAGAGGGAGGGCATGGTGGTGGTGAGAACAAAGAATAGGACTCCGTGTCGTGACCCCAATAAATTTTCGGCGAGGATGGGCATCTGCTATACAAGCTCATAAGGTGTCCAAGGTCCCATTCTTTTTATGGGATCAGATATGCCCAAGTAGGAGAGAAATACTTGTGAGCAACACTCGGGCCATATTACACCGGAGGCTAAACCCCTCCAAGTGACGTCACACATTAGAAGCATGATATTCGAGCATTATGATACCATTCAAGTTATGAGAGACATGGGCATAACATACACTGATATTGGAGCCAAAGAATGCGGTCTCGACAACAGTATGGAGTGGGTTCATAAGACCTGCTGTCTAGCTTCGAGTCCCTGCCACTCCTAGCCTCAAAAGAACATGGCAAGCTAGATGGATACAAGAAGCATCTCCAAGTGATGACGCTGAAGATGCCTAGCTGGTCGAGATTGATGCGAGAACAAAGATGTGAACAGGGTCACCAATTGCGGCGAAACATAGAGAAGCCCAGGCGCCGCTCCCAAGCCATCAGGTCAAGTGGACAAGAGATGCAAACATAAGCAGTCATAGGAGCACGGAAAAGAGCACACTATAACTCGTCAATGTGATGACGCAGAATAAAAATCAAGAGTTGATTGTTCGGAAAGCGAACAGGATGGATACAGGAAGGGAGTGATGAATGCGACTTCAATACCTAGAGTGGTGGTTGGATAGTGCACCACAGTTGTGCATGAGCCTTCAATCCCCCTTTTCATGTGCTCGAGCTTGAAACAAGGAAAAGAATGTGTATCAATACGAAGGACGTGGCCGAAGAGAAGGGGAGAGGGAAGCTTGAAGCTTGAAGCTTGAGAATGTCCATCCGAAACCGGGTCAACACGGTCACGTGTCGTGAGGACGGAGCGCGCCGCATTGATTCAATAAAGCCTCGCCACTCTCTTTCCTTCCACTACCATGGCTGGCTCTTCCTCTCGTCGCTCACGCAAGCGGTCACCCACACCACCCTCGTCATCCTCTGAAGACTCAGAATCCTCCCAGAGTGAAGACTCTTCCCAAGAGTCTGAAGACGAGCAGGAACCAGCTGCAAATTCGAAGAGGGGCAAAAAGGAGAAAAACAGAGGCAAGAAAGGTAACGGGCGGGGTAGGAAAAAGAAACGATGCATCGACAACGGGTGCGTATATACTCAATTTATCTGTCCCTTTTCTTCAATATCCGTCTTGTGGCTTCTTTGTAGCAATGCAAAGATCCTCGAACGTGCCAAGTGGTTTCGCCGAGGAATCGACCTCTACGCTAACTACCAGGAAGTCTTCAACGTCGGAATGTCGCTGGATGGCCTTCTCGCTACCGACGACGATGTGGACTCAGAGGGATATCTTGATACGACTAAGGTGATGACTTCACTCTGCGCTGAGTATAACGTGTGCGTACGCCTCTCACGATTGTCTCTCCATTTTTCTTCACTGAGTACTCGACAGGGAAGACACGGTTATACTGCGAATGCAGAACTCTTACAATTCTATGTTGTCTCATGCCCCCGGCCTCAAGAAACGTATCCAACAGTATATTGATAAAGACGATTTTGATCTCTTGTGGCAGTTGGTCAACGAGGTAAGTATTCTCCTATTGAAATTGGGCTCTATATATGTTTGGTTGCGCTCGTCTCGCCTGAACCTGCTCTGTCAGTGAATGAAAGGCCGCATATATGCACTGTTTCTTATAGGGAAAGTGCATATATGCGGCTGTATGCATGCTCGACATTTGTGCCACTCACATTAACCCACCTGTGGGCTGTGGGCCACAGTGGCACCGGCTGGTATCCGAGTTCCCGGACACCACGTCCGTGCAGCTCACGCGTGAGCTGCACGGCCTGTTGAGCAAACACCTCTGATTGTCAAGCCATCGACGGGCACTGAAGCAACAACATAACACAACTAACTTTACTGCCAAGTTGAGCCTCATAATGCTCACTTGCTCAACTCTTCCACTCTGGATACTTACTCTGTTCGACTCACACAACTTTTTATTATTACAGATTACATCGGCAGCGAACGCTGGCAAGAACGAAGACACCGAAAAAGCCAAGTCCGGAATTGCGAGTTGGATCGCACACGCAAAGTCGATATCAGCCAATAGTACTGCATCAAGTGGATTGATGCCGTTCACCTCGAACGACAAGGCGGACCGAGGCTTTAACGATCTCGAATATGCTCGCTTACTAACTCCGCCATCTTTACTCGCTGACTTTGATGCCGATCCTACAAAGTACGTGTCTCACCCTCGATCTTGAAGCTCACTATTCATACTGCTCTAGATTCTCTGAGCGTTACGGTCCGAATGGGGAAGAAGCACTCACGACGGAAGAATACCCTTCAGTGTGCTATGCTCCAAGCTCCTATTCTCCCGGTGACCTCCTCAACGGGTTTGCCCAGTCGCCCATCATGGCTTGTGTGAGTACTCTCCTCCGACTTTTGTACTGTAACAGTATGGTGATACCGCATATCAGTTTGCTCGTACCGTCCTGCTCGGGAAGTCAGCGACGTTCAATGGAAGCCGTTCGAAGAATGCACGGCCGTGTATTGCGGATATCCACGGAGTCACCAAACTAACTGCGCCATTCATCTCGTACCTCAGCATTCAGGTATGTCTGCCACTCCTTATCTCATTATGAACCGTGACATCTACTGAGCATCTGGCTTTTGAGACTCGGATTGCCATCAGCTCGAGGAAGTTCTGCGAGAAAGACGACCTCTTTGATTACCCCGAGATGTACTACGATGTCATAGAGCTCTTCCAGACAAAAGAGCCTGTGATCGAGAGGTGGTCCGGTCTGACTTACGAGTGGTGGAATGTGTGAGTGTTGAGCATTGGAATAGTTTACCCTCGACGTAATGATTGCTTCTACAGAGAAGTCTTCAAGAACAAGGATGGCCGGGTTGTTGCAAAGCCAAAGTCGAAGCCTAGTGGAGTTCTGACCATGCGCGAGCGGATTTTGGTCCAAGCAGAGGCAGAGAAATTAGCGACTAGTAAGTGCTTGATTATCTATAGCGCGGAATAACCCGCTGTACTACTTATCCCCTAGCAGCACGGACAGATCCCACTGTGCCGACAGGCTCAACGACTGGCTCTTCGACCCACGCTGGTCCACCCGCCTCATCTGGTACTAGTTCGTCAGGTGCCACACCGCCACTGCTTGCCGCTCCGGCTAACGCTACTCATCTACCACTTGGAGTCACGTCCGCGTCTTCAGAATCAAACCCTTCTGCTGCAGCTGCGCCCATCCTCTCGTCGCAAGTGTCTCGTGTTTCTTGCTCTTCTAATCCTTCTATGCTGGGTCCACCTTTGATGACTTCTGTTTCTACTCGCGCATCTGGTGCTTTGATTTCTTTTCCTTCGTCAACTCGTTCTTCGGCTCCGACAACACCATTCTCTCCAGCTCCGTCATCGGCTCCCTCCTCTTCGGCTCCGCCTTCATCAACCTCTTTGACAGCCGTAAATACCTCGGAAACTCGCACTATGAGACCTCCCACCGTACTCACTGACCGCCATCCTCAAACCTCTACTACCATCTCAGATACCAGCTCGTCATCTCTTCGCCGCTCGTCTCCCGAATTTCCCCCTTCTACTTTAACTTCACCCTCACGCAAGTCTTCGCCATTAACAGATGCCACCTCAAGCGACAGAGGCTCACCTGGACCATCTCGTTCTTCTGTGGATCTCGCTAGTGGCCGTGACGGGCGGGATGAAGAGGAACATCCGGAAGATGAGAGAGTGCAAAGACGGAAGCGACGGAAGGTAGCCGTGGATGTCAGGGAGGGCAAGGATAGGGACGAGGAAGGTGGTGTCAAGAAGCATGCGAAGCGTGCAGAGATAGAGGATGTGGAGCGGAGCCCTACGAAGACGAGGAAGCGGAAGAGTAGATCAGATGAGGGTGAAGGGGAAGATGACGACGACGATGGTCAGGCGGCAGCGAAGAAGACTAAGAATAAGACGACGAAGAACTCGAAGGCAGTTAGCTCGAGGCCACGTCTGAAACAGAAGAAGGCTTGATGTTCCTTCGTTTACTTCCTCGTTCTATTTTGTCAATGTGCGCTGTCTTCGTTCGTATTGTCTCTCTTCTTGTGCACGGACCCATTGTAATCGCTGTGGCCTCTTATCGTGACGTGTTCCTCTGCTCAATCCTTTCTGCCCGGCTCCTATGGTTTCGTTTCATGTGCATACTAGCCTTCCGTCTAAATACAATATGTGTGGCAGTCACCTCTCCATTTGCACGCTGTATGACCATGGATGTGAATACATGTCACGGCACATTCTATATATGCGTGCACCTGAATACTGTGGCCTGTATGAACCTGCAAGTGCATACATGCTCGAAATGACTTGCAACAAACCTCCAGTCTTACAACAGAAGACCTTTGTTGTATCTTTATGCAGCCTGTTTGGGCCCGAGGTTCCCGTGCGGGTCTTACATGTGCATACATCTTTGTACAGCTATTCTATATGTTCCCGTAAGCCTTTGTAGTTTCCCGCGATGGTAAACGAAGAACGGTGATGTCGTCAACAAACCGGCTAACTGGCTCGGCAAGTTTTGCCGACTTCACGTACAACAATTTTCTAACCCCGACCCTCCGGTATGGTCGGTCATCGAGATCTTCAACGTTGACACCACTTGTGAGTATCGGCGCTCACCCTTTGCGAGCTGGTTCAAAGTCCGCCGTGCCGCGTCTCGTTTACTCCCGTTGCCGAGCTGCCGAGTGGCTGCAGGCCCGTCACTTATGAACACGCAAAACAAAATGCTGCGATGATGCGCATAGTTACATCCAAGGTGGCCACATATAAAATCATCTAAATTATGTTTCTTTCATTTGGTTGCGACAGAATTCCTTAATTTCAGCGTGAACGAGCTACACGACAGACCTTACCCTCATATCAAATCACTCAAGGAGAGCGCAGGAATTCCGTCGCAACCAAATGAAGTTAATACATGTAAAACAATATTACAGATTTTATGAGATTTACTGTGTCGGCGTACCCTGAGCAAAACACGCAATGGTCTCGCACATAGGTGCCACCCAGCCAACTCGGTGAGTTTTCCGGTGGCCCGCGTCGAAATGACATGCGGCTTGCCCGGCAGCTTTCGAAGTCCGACAATTTGCAATGGACATCGCGCTTGGTGGGAACGCCGGTACTCACCACTTGCAACGATGACCACGCCTTGCCAGGGCCCGGGACACTCCTATGAGGGTTTCCCGAAGGGCGACCCCGAAAACAGGTAAAAATACGCAATTTCGGCCTGGCGAGGGCTTAAAATACGCAAATTCCGGGAAGGGTAGGGCGCCTATTGGCGGGTGTTGTGTGGCGATGCAAGCTCGATCTTACCCTTATAGCCCCACATAACCTCAACTTATCCTAACCTAGCCTAATCAGAACCAACTTCTGTCACATCTATGGTACTGCTAGTGTAGGTTAGGGGAAGTTGAGGTTAGGTTAGGTCAAAGTTGAGGTTATGTGGGGGTCCACACCAATAATACGCAATTTTTCGGGAGACCTCAGTGCTCCTGAGCTTTAAATACGCAATTTTTCGGGAGGGCTTCGCCCTCAGATTGCGTAAAAATACGCAACTTAACCGGGAAACCCTCATAGGAGTGTCCCGGGCCCTGCCTTGCCACTTGCTCAACGCGAACGAGGTGCGTTTTGTTTTATTTTCATATCATTGACTTTCATTCCCGCATAACGAATCAATCAATTATCTATATATTCGACTTTGTAAGTCCCGTCGAAAAATCACTAGCAAGCTGAGCTACTGAGTTCCGTTATGCGCTTTGTGCGGCAGTTGGCCCTCTTCCTCGGCAATCGCACATCTATATGTCTGACCCTATGTGCAGATCAAATGGGTACTTACCCCGAGTGAGATGGCATAGGAGGCGGCTGGACCTCTCTGGATCTAGTACGCAGGCACAAGGGTCTTGACAAGGGTCATTACGAGTGTGTGAAGGAAGGACATAGCTGCCTTATTGGAGCTGAAGATGCACCATACGTGACGAAGAAAAGACACGCTGCGCTACGAACTTACGCGGACCAATTATCATCCGAGGCGTTTGTCGTAAACTTGAACGTACGAAGTTCGTTGTTCCACCATGCGCCAAGTCTTCCTGTTCAGTCAGAGAAAGCTCTCACCGTTCGTTCCAGTTTCTCGGAGTAATCGGAGGAGAGGCGCTGCGAATTAACTCATGACCTGTGTCCCTTGCGATGTAATTTTACATTGAGTCGTTACACTATCCCGGCGTCTCATCTGATCGACGATGTGAGACTCAGGCCTTCGAGAGCTTCCGATGTCTAGCTCTCTCTTTAATTTGACCTATTGTGTACTTGAACAGGCGATACACACCGAGATCGCGACTCGGTGTCTCAGCAGCTCACTGAGTGCTGCATCACAAAGAGCACCTTTAGGGGAAGACGTTCGAGTTATTCTCGAACCTTGTGCTATCAAGCCTAGTTACTCCATCATGAATCCACCTGATCGTGAATCACTTTCTATTTCGGAGCGTATCAACTGCTTCGGAGTGCGGCCGTGCAGCTCCTTCTCGTTTAGTATTTTGAGCCAGAAGCGAAGCGAACTTCTCTTTCCGTCCCACCATTGGCATCTCCCATCATCATCAAGTCCTGCTCACTGAAGATGGCGACCTCAGGCGAATCGCTTCCAGTTCGTGGAGACAAAGAGAGTCATACCCCGGACCTCAAAGAGGTTGACTCACATTCAACATCTCTTGATCTGCGGCATGTTGAGCGTGCAGCTACTTGGAAGATAGATTTCGTTGTGGTCCCTATCGTAGGGTTGTTCTGTCAGTAATCTCTTCAGTTGTACCGGCTCTCTTGCGACGCTGACATACACGTCCAGATCTCTTGTCGTTCTTGGTACGTCATTACTCGTGCATGCGGCTGATGTTAGCTCACTATTCTATTTTATAGGATCGCGCGTAAGTTTTTGGCGTCAGACCTGCGAGGCAGACTATACACAGAACTAACATTTTCCTCTGTAGAAATGTAGGAAATGCGCGCGTTGCTGGACTACAAACGGATCTCAAGATGACTGACCATCAGTACTCAACGGCCTTGACTGTTACATAGTAAATCAAGTCACCTTCACCTCTCTGCCAACATTCCACATGACTCTTAGCTGACCTCATTATTTTTAGCGTACCCTACATCGTCATGGAGCTCCCTATGAATCTACTTATGAAACGTCTTGGGGCGAATATCACTCTTCCGCTAATGGTCACTCTGTGGGGCATGGTCACAGCCTGTCAAGGTGCGTGTGTACATCTATCTATCTATTTTATAGACATACTGACTCTCGAACAGGAGCTGTGAAGACTTACGGTGGTCTCTTGGCCTGCCGATTTTTCCTGGGAGCCTTGGAAGGTATTTGGATCAAATCAGGATTCCTTCTCTGATCTTACTGGGATTGGAATGCAGGCGGTCTTTTCCCTGGTATTGTACTGTATCTTTCGACATTCTACAAGAGGCATGCCATGCAACTACGGTTTTCATGCATGTATTCCATGACGTCTCTCGCTGGTGCTTTTTCTGGCCTGCTTGCGGCTGCTATAGAGAACATGGACGGGCTGCGTGGTCTTCGAGGATGGGCTTGGATTTTCGTTCTGGTGGGCGTCTCTTTACAATTCTTGGTCATATTTTGCGACATTTGTGGAACTTTTTAACTGACTAAACTCATATTCATAGGAGGGCCTTTTTACTGCCTGCGTTGGTGTCGTCGGATTCTTCATAATGCCAGCAACTCCCGCCGACATGCCTTTCCTCAGTGAGGTCGAGAAGAGTACGTATATCGAGAGTTTGGCAGCAGATTGGAGTGGCGATGCGTACGAGGAGGAATTCAGTTGGTCAGAAGTGTGGAGCGTCTTCGTCGATGCGCCGCAGATATTGCTAGGTTGTCTTCCTCTTTTCTTCAACGGTGTAACGGTGAGTACACATTTCTGGGGAAAATCTTACCATGCAATTTCTGATGTTGTGTCAGCTCTTTGGTCTCGCAAACTTGTGAGAACCAACTTATAACAGATCTTGACCACGGCTCCGTACTGAAGTTATTCTCTCTAGTACTCCGACGATCGTCAGTGCGCTCGGATTCTCTACGACTCGCACCCAACTTTTGACTGTTCGTATCTGCGAACCATTTGTATCACCTTGATGATACTCAGGATCATCTTCGCAGGTGCCGCCTTATGCATGCGCTTTCGTCACCATGGTCATATGCTCCTACTTTTCAGACAAGTACAAGACACGCGGCCTCATGGCCGTCTTCGTTAGTCTCGTTGGTACCGTCGGCTTTGCGATATTCCTGGGTAAGCAGCAGCTCTACCTACGTACTCCGGTAATGAATTGTTCACTGACCGCGCCGCCTACGTGCAGGTACACCGAACAAACATGCGAACTACGGTGCCCTGTTCCTGCAGATAGTGGGAATATACTCGGCAGCGCCGTGTCTCAGCACTTGGCTCACGAACAACGCCCAACCTCATTACAGAAGGGCGACGGCTGTAGCCCTAGCATTCATGAGCACGAACGTCGGAGGTGAACATATTTCTAGGTTCAGCAATGTATACTCTGCAATGACATTACTGATGCTCGACTTGAATAGGCATTCTCTCTACATGGATCTTTATCGACCCGCCTCGATTCCACATTGCCACCTCCATCAATCTCGCCTTTGCGCTGGGCATGGCCGTTGTGTCCGCTTCCCTCGTCTTATACCTGACGAGGAAGAATCATATGAAGCGCGCAATGGTCACGACGCTCATGAACGAGAAAGGTTTAGGTAGAGGGGAAGGAGAGTGGGATAGTGACCAGGAGAGGCGCCGTCTTGGGGATCGTCATCCGAGGTTTGAGTACACGTTGTGAGGATGTTACTCTAGTGTCTTACACTTTCTATATTTCCTCTCTATCTCACGATTCTTCTACGCATAGTCCTTTTTGTGTGTCTGTATGAAGCCTCTGTGGGCGTAATGATAAACAATTAGACACTGAGAATCTCGCAAGACCGTATACCGACATACACACGTCGCACTCATCCAGTCGACTACTGTATTGAAATAGGTTCTCTTACGCATCCCAATTGCAGCATCGCGCGAAGAACCGACCATGCTTTGTCAGGATGATGTGGTGGGGTAAGTACGTTGTTTTTTCAAGAACGTCGAAATTACTAGTTGAATTCAATAGATGTTATCTGCAGCCTGAAAACCGAGAGGTTCTATGAGCTTCAAATTGGCTGCTTGAGAGCTCGTAAACTTCAATTTTTTTTTCATAGTGCGCTTCGAACCCTCGGTAAGTGCCAGACGCAGGCCAAATGGAGTCGATCAGCCAATCACGGCTGGCCTGCACTTTCCCCTTCGAACTGAAATTTTAGTTAAAATTCTCACTTTTACAGTTCGCTTGCGTGGCCTTGCAACTCAAAAGTCTACTTTTCAGGCTGCAGATAACGTCTAATGCTGCGACGATTCAATTAAAACCTCTTAAAACCTCTATCTATTAATTGTTCACATCTCATAATTTTTGTTAGTGGTGTGAGCAACTCCCTAGCACTATTAAATAAAGAATGCGCGACAGGTGAAAGGCGTTGAAATCAGAAAGGCCCGTAAATATGGACCGTGCGGGTGCGCCACATGCTGACGTAACGTATTCCCCCGAGTGCCACACCTCCCTTTCTCTAGGCCAGCTCCCACTTTTCTCCTTCGTCCATCATCTTCCTGCGAATCCTCTCCTTGGTCTCTTCTTCTCTGCTTCCAATTCTTTTCAGTTTACTTAGGACCGCAACTGAGTCGCATCAGTACGGTGGCGTAGTGCTTAAGAGGGTTTTGGGCTTTTCTTAGCGACACCTGTGACCCCTTGAAGCATCTCCACGACCCCGAAAGGTCCAACCGTTTCTCTTACCCACCATCTCAAGCGATAGTACCCGGATACCCGCATGTACCATTACTCGTGACTGTCGCAAGCTTCCCATGATGCCATCGTTCTCAGATCTATGATATCTCTTGAAAGTTTCTCGCTTCCGTGCTCCTCTTACCTTCAATCTCAGCTCTGTACTCCCGCTGGCAGCGTTGGAAGTGCTTCCATTGATTGTGACTCTGGAGAATATATCACCTGCTCGGGATACCCCATAGTACTGAGCTGGTTCTCAGCCCTCCAACAGCCCTTACTTCCCGTGAGTCATGCTCTTAGTACAGGCTGGCTGTCTGATAATCTATGGTAGACTGCACCATGACGGTCGGACAGACCAAGTTTATCTCAGCATCCATATCCGAGAAGAAAATGTTGACCAACTTTAGAACAAAAGGCGCTGGGAATGGCGCTGGCCGTGCGCCCGTATCATAGAAGAACTTTCAGTTTCGAGATCTTGAGTTAGGGTGGTCACAGACGCAGCCGCTGGACCACCCTGACCGTGTTTGATGAATTATTAAAACCATACTTATAAGTGTTCTTGCCTCAGAGCTCGAACCCAACAGTGTTTCTCGTACCTCCTACCGTACCCATCAGCCATGCCTGCACTAGCTTTCCCGCCATTTCCAGACGATGTACCTACCGTGCCACTGCTCATCATCGACTACAGCCTTATCAAGGTCAAAGACGCGAATGAGATCGACAGGCTCTGGGAGGCTGCCACTAAGCTTGGTTTCTGGTACCTCAAGAACCATGGCGTGGAGGACGAGGTCAACGGCATGTTTGACATGTGCGCAGAGACCATGAGCCTGCCACTCGAGGAGAAGATGAAATACGAACAAGGAGACGAAGGGAACTCCTACGGGTAAGCATTCACGGTTTCCAGTTCTTACCGAAGAGCCTGCTCATGACTCTCCTTTTCGCTATAGGTACAAGTATGCTGGTGCTAACGCGACTGATGAGAAAGGCACTCTCGACCGTGTCGAATTCATCATCGTAGCAGAAGACGACGCGTTATCCTATCCTACTCCTGTTCATCGCACGTATCCATCGACCGTCAATGCGCGCATGGAGAGCACGATCAGACCATTCACCCAGAAGTCTATGGAGGTCAACCTCACTCTTATCGATGTTCTCAACGACAAGTTGGGGCTGCCACAGGGCGAACTCGCGAAGAGGCATATTAATCAGGAGGTGAAAGGAGGCGAATCACGATGCACAAAAAGCCCTAAACATCAAGTGATCTCTGAGGAAAGCGCTGTCCTCGGTGCGCACACCGACTTCGGTTCTTTGGTGAGTGCGTCTCTGTCTTAATATTCCCCTCGTACCAATAGCATACCCGCTCACGGAGGATTTATAGACTTTCTTGCACAATCGTCTCGGTGGTCTTCAGGTTCTCCCTCCTGGAGCCAACGAATGGAAATACGTCAAGGTAAGCCCCCAGTGCCTCCGACTACTATTACGGATATTTGATATTAAAAGCAACGACGCTAGCCTATCCCGAACCATGCCGTCTGCAATGTCGCCGATGGTTTGACAATCTTCAGTGGTGGTATCCTCCGCTCGAACCTGCACCGCGTCATGCCTCCCCCTGGTGCCCAAGCGGCTTTCGAGCGCTGGTCTTGCGGTTTCTTCACCCGCCCAGGCAGCTCTGTCGTTCTCTCTGCGTTGACGGACGAGAGCGAGATGATCAAAGAGGCGGTGGAAAAGGCTACGCCGGAGGTCAAGGCAACATTCAACACAGGCGTTACCTCCGGGGACTGGTTCAGACGGAGAATCAAGAATCACAGGATTAAAAACAGAAAGGTCAGAATTAGTACATGCTTTCCTTCTGGGATTGTCGACTCCTAAAGTTTACTTTCCGCTGATGTTCTGGCTTGTTAGGGACCGGAGACGTGGGAGGACAGCCGTGGGACCGAGCACCGCGGTGACATCGTTTCTGCTACCGCGTAGTGATCATGATTCTCGAAACTTTTGCACTCGTTGTAGAGCACTAACGAGAGATTTTGTATCTCACGCCATTCCATGTGATCAATGTACTACGTACAATATTGATCCTCATAGCGATATCGCGGACTATCAGTACTTGTGTCATCCAGTCCAAGCTCTTCGATGAATGATTTCCAACACCCGTGAACGAATCTGACTACAATGGTCTTTCTTTGTGTAACCTGAAGGTTATTAGCTCAGCAAATGGTTGTGCAAGTTCCTCGTATGTTTACTCCTATCATTTGCATCAGAAGCGCGGTGACGGTCATCTCCGACTTTATCACGACAAGAAGCTCCCCTCACTCCTCTCATGTTTCACAGCTCATCCTCGATACTACGTATGCCATTGCAGTGAGTGGTAGCTGATCAATCGATCAATGTGCGTCGTCCAGGATGAGAATGGTCCCGGGAGACGGAGCCAGACTTCTCTGTCGACGCGGTGAGCTGCGACCTCACCTCGAGTACCATCAGTGGGTGGTCCGATTTATTCCTGGCCTTTCTTCCGATCTCCACTCAGTTCGAATCTAGGAATCTATGTTGCGGCTGCTGTAACACCCATAATGGCCACATATCCGGCCTAGGATCCGCAGAAAAGCCGTTTCCCCATTCGGATCGCCGTTGTCCCTTGTGGCGTTCATCAAGCGTGCATGCAGGCTTGGAGGTACGTCTATTATTCCAGGAAGTCCTTCCTCTTAGAGCCGAAACGTATCACTGCTGTTCATAACACTTCCCATGAGCGCATTGCGTCTATCCTTGTATGTCGATGTCAACTCACAGCTACGCCGTGGTCTTCGACCACTTTTGATGCGTGAGGGGTCTATCCTCCCCTGGAATGCCATTCGAGCGTATGCTTGAAGATGGCTTCGATTTTCATCTCATGCTATTCTTCTCTTTGGTGTCCCTGCGGTGCCGTTTGGTTGAGTAGTGTAAGTATTATTGCTAGGCACTCTCAGGACTCGGACGAAGCAACCTCTTCCTAGCCGCCTGTGTCCTGGCGTGTGCAAACTGGTGTGATATAATTGAATCCCACATCAGAATTCCATCCACAGTGAGATCATGGGCTTTAGGACAGACTTGGCACTCCGACAAAATTCATTCGCACGTATTGAGCCGCTCGCCACAATGCGACTTGACGAAGGGAGACCAGGACTCGAGCTACCTTTCTATATTTCACTATCTGTGATTCAGCTCTCTCCATTCATTGGTCGAGGAAAGGAGGATTATGAACGTCAAGCCTTCCATTTTGATGACGAATGCACAGTCCAGCACTTGACTAGACATTGTGTTGCCATTCATGCACCATCTTTTACTAACGACATATAGTATCAACTTCTGACGCTGAGCTGGTACCGTGGTATCATATGATCCTTACTGGACAGACGTCTTCATTGCTAGCGTCGCTATTGTTATAAAAATAAAGAGGTGGTGTATACCCCCAATAACGTTGAAGGTTTGACACAAACGTGGTCCGTGAAGCCCGTAAGAAATAATTGGCTGAACAATTACGATCTTCCATGAGAATTGAACAATTTACGTTGCCTTCCATGTCTCTTTCGCGAATTGATATCAGATAGATCTCACCAGATATAGACAGTCGGCGATAGTGGCTGATGCACTATGATTTTATGGTGTCTTGTTCACGAGGAAGAAGATTGGGAAACGTCCACAGTTCACCGTGTAAGGCTTGTTATAGTGATCCCATTCCGTCCAGTGACCGTGCAACCCATTTAAGACCACGTTTATATCAGGTCACCCTCGGGGGCGTGGTGGTTCAGTGCCTCTATGCGGACACCGACAACCATGGAGTATGCGGGCGCTGGGATGCTATAAGAAATATACACGTTCGTGAAGTCTGTTACCCCCGGGAAAGAAGTGATAAGGAAAAGAAGGAACAAAAGCATAGAACTTCTAATTGTAGGCGTCTGCTCCGTTATTCTCATCTACTAGATACCATCAGAACATATTCACTATCACTCCGCGCGTCGTCCCATCTCGTATTGCCTGAAACGTCTCATGAGAAGGATTCCGTGAATGCTATGACGGCTTCTAACATACCTCATGAATCCGAGAAATGTTCTCTCCCGTGCTGACCGCTTGAACGCCCAGTCCTTCAGAGAAGCCTCCTAGATTTTCGATGCCGTGCATCTTGATACCAAGGGTGTTACGCACAAACTCGTAGAGAGGTCGAGTGTTCTTGAGGTATGGACTGGCAGGCGCAGGTCCGCGCCCGTTTCGCAAGAACGCAGAGCGAAGAGAATCAAGGCTCTTAGATGCACGCAAAGCGAATGAATCGCGGAAACCGGTGATAGCTGAAAGGATGTTTCCCGCGGGGGAATTGCTGTGGGTTGAGATGAAGTCGAGGAGAGTATCGACGGAAGAGCTGGCGACTTGTTTCATGCGTGGAACGGCGTCCATCTTCGCCGTTTCGTCCAGAGACTTGCGGATCTTGGGCATGATAGTGGTCAAGAGACAGGTTATGTCGGCGGGGGCCAGGAGGGACGAGAAGTGGCGGTGGAGTTCTTCACGGACGATCCCGCCAACTTCGCTATAAAACTCGAACTGGAGGGCACGAAGGTCGAGAGCTATTTCCAGGCAGCTTAGAATCAATCATGATTATATGCATAAGGAGCACATACCTTGGCATAGAAGATAGATGTAGCTGGCGGTGAGCATGGAGAGGACGTCCAGCGCGTTCACAGTCGCACGGGCTGAGATCAACGCTAGAGAACTGTGATGGCTAATTAGCAGAAGAACGAGACAGGTGGGTAGCTATGGCACGAACTTCACTGCCTGATTGTGCATCTCGGCGGACTGAACATGCGTGGAAACGGGCGATGCGAGGTACCCTAACTCGCTCACATACGACGCCATAGCGATATCTAGTCCCTTCCCGTGGTAGTCAAGAGACGGATCCGTCGCTGCCAGTGATGGCGGTAAACCTCTGTTCATAGCCGGATTACAGAGCTCTGTCGACTGCGAGAAGAGTAACTTCCCAATGTTCTGCAAAGCCATACGAGTCTTCTCCATGGAATTGGTGACAGCCATCGCCTGGAAGTTTCCTCCGTTGTATACCTTCTGCGTATCAGCATCTACAAGGGGGTTGTCTGTCGCTACATGGTATGCCGCGAGTGAATAAAATATTAGAGCGATCGGTAAGACTGGTACGCACTTGAGTTACACTCCACAGACACTGTCTCTACCGCAGCAAGGATATCTTCAATCTGAGGTCCTAAAAACTGGGGTGCGGTCCTCAGGGGGTAGCGATCTTGGCGAAGTTCGCCAGCATCTTCGTAGATGGTATGTTCCGCTTCATCTCCTCGAGCGAATCGGCTGCCTTCTAGCAGACCCCATATCACTCGTGCGGCTTGCACCTGTGCATATCATTAGTCGGATCTTTGAGCTGATGTATGAGGATGCTGAACTTACCTGGCCAGGGTGAGGCCGCGCGACCTCGTGAATGAAGGGGTCGTAGTTCTGTCGCTCACCAAGTAAGGCTTCGGTGCCCATGGCCGTGCAGACTTGGGAGAGTATGGCCAGATGTACCGCATCGTGGAGACATAAAGCGGCGAGGGCGGCTGAGAAAGCGGTTCCGTTCACGATGGAAAGGTGTTCCTTGGGCTGCAACTTGATCGTACCGAGTCCATGCTTATTGAGTGCTTCAGAAGCCGAGACGATATTTCTGTAGCCATGCGTCACAGGACCGTCGAACACGAAGAGAGATGGGTTTCCGGTAAGCGCTCCAGCTATGTACGACAAGGGCGCCAAATCTAGACAATAATGTCTTTCAGTCTATAAATAGACATTGCTTGACTTGACGCAGTCTTACCTCCCGAAGCAGAGATACTCGCCCTGATTGGGACCAAAGGGACGATATTGGCGGTGAGCATTTCCTTCAATTTATCTATCGTTTCCCAGCGCACGCCAGAGTGTCCACGTATCAAGGAGTTGATGCGCACCAAGATGGCTGCACGCACCCATGATTCGGGCATGCACGTCGAAGCGAGAGGATCGACCAGAGGTAGGATGGATTTCAAGGGGGTCGATGTAGGAAGCACACCGGCATTGAGTGTCTGCAACAAAGCATACCCGAGGGCCTCGAAGTTGCTAGTGCGGGTATCAGCTGTTCAAGTCCGAGATTAGTACTGGATTATGCACTGTATACAGTAGGAAACATAATACCACTTCCTCCAAAGCCCGTGCTTACGCCATATACACTTTTCTTATCGTTTATAGACTGGTCTATGATTTCGCGAGAGCGTGCCACGGGGTTGACGACGTCCGGGCTGTCGTCGAGTGACACAGAGATCAGATGGCGGGCTGTTGCCACTATAGCTGCGATAGAGAGATGTTGGCCATCGATGGCAATAGGCCTTTCTTCCCTAAGATTCAGTAAAAACTTATTCAACCTCAGCTGAAGGACTTGGGAGATTTATAAGGACGCACATGTAACCCTCGAACTCTTGATACTGCCTGATGAATGTCGACAACAAGTCATTGTGTCGGTGCTTTGCCATCAACATGTTTGAGTTGCAGTAAGAGAAGTGTGTCGCCAATGAAGAGAAGTCAATGGCGTGGAGGCAATTATGGAGGTGCACGATCGTCACGAATCACCTTGTGGGCCGACTTGAATTATATATGGCATCGCCGATGGCAATCTCGTTCCTCGCATAACATCGGAAACCGTATCATCTCCGTTTCATCAAGTGTTTCCAGCCAATGGGCGAAGATGAACGTCGAAGCGTTCGACCAATCTTTTTCTGTATCACTCTACGCGTGCTTTAACTTGGACGAACAATCATCCTCCATGGGAGTTAACTACAGGGCTCACACACGAAGAGAGTTGACAAGAGTAGCAGCTCACGGCGGAACTGAGTGCATATTTAATATTCTGATCGAACGCACCTGAATGAATAACGGTGTGTCAATTCCAGTTTAGGAGAGATGATATCGGGAGATCGAACGACTGCGCTCACTGCATCATGAACTGATACAACCACTAACATGGTGCGAAGCAAACAGATCAGCCAGAACCTCCGCCGATGTCGTGAATCAGTGGGACTTGTGATATGGAGGTGTCCATCAGAACACAGGTGGACAGCTGAAACAGATATTCGTCAGCCATAGAGAGAAGATTAGCTGAGTGCGCACCCGAATACAGCCACGACAGCATACAACACAGAATGAACCTTATGGAAAACAAACAGTCCACCATCGGAGACTGCTTCGATGCATGTAAGAGTACCTCCCTCCGATGAAAGGAAGGGTCGCCACTTTAGAGTTCGTCATGTTGCGTACTTCTTTTAACGCGTGGCGTGAGGGTAACTCGGACTCATACTACTCATCATAAACCGAGGAGAGAAGACAACCTCTACAATCTATCCTAGGCGCAGGGAACAACAGAAGTTTTGGTCATTCTGATTTACCGGACGCTCGCGTTCAAGACAAAACGATACTAACCCTGGACCCAGGATGAAGAAACGCCAGCTCTGATTGGTGTGAAATTGAAGCTCCAGTCGAAAGCTCAATACTTTCACCCTGATCATGTGCATGAGTACTTGAGCTTGAGTGCTTGCGGGGAGCCGCAGTGAGGTTTGCATGAAGTGTGTAAAGGTGTGGACCGACTAGTTGGCGTCCGAGATTTCGCGGTAACCTCCGAACTGGCAATGGCCGGTGTGGGTAGAGCGTGAGTTTGTGAATCACTTTCTCGTTCATACCTGTACGACAGGGACGATCCACAGCGGAGTCACTCAGAGCTGGCACGTCTAATCTCTCTTGATAGGTAGTCGTATCAGGCGATTCGAGCCGTGGATAGGGTGCTTAAGCTTCATACACCTTCATCCTTGTCAAAGGGCCCGCTGCCTGCCAGTGCCACGGGGAAGACATTCTGAGTATCACTCAACTAAATCGAGCACCCCCGAGTGGACTCGGAAGCCTTTGGGAGCTCATATCCGCGGCATGCCTCCACCTACTGCTTCTTCTCACTGCAGGATCAAGATCCACTGCATTTTATCGGCAAGCGACCCACATATATTTTACTTCGAGGCGCTTTCTCAATCATGTACCACACGAGTGCAACGCCTGCTCTGATACGTGAGCGCTATGGATGCCAGTGAGCAACCAGACCTCAAACATCAGGACTGGAAGCGGGAGAGATTCATCCTCCCTGTGGTGAACGCGAAGGGCTTGCCACTCAGGGTCGAAGTCGCCAGATATCTCCCCGGCACACCTTGTTGCACTCGATATGCAGATTCCACATCTATGAGGTCTAGGATTCTGCTCACTCATGCAGTAGGGTTCTGTGAGTTAGCTCCAATTTCGCCCTTTTCATATTGACTCGCTAACCACGCCCTGCGCAGCGAAGGAGCTATGGGAACCTATCATCACTCGCCTCTTTTCCCTTCAGGACACCGACAAATTCATTCGAAACAAGGGCCCTCGAGTACATATCCATGAGATATGGACCGTCGATTGTCCTAATCAGGGAAGAAGTGCAGCCCTGAACGACAATGTGCTCCTGGACGGCGACCACATACTCAGTACGTTGCCTCGTTGACATCCTTTCGACGCATGTTTTGCTAACCACGACTGTGTCTAGCGTCTAATCACTACGCGGATGCTATTCTTACTCTGATGACATCCGATGTTCTGCACCTCCACTCGAGGTCTTTGAACATACCCTTGATCGCTGTCGGGCACTCGTACGGGTCTACAGCTCTGTGCGGTTCTTGATATTCTTTCGTTTAATAATAAGGATGCTGATTATTTTGAAGCTCCCTTGCATACTCTCGGTCCCCCAGTCACCCCCTGTTTGAAAAACTGGTGATGATAGAGCCGCCGATGCTCAGTCGGGGTCTTCTGGACAAATATCCGGACTATATTCCACAACTCGTTGAGCGTACACGGAGAAGGAGGGACAAATGGATATCTCGGGGAAATGCCTACAGTTCCATGATTACTCGACAACCGTACAAAGGATGGGACGCTCAGGTTGTAAGAATATACGTGGTAAAGGCCCTCACTTCGCCGATCATTGTCTTCATCAACGAACACGATTTATGTAGGATCATTGCCTTCGTGATGCCCCGTCTATGCCCCATTTACCATCCGCGCTCAAGACGGTTACTTTATCCTGTGCTGTACCTCAAGAGATGGCATGCTACTCGCTTTCGGAGGGCTTTCAATGTCTCGACATACTCCCTTCCATTTGCGCCACTATCCCAGTTCATACCATCTTTGGAAGCATACGGGATTTGGCTCAGTGAGTTCATTCTTACTTCACTCGGTGCCGTATTTCTCTCCGACTTCGGTGCTGGATTTATTCACTGCTGTGATGTCCAACAACAGCCCAGAGATCCAAGCAAGCATCGTCGACGCCAAGCAAGGACGACGGATGGTGACCGTTACAAGTGTAGAACAAGGCGGACACTTTGTGCGTAATTTCACTACTTTCAGCAACGGGGATTCGTGCTGAATAAGTTACACGCACAGGTTCCGTTTCAGCGTCCTGAGTCTTGTGCGAAAGCGATATGGAACGCGCTGTGTGATCCCCGCGGTCCAAACAGAGCTCCTAAGTTATGAGCACAAGTCGATAGCTAGCGGTTGCGTTTGATCGATGGACCCAGGAGGAGTGCAAATAAGAGAAATGGAACGATGTAGAGTACAGAACTTTATATGTGGTTGGCAGTCGAGACGCGACGGAGTGGTTGGCAATAGCACGATGCTGTACTCCCCGCAGACTCGCTCAAAGCCTGGAAATATGGCTCTCACGTCTGGAAGAGCTATCCAAAAGCAAACATATAGGGCTGCCCTCTTATGTACTGTTCATTCTCGTGGAGTATGACAGCCCATACTTAGTCGCAATAAGTGCAGTCTCCAGAAACACTCGAAACAGGCAAACCGAGAAATGATATATCACCCATGAGTGGCCATGTACTCCTCGTTCACAACGTGCAGGAGTCTGTATAGCTCCGTCGGATAGACCCCTCTGACAACTCTCCTCGTCCTATCTGCCGCCGTTTGTATGACCCTCTTGTCCTCATAGTGTTTTCCTCCCTTCCCATACCGGATCATGAGCGCCAGCGTTTGTCGGCACTGTTCGTACCAATCTTCCGTCAAATCGAGAGCGCGGATAACGTGTTCCTGGAAATACCACAACGTATTAGTCGGTAACTGACAAGATGCAAAAACAAGAGGAAACGTGACTGACCATCTCGATTTCTTTACTTCCCGACTCGGCCCCCAACGCCTCCGGTGTCCACAACCCTACATACTTCTCCATCTTCCTCTGTACGAACCAGTATATCCTCAACATCTCCACGTTACTCAACAGCTCTTTGGCCTTGTTCTCCTGGAACTCGTCCCAAGTGGCCTCCTCAGTTCCGTCCTTGCGAGACTGTGATGGCTGAGAGGGTTTGTGGCGCTTAAGAATGGGTTTGAGGTAGTTGACGATGGCGGCATGACGGTACGGTGGCGTTGACGGAACTACGGGGAGCACAGGCGGAGGAGGTGGATTCGAGGCAGGAACAGCTGGTGTAACTGTAGATTTAGGCTTGGACACTGGGCGTGGCTTCGGTTTCGAGCGATGTGTTTGTGGCGTAGGTGGCGGTTGCGATTGAGGTGGGTGAGGGGGTTGAGCCTCCATTCTAGAGGAGTATGACTGGGAATGTCTCCGCTCATGCTCCCGCTCGCGTCGATGATGGTCTGGGGGTGGAGGTTGTGGTGGTGCCGGGTTTTCTGGTGTTGAAGGCGCCGGCATTGGCATAGTGTTTGCATATTGCATAGATGTTGATCGAGATGGTAAGTGCTCATGGACCCTCTGCGATGGGCCGTCTGTCTTCGGTTTCTTCGAAGGATGTCCTTTACTCGATCGAGGTTTTTCATAAGCATGGGATGGTGGCTGTGGTTGGGGTTGGGGTTGAGGTTGAGGTTGAGGTTGAGCATAAAACTCTGACGCACGCAACTCCTGAATCTCTACTTCTGGCGAATACCGCGCTGAAGATGAAGCAGGTGAAGCTGAATAGGCCGGAGGGGAGTAATAGGTCGGTGAAGCATGGGAAGATGGAGGTGAAGGATGGCTGGCATATGGAGAGGAGCTCGAGGAAGGCAATAGATGTTGATACGCAGGTGAGACATGAGTAACAGGTTTCGGTTTGTGGCGTGTCGGCGACTTTGAAGGTTGGTCCGGAGACGCATCCGTTTGGGTTGTCGACGAAGAGTCGCCGCTTAACGTACGTTTGCGTTTCTCAGAGGAGTGTGAATCCCGTCTCTCAAAACGGCCACGGTCGTGGTGGTCGTGGCTCTGCTGGGGTCCGGGACTTCCGCGATGGCTAGCGCTAGGCATAGAATAAGGGGTGAGAGGGCGCTGAAAAGTAGTTTGTGGAGACGGAGCGATGGGTGAAGGAGCCGGTGGCAGTTTTTGAGCCTGTGTCGATGGTGCCGCGGCAGCTTGTGGCGGAGGTTCGGGCAAGGACAGCGGAGTTGGCGCGCTGGGCTGCGTGGTTGTACTACTTGCGGTCGGGAGGATCTGGAGCTGTATTAAAAGATAGGGGGGAGGACGGCATATAAGTATAGGAATACTCGAAGCATGAATATGCCTAGTACTAACAGGTTCAACGACAACAGCTAAGGTCTTGTCCTTGTCGACTCTCAAGTTCACACCCTCACCTGCACCCGTCTCTACTCCAGCCTGCGAAATACGCAGGAAAGTTTGTCGGTACTTTCCGCGCATAGTCCATACCTTCGCTGGACCTGCATAATACAACACGAAAACAATTTGAATATCGATAGCTGGTGAGCCTGAAGTCTGATGTGAATTGCGCACCATCGATTCTAGCTGGTCCACCCTGCAACTTTACCACCACATCCTCTGCAGCAGCCCAGTACCCACCTTCGGGATCCTTCTCTCTCTCACCAAACTCTCGCAATGGAATACTGATTTCAGCAAGCTCTTCCACTCCCGTTCTTCGATCTTCAATCAAAACCGTCACTGTACGCAGTTTGGATGCGCGCGGAGCTGGAGAGCCCTCAAGGCGATCTTGGTGCTCGTCGTCATGGTGCTGTTGGTGCGACGTGGCCTGCAATGACGGACGGACGGGACCTACACTGTTCGACGAGGCAGGTTTGTGGCGGGATTCAGACGGAGTAGCAGTAACGGTCTCGGAATGGCGATAAGAAGTTGAGATAGAGCGTGTGGGTGAGTGGTGATCGCCGTTCAACTCTGGTGACGGTGGCGGTGGTGCTTGACCATGTTGTGAATACGATTGAGCCTGTGCCGGGCGGCGAGATTCACTATTCCCCTGTTGCTGCTCGGTCTCAAGCGCCCTCTTCTCCCTCTTCCTTTTCTTCTCCGTACGGGAAGTGTGTGCCTCCCCATACCTACTTGCTTCGCTGCGCTCTCGAGAGCGAGAAGGGCCAGCATGTTGGTGATACTCGTCCACCTGCTCCATCGTCACTTCCATAACCTCCCGCTTCACCCCCTCACCATCCAGTCTCGGCGGCGGCGCTTCCGAAGATGGCAACAATCTGAAGGACCCTCCGGACTCCCCGACAGTAGAACGGGCAGGTGATACTCCGCGCCTTGCCTCACGATCTCGACTTCGTTCCTTCTTTCTGCTACTGTGTGAGTGAGATTGAGACGCAGGTGGAGGCGGAGGAGGCATGGACTGGTGCGTGGCCGGGTGTGGCGTGGCAGGTTCAGAGAACAGGGGACTCGTCGCTTCATTGTCGTCGTAGGCCAAACTATAGTCGATTCCGCCGGCGTCCGGCGACTGCGAAGCGTATTCATGCTCATGCTCGTCTCGCCTTGGTGGTTGGTCTGAAGGCGATGGATAAGACGGGGCCTCCGATGCTAAGCGATCGCCATTCTTCGCATCGGAACTTGCGCTCTGACCGGCAGCACCAGAAAGACGTTTCGTTCCCGGTACAGGCGTTTGTCGTATATAGTCCCAACGATAGTGCGACGCCGAGTCTGAACCCTTTCTCGGAGTCGGAGTAGAAGTTACGTCGGGAGGAGGTGAATGTCGAGAACCAGTGGCAGGTGTTCCCCGACGCTCCATCTCTTTCTTTCCTCGGACCGGATGGCGAGCGTTATACCCATTCGCTTCAACAGGAGCGCGCCAGGCAGCAGTGTACGCGCCCTTGCCAACGTTCACACTCGCATCGGTAGTAGTATGTAAGGAGGTGGAGTTGGACGCGTGCTTGGAAGTAGAAGTGGAAGGACCGGGTGTCGGCGTTTCAGGCGTGATGTAAAACTCAGGGGAAGACGCGGAAATCGTTGCTGGTTGGCTCTCGCCATTGGTGCTCTTGTACCCTTGTACTCGCCACACAGCGTCCCCCGGATTGCCGGCCTTCCCTTTTGTAGACGAGATCGGCGAAGGGGCTTTCGCTTTGCCTTTGCCTTTGCCGTTATCGACAGCCAGTGAAGTGGATGGCGTAGAAGTGACAGCGCCAGGGTTGGCGATTTCGTGGTAGGAATACGAATGAGAGGTGGAAGGGAGGGTTGAAGGGCCGGGCGGGGGCTGAAAACGTGATGGGGGTGGGGGCGGGGCGGATATGTGTGGCGGAGGCGTAGATCGTGATCTCGAAGGAGATCGAGATGATGGACCGGCTGAAGGCTGGGCAGGTGGTGGTGTATGGGGACGGGATTTTGATGGATCTGTGGGTTGCGCATGTGGTGTCTCGGTATGGAGAGGTACAGCAGGAGGCGAACCGTGTTCCGGTTCAGGCGCCGGTTCTGCAGCAGGTTGAGGCTCGTCTGTGGAAGCGGGAGTGGCTTTGGGAGCGGGTTCCGGAGTAGAGCGTATGATCCTCCCATTGGCGTCTATGGCTGTGACGGGCTTGCCGCTCCAAAGGCTGTCCATGGAGACATAGGTGTATTGTCGCTTGGGGAGCAGTTCTTCGGGTATGGGTGCGTTGGCGGCTTTGATGGCGGCTTCTGGGAGAGGCGGAGGAATGGAGTCGTTGTCGGAGTCAGAATTGGTTCCAGATGGAGGTGGTTTCTATGTAGGTGAGAATTCGATGTGGATGATGAGTGACCGACGACATAAGGATAGCTGGAACCAGATATGTAATACGTGTGACGAACCGTAAGGGCTCTATCACCACATCACCACAAATCATCTATCGTAGCTTCTTGAGCATTCGCAAAGACACCAAAGAAGACAATATGATTAAACATAAGAAAACGTTGGAAAGGGTGAAGGTGAAGCTGTATAACCATTACGGACAACATTCACAGAATCTCACGACTCGACCACTGGCCAAAGAATTAACGAGATGAACTCACCCGTACAGGCCTCTTCTTCCTCCGTTCCCTTCATTCGCAAGCGCAGAGCCTTAGCTTCTGCGTCACACGAGAATGTAAACCCAAAATTGCTCACGTCTCGTCGTCCGAATCCGACAAGTTCTGCCTCATCCGTCCAAACTCAGGAATACCATCGTAGTCGCTTTCAGAGTCAGACATGGGGGACTGGTTGTAGAAGCCGTGTTACGGTGCTGTATGAAGACGGATATGAGTTCTGAGTTACACGCATGGTCGCACGGATGAGCTGCATGCCTGCAAGGTATACGGATAGCAGGGTGTCGCCGGCGTAGTCGTAAAATATATTAAGCAGCAAAGCTGGTGCATCACAAAACGTCAGATTGACAAATGAGCATAATTCCTCTCGTTGGAACTCATGCAAAATACGTGACGCACCAATGGAAATCCGAAAGCAATTATGAAAGGCAACGAGGAACAAGTTGAAATATTGGATAAGCAGATGCCACAGACTGATAAGATCCAAATAACAAGCAGATAGAATCTGTGTCAACCTGGTAGCGATGCTATGGCTGCTGCATAGTAAGTCAGACAGTGTGTTGATGTGGACGCGCACGGATGCGTATTTAGTCGAACAATTGGCCGAGACCGGTGTATTACACGCTGAATCACGTGATCAAGATTCATTGTTCGACCGTTTAGTATCTTATCTTATCGCGTCTCAGGCACACGGGACTCGGTAGGACCAGGAGGGGGGCGTATTGGTACGGAAGTCCGATCTCAAAACCCAAAATTCGGGTAGTTCTGTACTCAAGGTTTGGGAGGATTTCTGTACTTTTGTGGATCGGGTAGTCCAAATAAGGGCGCCTTCCGTACTCACGAGGGATTGGACCTTCTCCCAGACGAGCACCTAAAACACCGTCAATTTGACACAAAATGGTCTGTGCAGTGGCGTACAGTGTTGGAGAGTGAAGGTTGGCGACCAAGCCTGAACACATACAACAAAATTGTACGCATAGTGATCAGACCTAGGCAGTCCTGCCAACTTTCCGTACGCACAAGGGCAGTTCAAGGGATCGGACCAAGAGGCAAATCCAGGCCAGTCATGTACGCACAGGATCAGACCTCGCGTCGCATTTGCCACCAAAACTGTACGCATAAGGATCGAACCTCGATACCAATACGCCCCCCTCCTGTAGGACCTTTTACTCAAAGTTCTTTTATAACACTTTCTAATGGTCACGGTCAGGCTACATATTCTGTACCGTGTGGGCATGAAGGATTCGCAGCACTGACACAACTGACTCGGCCTCATTTCGTCCAGAATCCCCTGATCCAAGCCCAATCCAAGCCTGATCAGACTAAGTAATCCCACAAAAGATCACAACAACGACCGTACAGAGCTACTCAAAATTGTCCGTTAGAGCTTGCAAGGTGACTTGAAGCACGAAGCAAACCTGCGAAATTCGACCGATCAAGACGTCAACCTGCTCTAGAAATCAGCTTGTCGTTACACTTTCATGGGATCATAAGCAGAGTCACATACCCACATACAATTTCAACCATCGCGTTTTCCTCGTTAAAACTCCTTCCCCTTCCTAGCCATCTCTAAATGCTCCTCCTTGACCCCGTAAACCTTCCAGAAATGCAAAATCGTGGCCACATCAACCCTATGCCCGATCCCTACCAGGCCCGTATGAAGGTCAAAGTAGCCCCCTCCACCATCTGCATTGACCTTCTCCGTGATCTCATTGACCTGTGTGGTAGCATCGGACGACCAGGAAAGTCGCTCATCTATAACGCTGAGAAAGTAGCCTGTGACATGGTCTTTACCGTATGCGATAGTGATAGAGCCTTGTTCGATTTGGTGACGGCCCATGATTGTTTGCAGTGAGATACTGATATATCCAAATAGTGCGAGAGCTTAAAGACGGGGAGAGTATGAGCGAGTCGCAGAGATAGGGAACGTCGGAACAGAACAGGTGGAGGATAATATACAAACACAAAGATACTGTGGCGTTAGCAGGTCCGATGAGGTCATGGCACCGATATATACACCATCGCTCTGTAAATGTAACCCAGATCTATAATGAAAATGTACACACACGGCAAACGGACGCAAACATGGACAACTCGTTCGGGCTCGGCAGAGCTGACGCAACCACGGAGCGCTCAGTCCCTGTTCTGCGACTCGAATCTCGCCACCTCTCCTTCCATATATTCCCACAGCTTCTTCCCAAGCTTCGGATCCTGAGACTCGGGTGTAGCAGTCCCAAGACGCGCCCAAGGGATCAGGTACTACAGGTGCAGTCATACGCGGTGCCCATGAAACATGAGTATAATGTGAGGAGTAATTCGAGGAGTAATGCATACCTTTCCGTTGAACTTTGCGCCCTCAGGCATGGTACCCGCGTAGAGCTGTGTTAGAGCTCCCAAGGGGGTAGGATAACTGATTATCTTTGACTAAAATATGACCATAAATCAGCTTTCTCGAGGAGATGGGGGTGGGTGGGTGGGTGGGTGAGTAATCAGGATAATATCCGTACGAGAATGAGGGTCCCCAAGTCGAGAGTTCGTTGCAGTTCCGAGTGGAGGTTACCTTGCGCAGACACGAACAGAGGGAGATGTGTCTCAGTATAATTCGCGACCATTGAGATCAGAAGAAGATGACGTTTCAAACGGCTGGGGGCATACCTGGGTTCAGAGACGTAGAGACGATCCCCTTGTCCCCATATCTCCTAGCCAACTCTGTGGCAAATACTACATTCCCCTACGGCAACTATTCAACACTCCTTCCTAGGTGAACGAAAAGACTTGTGCTTACGAGTTTGCTTTGATAATACAGTCCCGCTCTCCCAATTTTTCTCCTGACGTCTCCATCCCTGAAGCTCTCGAAGACAAGTTCGTTTTGTACCTGATGCCCGTACGAGGACGTGTTTACGACACGTGCAGGAGAGGCGGGGGTAGAGGTAGCCATGAGAGTAGGGAGAAGGAGACGAGTGAAGTAAAAATGACCTATAATTGCATATTACAGTTAGCATAGGTAGGTAGAACTGGTTGACGAGGAAGAACGAGCGAGGGGCCACAAACAACGATGGGCGCACCAAGGACATTGGTTCCAAACTGAAGGTCGTAGCCATCGGAGGTTAGTTGGTCGATCGGTGGTTGCATCACTCCTCTGGCATAACACAAACATCACACGAATGAGCAATCGAGACGGGTCCGAGGGATGCAGATGCCTAGCACTCACCCATTGTTAAATAACACATGCAGCTTCGATTCCTTCCTGAAGTTATATAGCATGACAAATAAAATTAGTACAAAGTGAGACGAGACTTTTGAATGATCTATCTGGCACTCACTGCAAAAAAGACTTAGCAGCCCTTCTCACTGAGGCCAGACTCGCCAGATCCAACTCGATAAAATGTGCGTCCTTGCCCGTCTGCTGTCTGAGATCTTTCATCGCTTCTTCCGCTTTCTTAAGGCTCCGACCTGCAATATATACTTTGGCATTTCTCGGCAGAAGGGCCTGTAGGAGCGTAAAAGAAAATGCAAAATACGCGAAGTCAGTTCGGATAGTCCTCACAGCTCGAGGAAGAAGCATGCGATAGAGTGTCGGTGATTGGGCTGACAATGAAAAAAGTAACATACCTTCACGGTTTCTTTACCAATACCAGTGTACCCACCCGTGACGATCATAACCTTCCCCGTGAGGTCCGGGATATCACGCACGGAGAACGTCGGCTTAGGCGGAAAGAACTGGCTAAAGGTGGACATGGTCTCCGAGTAAAGCTGTCAACAGGAGGGTGATGGGGGGGTTATCAACAAAATTCTGAAAAGTAGAAAGAGGGTGCGGCGGACCTTTGTCAAGGGAGGGAGGATGTCCACTTATATACTTACATCGGGTCTGTATGTACCCATTCGCTCTATCACGAGCAGGTGGTGCAGACCGCTCATATTACAGAGGACTCATGATTGATTCGGGCCAGGCTCGACGGCGCTGTAAGCGCACAGCAGTCATCCACCTCGTATCCGCATAGCTACACTCGATCGTGAGCGATAGACATGCATGGTGAGACGGATGGCGCGCACGACCTCGCACGACGCGTCGACGCGGCTCGGTGACACCGCGCGATCGTACACAAGGACAAACAACACGAGGCGCGGAGTGCGTTCGGTGGCCGCTCGATCGTACACATCAGTACACAAACCGAAGCCGAAGAAGGTCGAGATCGGGTCACATCCGTTCCTCAACTCGTGCAAAGCCTTGATTAAAATTGCAGGGTTTCGTTTCGAATGACAACAAACCGGTTCGTATGTCTCGGCACAGTGAATCTGAGGTACGATCATTGTGTGGTGGCACTCGGCTGTCTGGAGCTTGATCTGTCGCCGCTTGGACGTAAACAAGTGCATACTCAATGCTATCGAAAGAAGAAGGCCACTCGACTTGAGATCGTGGAAAGCCCTTAAAAATTGTGTGGACTTTACCGAAGCGGACATCAGAGAGTTTGAAATCGGCAACTTCCGAAACTCGGAGTTTCGATTCTTGAGCTCATAAGTTTCGATCCTTGGTTTATACGCATATCCCTCTCGTATACTGCCACGACAAAAATGCAGAGACACCATTGGAAGCAGATATTTATGTTCAGTCCAAAATATTAAGTTCATTTTTCTCAGTATAACGTGTAAGAATTGCTCGAATATAATCACCGGGTTTCGACTGTCGAAACTCAAGGCTCGAAACTCGCATTGCTGAATTGTCGTCATTGGTTTCGCGGTAATTGTTAGGTGAAATGGCGCTAATCCCATGTTTAGCATCTGCACACTCATCCTGGGTGGTTTTTAAAGTAGCCTTTGGGCTGTCCTCGTTGGCATAGGCAGCGACACTGACATGCGCGAGAGAGCCGTGAATGGGCCACAATTAGGCGCTTGAGAGCCTTGCTGGCGGGGAAAACCACGCGAGCACGGCCAGGGAACCACTATTTAGAGTGCTCTAAAGGTGATTCTAAAGTAACTTCTATATATTATGTATGGGCTCCGCTTTGGAAAGTACTAAAGAGAAACTTTGGAGACCTCCAAAGGCGACTCTATGCATTTTCTTTAGAAATGCCGTACAAACGCTAAAGATAGACTTTGGAGGACGCTAAAGGCTGTCGAGCACCTCGGGCTTGCCTTATGTGGCAACCCCGAATCTCTTTAGCACCCTCTAAAGGTAATTCAGAGAATAATCAATGGAACTCACTATAGAGCTCGCTAAAGCTTTGCTTTAGAGAGCGCTAAATTGGCATCCATATATAATATTTTGACCAATGTTTAGATTCCACTTTAGCTGGCTCTAAATAGTGGTTTCCCCGTCGTGGAGTTTCGATTCTCAGCGGTGGGAGATCCGAATCTTGAGTTTCGCTTCTTGCCGATTTCAAACTCTCTATCAAATAGATGGTGGCGTGAGCGCGTGCGCCGTGTGGCCCAAACCCCACTCGAAGTTCTCGCCACCACCATGACCGCAACGACCAAGACTAACACATCGCTAACGCAACAATATGTATGTACATCGTATCCTTGACGTTATCTTCCAACCACGAGAAATCCTTGCGATATGTAAGTACAACAACGATAGTAACGACGAGGAATAACCGCGCTTATCACAATAACAACAGATTTTCTCTTCCAAAGAACACACACAGTACCATAGCCCAAAGCGATCCATAAACATGAACATACAAATACGGATATACCAAATGACCGTCCCATCAATGTTCCAGAGACGAGAATACCGAATAAATATGGACTCGTGGCTCTCCATGCCTCGTTTCCCTCTTGCTTACCCCCCTAGTCAACGTCGCACGATCTACCTAACTCTCCTTCCCGTAAACCCTGACCGCATTCCCTCCAAACACATTATCCACATCTACCTGTTCTACACCTAACTCCGCGAACGACTCCCTCGCGATCTCGTACCAATCTGCCGCGTTCGAAGATGAGGAAGAAGACGTAGAGGGAGCCGAGCCGAAGATGATACGTTGGAAACCGAAGGCTTCGACGGCTGGGCCCACTGTGTGCGGAAACGAGAAACAATGAGGTTAGTAGTATGTACGGATTAGAGAATGATGCACGAATGCGAGATATCACGCACGATACATCTTGATCCTCCTCTTCCACTCCTTCTTCTCCTTCCCTTCTTCATCCGTCACCTCCTTTCCTGGCGTGGGCGGCGTCGGCGCATTCCATGCCGGGGGAAGAAACTTGAGATGCAAACTTGGAAACAAGGACAGGGTCGCGATCTGGGATTGATAGAACCGGTAGGTCTTGTGTGAGAGGAGTTTGACGATGGCGAGGCTGAGGTCGTGTGGAGGTGGAAGTATGTTCGCTAGATGGAGAATCGAGGACAGATGAACCGTGTAAGGATACATTGGAAGGACGGACATGCGGGCACACACGAAAATAAACATCCAAGCATCAGTATCAGATACGTCTCATCACCATGGTATGATGAAGATGGGGCAGGGTAGATGAAACGTGGGGTACAGAGGGCCGAAAACGTGCAGGGGCAAGCTACATCGAGCAGCAAAAGGACATGAACGCACAGATGATGAGCGTCCCGGCACTGGTTTCGGGATCGGCGGTAGCCTTGGTGAGTAATTCTTCGAACGCTTCCCAGTCTTTCTCGGCTGTCGTCAAGTCGGCTTGAACGTCGATGTCAACGACAGCGCCTGATTTGAGAGCAGCGCTTAGGCCTGCAATGGCAGCCTCAGATAAGGATGACGAGGTGTACGTCACGGAAAGGTATTTGGAGGGAGGAGTAGAGTCGGAAAGGTTGAAGGGGGTCTGGGTGGCCAGAATAGAAATTCCGGATGAGGAGAGTTTTGTGGAAAGACTGAAATGGGTAGGGCATGGGGTTGAAGATATATGGAATCAGTAACGCATATAACAATGTTTCCTAGACTAAAGACAGACCCGTCAACATCCCCAGCATCGGCCTTCACGACGACAGCCTTGACTCTCTTCTTCAAGCCGTCATCCTTGCCGATATCGTTCACCCAAGCGTCTACAGCCGAACTCGCAACGCTAGCATCGACCACACGATCAGGATGAACCGTGCTTGGACTAGCAGGTAGTGGGAAACTATCTGATACTCCAGAGTTAGGAGGACTAAACGCAGACAACGGTAGCTTGGGCAGATTCTTTGGTCCCTTCGTCCTTCGTGCCCCGACGCCAGGAGAAGGAGGGGTGGCGGGAATGGTGCTCATCGTCTGAGATTGTCAAGGAGAATGTGGTGGTAAGAAGAAAGAATTATTTTACGGTTGCCGTTGTCGTCGTCGCTGGTTTTGTTGCCTTGGCTGTGGCGATGAGGGGGAGATGGGATGGGAGACAGAAAGATGCGAGTGATTGGATGATGGATCCTGCAGAAGTCGCCGGGTGGCGTTCATGATGCAACCTCTCTCGGCCCGGCCCATTCCCTCGGTATCCTAAATATAGCTTCTTCTTGGCGGAGGGCCGGAGCACTGGCTCAGTGAATCCTGGCCCGGGTGCCACTCAGGCAAGCGACCCCAAAGCGATCCTTGAGTCTCGACAAAACAATCCAACCACATATTTCATTCCACCCCCCCCACACATAAAGCTGATACAAATTACATGGCAGACTGACCAAAAAACCCACAGAGAAAACCCGTCCTCCTTCGCGAAACGAAACTCAGGAACGCAATGCCACCGTCCATGGCAATCCCCTCGTCTTCCTCATCTTCCATAACGCGCACGCCAACCGAATCGGCACAACCACAGCCACCTACGTTGTCCACGGCACCGGGTGCTCAGAAAGAAAGATTGGCACCAGCAGTACTCGTAACAGAAGCCTTAACGCTATCCGTCTCAATCAAACTGTAGGTGTACGGAGCAGTCGTAAAGTTACCCTGCGGCGCCGTATCTTCTCCACCGCCAAAGTCATTGTTCACAGAGACAGCGTTTCCGGAATCGGTCGAATAGAGCGGGTCTTTCGTATCCTCAAAGACGTTGTTCTCGACTAACACCTGAGCGCCTAAATGCGCAGAAATTCGATGATCGTATGAGTGATTCCCCAGATCTCCGTGTCGGAGGATCGGAAGGAAAGATGTACGTACCATCTCTGGTGTTAATCCCATCATTGTTCGCGTCGAAATAGTTGTTGAAGATGTGACCATGACCAAACCTCAAAGATGGCGTCCTCGAATTCAAGTTCGTCCACCAATTATTCGCAAGCGTGACGGTGATGGCAACGTCCTGTGGTCCGTTATTGTCAGAGTGACCGATGAGGGATGCCTTCCAATGGTCGTGCAATTTCGAGTTGGTGACGGTGACGCCCGTGCAGCCGTGCGTGATGTCTAGGAGACCATCGTAGAAGTCCTACGAGAGAAAGGATCGGTAAGTGCCTTGACCGAAATATGTGGAAAGATGGCTATGAGGTCGGAGGCGGTGGTATGGTGGGAACGAAAGCCGGTGATACCTTGTCGTGATCCATGTCACTGGACAGGTCAACATGATCGACCCAGACCTGTGATGCTTGCTGAATGCCGATGGCGTCTCCAGCAGAGGCCAGAACCTAAACAATGTAACCCCGACAACAAGACAGATATCAGTCCAGTTCTTAACAAGAGAGCGGGAGTCATACCTTCGAGATCGCAATGTTACGAATTATGACGTTGGACTCTTCCAGGACACGGAGTCCAACGCCCTGTAACACTGATAAAGCGGTTTCAAAGTAAAAGATGAAAAATCATATACTCGGATGCGCAGACATGCACTCACAAGCGCCAGATTCCCCCAAGACGGTCGTGTTCGAACCAACCTTCACAACATCATCACCGGTGATAGTACCTGCAACGTCGGAGGAGTCCACATCACTAGTAAGCATAGGCACTATGATTCGGAGAAGAGTAGAGACGAAACGAACCAGATATGACGACGACCTTCTTCGCGTTGCCCGCTACAGCGGATGTGAGTGCATCGAGTGTGGTGACGGTAGTCGTCGCTCCTCCAGATCCACCGGTGGTCCTGTTACAATCACACGCGAGTCAAGCTATAGTCATGGTGAACGAAACTCCTCGCTTACCCTCCATTGAGAGAGGCATAACCCAGGGTAGCGACATCGTTGACCGAGGCACGCTTGACGAATTGCGGTTTCGCCTATGGGGATTATCTTCAGACAACATACAAACATCATTGACTGCAGAAGAACACTAACCGCGATGAACTGGAAAGGAGCCAGGAGTACAGCGAGTGAGAGAAAGCACTTCATGATGAGATCCTTCTGTTGTTGTTTGGGAGGATGTGAGCTCTGCGATGCGACTCTGAGGAAGGACAGCACGAACCTTTCGATGTTTTATAACTCTTGAGAAGACTGACAAAAGATGGGAAGAAAAAACGGGTGCATTTGTTTACTAATGTCGGGAATGGGTCGGAATAAAACGTGAATGGGTGATGCCAAGACAGAGGGCTGGATGCGAGATCATCATGAGACTCAGCTGGAAGTGTATGCAGAGAAGTTGTTCGACCGGGTCCGTGTACAGAGAAGTGATGGATGGTTGGTGGTGCACCTCGGACTTATGCTTCTCGTTGGTCGTGAGATAGAAGGCGATCTCGACTCGGAATAATAAATATAACGAGAACACGAAGATACTTATTTATGGACTGTGACCATGGCAAACTTCGTTGTTGACGCTACCTACATAGGTCGAGAGAACGATCGAAAATCAAGGATGGTCGAGTGTCGCTGTGCAGAACAAATCAGTTCAAAATGACATTCCAGAAATCTCAACGAGCATGACTTACAGCGTGATCCCTCCGGGCCTTCGCCAAGAGCATTCAACCCTCTACTAAACCCTCCACAGCTCACAAGGATGTTAGCATCATACCTTGTTTACTATGTGATGAGACTATCCCTCCGAGAAGGTTACCAGTACGCATCGGGTGTACCCGCAATTCAAGCGAGCTTGAGGCGTAGCGGGGCGGGCGGTTAGGAGCGGACGAGGTCAAACATTGACGGGCAGGTGCTGGAGAGCCTGACACCAGAGATTTGCAGAGCTACATATCCTGTGATAGCATGTCGTATACCAGTCGAGCCACCTCCAACGTGATCCCGTTCGAAGGAGTTCGAAGGGCCAGCAGAAAAGAACTCATTTCGGAGGAATATCGATTCTATATTTCTTAGCAAGTTCTGGAATCCAGCCAGAGTCCTCTGGATACATTTTGATATGCAGTGAGTACAACGAACCATGCACAAAGAAAGGGTTGTACACACAAACGGAATCGATGTTGACAGAAGACGACGGTTCTCTTGCAGGTCTTGTTGTCAATGTTGGGGCGCTCGGAGCTTGCCTGGTTTCAGAAGCGCCGTTTCAACGGAATGTGGCGTCATTGTGGCCCAGCCCAGCGGACCGCCCCTCGTCCAACACGATCACGCCCAACCACTTCGTCTTCGCACAAGATCTTGCATAACTCATCAAGAATATCCGCAGTAAACCCGGCGGCTGTGGTTTCCATTGATGTTGATTCGAAGTGAATAGATGTCGTGGTCTTGGACAAGGAAGTGTGGGCATCATCTGAACCAGCAGAGGCAAATGTAGTGCGCAGCGACGACGAGTCTTTTTTTCGCGGATGTGGCCTGAGGCACGGCGAAGACAGGTAGAGCATTCAAACTGTGTGTTGAATGAAGAGGATATAACGGCGATTACGAAAGGAATCGATATTGATATAGCAGAAGTGAGCTTTGTACAATGCCGCGCATATTGGGCCACACGATCTGTTCACTGGATGGCAGTCAAGAAGATGCAAGTAGACGCATGTTCACCGGAGTTTCTTACCCAATTTCCTTAGTAAAGATGATAGAGTATGAGTTAGTACTGTTCAAAGCGAGTTGCGGACTATACAAGGAAAGCATGTATACTGGTAGAAGGAACAGCTCAAATGGTGATCAAGGGGCTGAAGCAAGGCACTTGAATAAGGAAAGTGTCAGCCAAATTCCCAAGGCTCAGAAAACGCGTGGATTTGGTGGTACCGAAAAACTGAGATTAAGCACGACCCGTGCCTCGTCCTCGTCCTCTTCCTCTTCCCCTCCCTTTTCCTTTGCCAGACGGCCCATCCTGAGCCCGACTCTTCCGTTTTGTTCCTACTGATGGCAACTCATCATCCTCATCTTGGATGGCTTCTAGAATCTCCCAAGCAGTCGCAACGACACGATTGTTCATTCGGATATCTTTATGGCGATCGCGTAGTGTGCGGCGGAAACGGGCAATATATCTTGCGCGGGTGTCGTCGTCGTAATCATCACCGTCAGTGAGATAGAGAAGGACGCCTTATAAGGTTGGATATTCACGAAAGAAGTATACGATAGAAATGAAATGATATTTGAGTTGGCAACTCGACAAGGGATCAGGGAGAACATCTCTGACGTACCAATGAAGACGAATTCAACAGGCGCTACCTTCTTGTTCGGCGACTTGAATGCAATCTGCCCATATTTCACATCCGAGGCAATCTGCAAGAACATCTGCAAGGCATGGTCAATTTTTCTCTTGAATTCCGGTTCGGGACTGGGTGTATCCCTCAAGAACTTCTCTAACGTCGATGCGGTGGGCTGCGAACGGGTAGCAGGAAGCGCGTGGCAACAAAAGACGAGAATAGCGACGTTATAGAAGGTACGAGCTCGGGTTGTTGCAATATCGATATAGTCGACGAGTCCATTTTCGATGGTGACATAGGTCCGATCGAGTCTGAGTACCCATTCAGACCATTCGGATGGGATGGCTTGGAGTCGTTCTAAGCTATGTGTAAGCGAGCCAGGTAGTATGTACGAAGACATGCGGCGTGAAATTTTACCTGGGACAGTTAAAGGCATTCCGAGTTGAACTCGTTGGAAGAGCTCACGTTCTCCATCAGTTGTAAGATGGTGAAATTCGACTGTAGAAGAACTCAGTGAGCAGATCTGGTTTATGCGATATCCAATAACTATGTACCTGCGGTGATGAGCTTATTGTCGAATATTTCCTTCCACTCGTCAGGAATCTCTTTCTTCGAGCCTCTCTGCGACTTCGTGACTGAATAGAACCAAAGCTTCTTCGTCCGTGGATGTTTATCTGGCAGAAAGACACCGGTCACATGAGGAAACCTAAAATCAATGCTCTGACAGTATTGACATACAAGGAATCTATGAAAATCGTGGATGATTCAATAATTGTTGTTATTCGCTGCTAACGCTGATACGTACTTGGCCATCCATGAACTTCTGAACGCTTGTCAAACGCTGCTTTCCATCCACACATTTTCGAATGACAATACCCGTGTCTGGATCTTCGTAAATGGAGAAGACAACTGGGGGGATGTAATAGTGATGGAAGAGAGACTGAATAATCTGCGACTGCTTTGCCGCTGGCCACACGACCTCTGCAACAAGACGAAAGTGAACAACATCTCACCAGAGATTTGGACAGAAACAAACCTCGCTGATATCCAGGATCAAGATCAATATCTCCCTGATGAATCATGGCTAACAACAAGTTAAGAAAGAATCGCCCATAATGCGCGTCAGTACATAACTCACTGTGGAGCGTGTCAGTTGAATAGGAAGTTGCCGTGGGTATTTCGAGCTCGTCTTCGACGAAGAATTGGTTTGGATCGAAGTTGTCTTCAAGAACGTCGTCATCATCATCGAGCTCATCGTATTCCTCTTCTTTGACAGACATGACCTGTGATTATCAGGAGAAAGTGACACGCGGCAAACGATTTAGCTTGGGCACTTCTTTGGGGGGAAACTGAGTGCTTCGAGTTGCGACACTTGTCGGCGGCTGCTACGAGCAAGCTACGAGTGCCGCCTGACAATAGTCGCGCGCGAGTTCAATGAAACAATTCACGTACCAGACAAAGAGAAAATGTTACTAATAGACCTTATATGTTTCAAGTTTACTTGGAACTCGTTGGCGGAAGATCTGTCCGATCCGCCAATGAGCTTTCGCAAAAAGTTCCAAGTTTTTACTAACATATAAGCCCTAATGATTTGCACCAACTTGGCACCAACCCTTCACAACAGCCGGCGAGCTCGTGCGCAGAACGTGAGTTGAAGTTCGGTGAGGAAGCACGTGGCTGACGATCGGTCAATTTCGGAATTGAGAACTTTTAAAACTCCGTCAGTTTACTCAGCCGTGCTCGCTCGCCACACCGATCTTTCTACGCCCAAGCACTCTCACCCCAGCCCAGAAAGGCACATTCTGTCCTCTCACGTATATCTCTGGATACTGAATGGAACGCGTTATTGAAAAACTGGAAGGACTGAAGCTGCGGCACCCAGCCAACAATACCATCGACGGACTACTTTCTCGTCTTCAACGGAGTCCTTCTCCCTCTTGGTCAGCTCTTCAGGATAAATTTGGCTCTCTTGAGCAAGATGGAATTTGGATATCTTCCACGGAGAATACTGCTGCTCTCGAAGCGTTGAAGAAGGAGCTTGATTCTTCCACCAATACGTTTTCACCGAACGGTCAAAGGGACACTGGCATCGTTCAACCTCCTCCACAGATGTCTCCCCATCCTCTCCTTCACTCTCTGTCGAAAGATACTCGCCTTCCGCTGGAACTTTTGGATAGTCTCAATCAGACATACTTTCTGCATCTGCTTGTCAACGATCCTGAGAAGGTCTTGCCACCTGGCAAGTCTCTCCTCTCTGTGCTATCGAAACCGCATGCACGGGAGAGCAGAGATACGGAACTTCCGACGTTACAAGAGAAGGTGGAAGAAGTAATACATAAGGCCTTCTGGGATGAGGTATGTCTGCTCGCAGATTTTGGCCATCTCGTTTTTCGGAATTTTCATCAAAGAATCTATACATGCGGCAGTGTCTGAATTCTGATGACTAAAGCTCCCGAATCATTTACAAACAAGTGTATCTTGCTTGCCTGTTTCTTGGTGTCTGTTGTCGCTAGATGGACGAATGGCCATAGTCTGGGCTTGCTGTGTCTCAACAGATGATTCTACATCTGTCCCTCATTAGCTACTGGTCACACTTCTCCTCTCTGATCTCTCATCTTCTACTTGTCCTATCGATCATCTATCCAACATATACTGACACTCATTTATTCTAGGCACTAGAAGCCGTGTCATCTGCAGAACCTTCCGTTCAACTTCCGCGGCTGAAGCTTCTATACCATGACCTCCACATCGCCCTCAAGCCCCTTCTCCCATCGAACCATATCGTTCTAATCACCCTGTCCTCTCCACTCTCCCCCACGTCTTCACCCCTTCTTTCCGCAATCACACACATCCGTGAAATTCTTCTCGCACTCCGGCAACGCTGTGCACCCATCCGCGATTCCGACATGGATGCGCTCCTCGGCAGGCTAGACGAGTCTTCTTCATCAATAACGTCTTCTACACCACGACTCGTCATCGATACCATCCGGTCTATACTCAAACTCGCGGAAGTCATGAAGGACGACTTGTCACAGTTTGTGCTGGGGACCATGGGAGAAGGACAACTGAAAGCCGCGATACTTGAACAAGCCATAGATAGGGAACGCGAGATGGTATCGGAAGTCTGGAAGAGCGAAGAGATCGAGAAGGAATGGAGCACATGGATGAAGGGATCTAGCCAGGACGCAGCTGTGGACGGAGAGGGCCAAGTAGTGAGGAAGCAATATCTCGAAAGGCTGATGCAGGCACTGCGTGGCCCTACTCCGGTGTTCTGCTCCCTTCCTACCATACCTACCTCGACCCCCACGGACGAGCAGCAACAAGAAACATCGAACGAGCCACATAATCCGACACGTTTACCTCCGATATTCTTCTTCTCCATCCCAGATCTTGTCTTCATACAAAACTTTCTTCAAACGATCGTCATCACCGCCTGCCTCCGGATTCTTCTGCCACACCAATCTACTGACCCGTCTGGCACCACTTCAACTTTCACCTCACGCGTCATCACTCTTCTTCTTGCATCCATCGACGCACCATCTGACGATTCCACCAAACTCATCAACTTAGCAGACGAGCTTGTGCGTGCGGCTGGCCCGTTGGGTCCAGAGGAGGAGAAGAGATTGCGCGATGCTGTGGACAGGACTTTGCGGCTACAAGATCCAGTGTTCTCACTGTTGCAACAACGACTCACACGAGCGATAGTTGATCGTCTCCTCCATCGACCACAGACTCGATTGGGAACGAAACGCGGGATAGAGATGCGGACAGGAAGGGATCTGAAGGGAAAGAGGATGCGTGTTGAGACTGGGTCTGCCGTTGAGAGCTCGAGCAAGGAAGATGACTCTTGGGATGGGGTGGGAGAAGTTGTGAAAGGGTTCGAGGATTTGGAGTTATCGAAGAGAGTGAATGAAGTGACTGGGAGACTAGGGAAGGTCTTGTTGTGGGTGGATGACGTCTGGGGAGAAGTCGCTGGACAGTTGGGCCTCAATGGGTTGGACAAACGGGTGCATGGACATTGACTCGGACTATGAGGACCACGTTTCCATTTAAATAAAGCATGAAAGAAACATGTAGCTGACCAGATATATTGTAATAGTACAAACGGTGTAGGCTTCGATATATGTACCCATCTCCGTGAAGACCGGCGGACGTCTCAAGGATTCCAAGCGTCTCCCACTGATTTTGGCGAGCCTCATTTGAGCCTCGTCCACCAGCGTCTCCGCAAATAACTTTGCCCCACCATGATCATCGGTAAACGCTCAAGGCCTCGAAACTTGCCGCCACTGCCTCCCTCCGCTTTGTTGACTTCTTCTGTGCGCCCGTCGAGCTTGAGTTTGAAGGGTCCTGTCCGCTTTCCGTAGAGGATGACGAGGACTTCGTGACGATGGATGGCGCAGGAGACACTTTCGATGTCTCTCCCCCATTGCCTTGAGACGAGTCATGTTACCGATGGGACATAGCAAGGAGAAGGGAGCAGACCGACCATCGTTGTCTGTTTTCTTATTGAACTGAGGTGAGCTTTTCTGCTCTGGATGGTCATCACTAGTTCCCGGTATCAACTTCGAGACACTCTTGTCTTTATCTGGTTGCGTTGAAGTTGAACCTGTGGGGTCTATATCTATGAAAGAGTACGTGGTATTAGAGTTGGCAATTCCATTGCGAGCTTCGGGCGACGCACCTCGATTCTTCTTGAACGGAAAAAGCTTCTGAAACTTCCCGCGAGAAGAACTTGAGTGCGGTAGCAAGGAGATGGTGGACGAGGATGGTGACGAGGACGGTGACATCGTGTGGCGTTGTGAGGGAATGCGGCGGGCGGCGTTGCGGGGAACAAGGTGGGGAGAGCGCGGATGGTGCAAAATAAACAGCAAGCTGTAGCAGAGGCAGAACGGAGACCTGATTTTTAGGTCTGGTTGAAGTGCTTAACGAGTTGCTCTTACTGTGGCCCATCCTCGCAGGTATATGTACCGTGCTGCTGTGAGTCATTCGTTGACGAGTCATGTCAGCGCAGTGGATGACGGATGTTTCCAAATCCCATTAATATTGACTCCTTGGCGTAGATACTTTCATATGCCGTCAAGCCCGATGGATTGCAACGGTCTTCCTACAATATTCTGACAGCCAAAGGGCAGGCTCAGGCTCACCATCGGTACCGATGGTGACGATACATAGCGTGCGCTGTGGGTATATGCTCACTCATAAGTTACCTACATGCATAAAATAAACTGTGAGGGTACTACAAGTAGCACTGTAACGTTTGAGGTACTTACTTCTGGTGAGAGGGACTGACCACACACGTGTCCGTGCACTGTCGGTTCGAGTCACTTCGATGACGGATGGTTGGAGAAAAGTGGCATGATTGGACAACACCAACGCCGATCGGACCTTGATTTGAGGTATTCAAGATGCTGCGCTTAATCAAAGGCGAAAGTCAGCGCTTAATAGGTCGAGACTTACCGTCATAACTACTGTCACGGTACAGGTCCGATTTAGATAGCGGGTGGGCTGGACGGCCTTGCTCTCCCAAAGGAGCTACGTTGTCGTTCAATGCTCTTTTCTGCTCAAAGATGTCGAAGAATAATTACTGAGCAACCGCCCTTAGGCTAGAGCCCTTGAAGGGCATTTGATGCCTACATATATTGTACAGAGCGCGTACAGAGCCTACGCTGACTTGGAGGACGAAGCAAGTGAAACAAATGCTACCATAGAAGGCAAGTCCTTTGGAGTTTGATGCTTTGTGTGTTTACGGCGCAGCGGGCTCCGCATTGCGGGAAGCACCAGTAGTGACGACGTCCATGATGTAACAACAATCAAAGTTCACACACAGCAAGCTGCGGGCTCGACAGACCTAGATGAAGACGTGTTCCCTAAGCTCAGTATGGTCATGAAAATAAGTAGTATCACACCTGTCATGTAAAGCAGCTTGCGCTTAGTATCGTAGGCGGCAGAAGTAGAGCCTGCGGCGATGGTCCCATTGTCTTCGAAAACCTGCGATACAGGGTCAGGACTTGCGGTGTCTTACGTGGCACCAAGATACAGACGAAATCTGACGGACCTTATCGATTTTGAACTTCTCACCAAAGAACGCACTCCGTCCAGTGTTCAACGTCATTCTGAACGCACTTGACGGAGCCGGATTACTTCCACAACTCTGTACATGATCCACGTATGCGAGTGAGCTGGGGAAGCCGGCCACCCACAAAGCGCCATTTTCGTCGATAGCGACGTTATCCATGATACGATCTTCAAAGCGGTGAAGTTAGCGGGTAAGCGAAGCTTCTTCGAGATGGTGGTACGCACCGGTCGCCAATACATCGGTCACTACAAGTGAATGATCTGCTTGACTTTCGAGGACGCGAAGCTCAGCAACGGTGCTGCTTGCCACGTATACGGTACCGTTCTGCGAGCGCGCAATGCCGTTGCTGCCCGGAAGCTTTGAGATAGAGAGTTTACAGCCTTCGTTGAGATGGCAGTAGCCAACCGACGAGCTTGAGAACCCGTAAGGCTCAAGCTTTCGGTCCTATGAGAACAAAGTGGCTGTTAGTAGTGCAGATACAGATATCATGAAGATCAGGAAGAATGTCACTGACAAAGCCAGTCTTGCTGCCATGATCGTTGGTGAAGTAGAAGCTCTTTCCATCTGGTAAGCCAGCAACATCGTTCGGGGTGATTATAGCGGGGCTCTCCACGGTAGCAAAATGCTTTAAGACGGTTCCACCGAGTGTCGTCTCGAAAATTTCGATGACGGAGTCAGCTCCAACCTGATCTGCTTTCCCGGAGAGCGGACGACGGTGGTTTATGGCCTATACGAAGAGCTCGGCTGGATTAGTGGGCGAAGAAACGACGTCGAAGCCATGAACAGAAATCCCTCGGGGGTCTTCGAAACCGGAGATGTCGAGGTGCGTGATGGTAGAAGTAGATGGGTCGTATGTGGCAAAATAATCCGGAGGTTGGTCGGGTAACATGGTGGCGTTGAGTAAACCCATGGCAGGAGTCCAGTGTTTTCGGGATAAAAGTGATGAGCCAGCGAGATAGACAATTCCTGATGGGTGATGGAGAACGATCTCTGGTAAAGATCCTCTGTATCAGTGCTGCTATACTAGTGAGATGCACCATGGAGGACAGAGCTATACTTTCACAGCCTGCAAGCTCAGGGATCCCCAGACATCTTTCGTTATTCAGAGGTTCTATGACTCTTCCAATGATTCCATGGTCAGAGAAGACCTTCTTCAGGCGAACTTGGTAGAGTCCTCCAAAGAGAGCGGCGAGTACAACCAGAACCGAAAGCCAGGCCTTGGCCATTGTGCGATAGAGAGGCTCCAATCGACGAAGCGACTCGCGGCACACGTATGTGAGGTACCGGAGGTGGGCGCCCGGAGGGCGCCCGTGAAGAAGCCCGGAGGCGTGAGATTCGAGCAGGACGGACGGGACGAGGGCGGGTTACATGAACGAGTAACGAACGATGCGAGACCCAAAGAAAAAGGAAAAGGGGCGACCGACTAGGAACTGAAAGACGAAACACAAAACGGTGAAACTGAGAGTCATAACTTGAAGGACGCGATGAGGCAAAACCGAGGCTCGAAATCTACTTTTATGTGGGAGGTAACGTACGTATGGACAGTGACGCATGGGAAAACCTTCCTTTTGTGGTGGGTCACACGGCCGTGCGACCCGGATTAAGTATGAGTGCCACGACGAAGTTAGAATGGCGCGAAAGAGACCGATACGGAAACAGAATGTTCAGGAAACTCAAATAATAAGTGTTTTTTATGGGATAAAGCGGCAGCGCGACCACGCATGTCGAGGGAGCATTAAAACGGTGAAAAGCAGGGCACAGAGCGTCATTAAAGTAGGAAGAGGAATAGAGAAATCAAACAGAGAAAAGGATGTGGGCGGGCGGGTACCGAAAAAAGAGCTCGTGTGCCTGCGAGAAAGACAAAGAGGTAAGACATGGATCTAGAAAGACGCCGGGGGCGTGTAATAAAAGAAGTACCGACCTGCAGGGACGACGAGGTGACTGAGGAGCAAAAACTGCGTCCAGCGGGCCACATCCCTATACCACAGGTCGGCATTCTCCGTCGCGGGACTCATCTCGGGGGCCGAGGCGCACGCGTCGTGGACGGCGCGGGAAAATCAGATCAGATTGATCTAAAGACTAAGACAGAGCCCAGTCATAACCAGGGTCATCACGTGAGACGCCACAGTCACGCAAGAGCGGCCCAAAGGCCTTTTGGCGGAGCAAAGCGTGACGGAGTCAAAGCTTTTCTATGCCCTCCGGAAAGAGGGGCGAAAAAATTAAACTGCTCGCGCCAGATTGTAATCTGAACATTCATTGAATATCTGGCGCGAGCAGATTTTGCTGCAAGATCACATATGTAGAGGGCATAGAATTTTAACCTCTGAAGGTGGCGAGCGTCTAAATTACATCGACGCGTCGCGTCGCGGTGAACTCTTGTAAAGATGTAAACTACCTTCGTACACAATCAACTCCCTACATTCTATAATGGGCAGACGAAAAAACGCTGCTGCATACAAAGCAAAGATCAAGAACCTTGGGCTATCAATTGAAAAAAAAGGCCGACAGCTGTTATTGAAGAAAAACAGGGACAAGGTGAACGAGGTGAGTACTGCCAGTGAACGGGATACTTTGATTGATACCCACCTGCAATAAACATGACAACAGGCCTCTGGACAGCCCCTGCCCCAGTACACAGAGTCTGTCGAGCAGTATGTCGAGCCACGAACACCTCCAAGCACACCACACCGAGAAAACATGCCGCTCCATGGCAGCCCCATGCAAATTTCGCCAACAACTCATAATGCCGTGCAGACACTACGTACCCCTTTGACTACACCAAGTCGTCTTCGTCGAATCCTAGACCACCTGACTCCCAAGTCGAGGCGCACATCGAGAAGCCCTCACAAGGTGTCCATGAGCCCTTGTCTAGCAAGCACCGTTCCAGCCTCACCGACCCCTTCTCGGATCCTCCATCCCACCAATCTCGATTATATAACACCTAGGACATCAAAAAAGGGGAAGTCAGTGACAGTGGAAGAGGTAGATGATGAAGAAGACGTGGCGAGGCGGCTCAAGTTTGAGGAAATGAACGGGCACGTACTTTTTACAGAAGATGTCGATCCACTGGTGTACGATCCTCTGGATGACCCGACTCTGGAGCATTTTGAGAGTGACGAAGAATCGGAGGGAGGTACGTTGGAGGAGGAAGAGGACGACAACCCGCCACTTCGTCTGTTTCGAGGTCAATCAGAGGTTCGCGAGCTACTCGGTGTTTTGGGAGGCGGTGTTTGGGGAGCACAGGAGCGAGAGCGAAGGGGACTCACTGCAAACCAACGACTCGAGGGGCCTTTGCCTCCACCAGGACCATTCCGGCCGGTGACCCCACCACCATTTATCCCCCATGAACCCACCTCCTCTGGTCGTTTCGTCCCTCCACCTTCCCGTGACGATGCAAGAAACGCTTGCGCGGACCTAACACACATCCTTAACCCGAGACGCACCACAGGTGTCGGCCACAAGCCTTTCCCGTTCCAGAAGGACGACGTACTCCGGGAGAGACTTACGATGATGCGGATGGCTCTGATGTTGTACACGAGTGGAGAGAGCCCGATGACCTGGAGTAAAGCGACGGAAGAGGCAGTTAGATTATCTCCGAGGAAGAAGGGAAAGGCTTCGACCCATTCCGTCGAGCAATTGCGCGTGTGGCTACGCACCTTCATCGATGACCGTGAACAATTACCGTTCAACCTATACGGAACATGGAGCGTCAGCATGTTGGAGGATGGGGATCTCGCACAGGAGCTCTTCAACCACCTACAGTCAATCGGGGCCTACGTTCGCGCTCAGGACATCGTCGATTATCTTGCTCGTCCTGAGGTTCGAGCACGCCACAACCTGAAGGATACAGTCGGACTATCGACAGCGAAGCGTTGGATGCACATAATGGACTATCGCTGGAAGAAAACACCGAGCGGTCAGTACGTCGACGGACACGAGCGCGAAGACGTTGTTCAGTATCGACAGAAAAAGTTTTTACCGACCTTATTCGAGCTCTTGGCGAACGCGCAAATTTGGAAGGAAGGTGTGGCGGAAGCAAGAGGGAATCCACCCGAACGATGGACGATTATATGGTACCACGACGAAAGCACCTTCTACGCACATGATCGACGGATTGTTCGTTGGGTATGGAAGGGAGAGACAGCGAAGCCGAGGGCAAAGGGGCAGGGTTCGTCGTTGATGGTCGCAGATTTTATCTCGGCGGACTACGGTTGGCTATCGTCGCCTGACGGAACCAAAACGGCTCGGGTCTTGTTCAAGGCCGGTGGCTCGCGCGACGGATACTTCACTAATGAAGAGATTCTTGATCAAGTGGAGAAGGCCATGGACGTACTGGAGGAATTCTACCCAAACGAAAACCACATCTTCATCTTCGACAATGCTTCCACTCATCAAAAGCGCGCCGACGATGCACTATCTGCTCGCAAGATGTCCAAAAAACCGAGCAAGCCAGAGACGAACTTCATGGTCGAAAGGACGAAGCGCGATGGGAACAACAAGATCGTTTACGACAGTACCACGAAGAAGCCTGTGAAAGAGAAGATCAAGATGCAAGATGCCGAGTTTCGTGGACTACCACAGCCACTGTACTTCCCATCTGATCATCCGACACACCCGGGTCTCTTCAAGGGAATGGCACAGCTACTTGTCGAACGCGGGCACACGAACGCACCTTCCCTTCGAGCCGAGTGCGCCAAGTTCAAGTGTAAGCCAGGAGCAACGAACTGCTGCTGCCGCCGCCTACTGTACAGCGAGCCTGACTTCGTGAATGTGGAATCCTTGCTCGAGACGCGATGCCGGGAGCGGGGCTTCTCATGTCTGTTTCTCCCGAAATTCCATCCCGAGCTGAACCCGATCGAGCAATGCTGGGGATTCGCCAAGCGTATCTACAGGATGTATCCGAAATCGTCCACAGAGGCCGAGCTCGAGATCAACGTGAAGTCTGCCCTTGCCGAGGTCAAGACAGAGCAGATTCGAAGGTGAGTAGTAGCCCATGTCGGCGTAGAGATCATTGAGCGACACTGGCTGACATGCATTCTTGGACGTCAGGTTTGCTAATCGGTCCATACGATTTGGCAATCTGTATTTGGAAGGCAACCTCAATGGGAAGCAAGCTGCTTGGGCGGCGCGGAAGTACGCCGGACATCGAACCATTCCAGACATGGAGAAGCTTCTCGAGGAGGTTGTGCAAAAGAAAATTTGACAGATTTTATTTCGTGTTTCTTAGTGCGAGCGTATACCGTGTACATTGATCCTATCTACGTCGGACTTTAATTGAGGTGCAATGCTACATGTTCGGAACTCTATCTCGTCGATCTGCAACCATACCTCCGCCGGGTGTTCGCCACAGCACAGGCCGCGAAAGACTCGCCGCGCGTCACAAGCGCGTCACACTGCACGTGATGACCCTGTTTATGACTGGGCTCTGTCTAGTCTTGTCCAATTTGGAGGCCTTTTGCGGGCCGCCTCCGCGCTTGCCTCATATGGAAATGCTGCACGCGGGACAGGACCGTCTGGAGCTCCGTCCCCGCGCGCAACATGTCCATAAGAGGCAGGCGCGGAGGCGGCCCGCAAAAGGCCTCCAAATTGGAACAGCCGTTATATGAGTGAACGATTCCCTTCACGTCAAATATAACGGATGGTCAGAGCCTAGGCTCTGTCTTACTTCGCACGAATTGGACTTGTGAAAACAACCGTCTTAACTCGACAAACTCAAGAGTCAAGACTATAGCCCTTCTAGTGATAGGAGAAAGTAATCAGCTTAGATTCGATGTGCAGTCTAACCTCAGGTCTATGAACGTTTGCCCAGAGATGAGCGTGCAGGACTGAGAAAGTGCAGGAAGACGTTCCTGTTAGTCGAAGTCACGCGCACATGTTGAAGCGGAGCCCGGACCGGACGGCGGATCTGACAATCCGGTGGCGTTTGTATCGTTTTGTTGTTGCTTGTTGTTGCCTTAGCAACTGCCTCCCTTTTCCCTGCTCAATCTGACAGGTGTCACGGTTATTCTACACTCTCGGCTTTCTGTCATGGCGGAGACATTCGTGTGTCACTGCTTATTGTGCTCATACGACATATCCCAGAGAAAGCCTCTTCTCGAACTCCGTCCTCAGACAGCCTGAGGTAAGTACTTTGTAAGTACTGAACCGAGGGCACAGAATGTGTAAACATTCGGCCCCCTATCTTGGAGACGTCGACCGGTCGGAGACCTTGTCAAGTATCAGTGCGCAGCAGCGATGTACTTTCCCTGATTAGATGAGACAATTTTGACACAGTTGCATCATGGTAAAATGTCTTGGAGATCGTTCCCATCATTGCGGGTTGTGTGCTGCGCGCTGTTCTGGGCGTCGGAGGGGTAAATAAGAGGAAGTACGCAGACAGAGTGACAGTTTCAGTATATGCCTCTTCGATGTGAGTCTTTTTGTTTTTGCCCTTCGAAAAGCAAGAGTTCACCGTACCTAACTTTACAGGATCTCCATCGAGTCGCGCTTCTGCAAGATATGCAACCTCTTCACAAGGACGTTCCGGCCTCTCAAGTTGAACGTGGCCTGTTTTCTAGAAAACATATCAGTACCACCAAGGTTCGCTTGTGCATAGAGGATCGAAATCATTATTGCCTGCGGTTGTAAGGCCCTCTGGGCTAGCTCGTCGTTCTAGACGCAGCACCCGGTGGGCGCTTGCCTTGGCATTCCGTTCGTCCGTGCCTCCTCCGAAAAAATATATCTTAAAACATACCACATCAAGTATAAAGCCTATACAGGTATATGCTCGGTCCTCCATTGTCTTCGAGTTTCTTGTCTTTTCTTCGATTTCCTTCCGTTTACCTGCGTCACTTGACTGTTGACTGCCCGACTGACCTTTTCGTTCTCTACATACGCTCCCTGGACTCATATTGAATATGAAGTGGATTACTCCTCTTGTTTTCTTTACTCTCTTCCAACTCGTCTCGGTCAGTCCCCGATCCTCTGCTTGTGGACCACGGTCCGACGCTGATACCGAATTTGCACATCATTAGGCTCGTCCTGCATTCGAGTTCGGAAGACGTGCATCTTCCTCCTCTTCTTCCAGCATCTCTGCATCTAGCACCAAGTCTGTGTCTACATCTGTTCGAGCCACCTCAACCTCATCCACCAAGAGCGTCTCGGCTTCTGCTTCAAAGAGCTCTTCCACAAGCGCTGCAGCCTCTTCCTCCACTGCTTCTTCTTCCAATTCTACCAGCTCTAGCACTGCGGCAGCTGATGATGTGGCCTCGGTCGGTTACGCCACACTGAATGGCGGGTATGTACTTTTCCTTTCTATTCTTGCCCTCCGGTGCATTCGAATTGGACTTACGATGTTGTGTGGCGGCTAAATTCATAGTACCTCTGGCGGCTCCGGCGGTACTAGCACCACTGTCACCACGCTCGATGAGTTGACATCTGCTGTCGAGGGCTCTGACTCCAAGATCGTTATCATCTCCGGTCCGTTCTCTTCCTCCATCCGTTCTCCTCTACCGTGTTTTGACATGATTTGGGCAGGTACCATTACTGGTAATGATGTCGTCCGCGTTGGTTCTAACACCACTGTCCTCGGTGCTGCTGGTGCTTGTGCGTAAACTACCATTTCTGTTCTCCGTGTCAGTACGCTGATGGTTAGGGATCATTGCAGCGCTCGAGGGCGTTGGTCTCCGCGTCTATCAAGAGTCGAATGTCATCATCCGTAACATCGCTATCTCCAAGGTACTCGCGGAGGCCGGAGATGCTATTGGTATACAGGAGGCATCTCAAGTTTGGGTTGACCATGTTGATCTGTCGAGCGACATGGACCACGATAAGGTTCGAGTCTACCCACTACGCGGGTTCAATTATTGTCCTTGCGACCTACCACACATTCTACATCTTTAGGATTACTACGACGGTCTCCTCGACATCACACACGGCTCGAACGGTGTTACTGTCACCAACTCAAAGTTGCATGATCACTGGAAGGCTTCGCTCGTCGGCCACTCTGACAGCAATGGAGATGAGGATGTCGCTATCACCGTCACGTATGCTAACAACTGGTGGACGAACCTGAACTCGAGGACTCCTTCATTCAGGTTTGGCACGGGTACGTTTCAGTCCATTACTTCGTTATATGAGTGACGAGGATACTGACTAGGCGGGCTGTGTGCAGGACATATATACAATAACTATTATGAGTCAAACAGTGACGGGATTAACACTCGTGATGGTATGTTATAATCTTCCAACCCTCCGTCCTCTCACCATTTCTGTGGCCGAAATTATTTCCCTACCCTTGGCATAACAGGTGCACAACTCCTCGTCGAGAATAACGTCTTCGTGAGTGTCGACAAACCTCTCTACTCGGTCGACGAAGAAGGCTACGCCGTCTCCAACGGCAACGACTTCGGTGACGGCGAGGATACCGCTGACGCTGGTACTTTCACCACCGCTCCCTACGATTACGATCTGTTGGACGCGACTGAGGTGGCGGCGTCGGTGATGGCGAGCGCGGGTGCGACGTTGTCCTTCTAAACACACCTTCCATCTCCCATCTCTATTTCGTATTTATTTGGGCCGCCCAAGGAATTGTGCAAGGCTGCCCGGAGGAGAGAAAAGCTTGGTATGAAGCTGTCGTTTGATTGTGGCGAGATTTGTTAGTTTCAGATTTCTTTGAGCTTCATAGGTTTCATAATTCGGTATCAATCTTCATGGGGTGCTGGGGACGTGGCAGGCTCATGTATCATTCACTCCTTTACAATTCACATTCACTTTGCCCTCTATGATGGATACGGGGGTCGTACGGGCACCTGGTGTGGAGTATAAGTTGTACTTCAAGTTCAATTCAGCAACAGGTAGTACTATACGATCTTGGTGGGTCACTGGACGGCGCCACGCGTTATACGCCTCGCATGCCCATCATCTCGCTCTCGCCGTATACCACATCCCATCCTTCTCGCTCATACCCCTTGCATACTTCAAAAGCAATCTATCCCTCTCCTTCCCATCTACCGCCACATCCTGCAAAAATGGAATGATATCGCTGGCCTTCCATTTGGACCGAGTGAGAAAGAGATCGGCGAAGAGAGCTGGTGGGTCCGTGGGAAGCAAAGAGCGGGGGAAGTAGGTTAAGAGGTTCGGCGGTGCTGAACTGGACGTGGCGGCCAGAGGGGAGGGATTGGAGAGGTAGTTCCCCTAAAACATTGGGAATGACAGGTTAGAGACTATCATGGTAGAAGCCGACGAAGGAGCATACCGAGAGTAGGGAGAGGGAGACGTGTGAGGCGAAGGTGTCTCCTACAGCGTTGCGCCACTTGTTCAAGAACGCGTTCTCTTCGATCGAGTCGTCCTATATCAGTAGCACAATATTGTTGGTTCTCTCGCACGAAACATATGAGGCGGAATGATGTACCTTATAATGCCGCAAAGTGCCCAGCCCAACCTCCCCAACAACACTTTCCACGTCCATCCTCCACCTTCCATCCTCCGAGTTCATCTCTCCAAACCAGCCCATGACTTGTTCGGTGACTCGTCTCTGGATCTCATGCTCTTCGAGTGCTCTGGTAAGTTCTACGACTGTGGCTGATTCATGCTTTTGTTGTGTGGAGACGAGGCAAGTGAGAATAAGCTCGAGGACGGTATGGAGATAGGAGGGTGACATGGGTCGAAGGTTGCCTAAGAAGCATGTTTGAGCTTGTAGGATATGGGACAAATATGTTTGGAAACTCGCCATCGATGACGAGTATTCGTTTCTCCCGTATAGAGGCTGCTAGCTCTTGCTCGCTAGCCTGCAGCTCCTCCCTCGCCTGCTCATAGCTGAATCTTGGCCGCTTCCTCTATTCAGTAGATCAGTACTGTCGTGACTCAAAGTTTGCATAAGTATAGAAGATACAGACAAGCCTACCGTCATCGCCCTCATCGTAATCTTCGTCTTCGTGGCCCTCCTCCCACTCCATCCCTCTCAATAGTCCCCTCAACCGATGTAACCGCGGCACGGCAGGTACGAGCTCCAGAATTTCATTCAAACTCTCCTGTATCACAATCGCGTCCGCTTCCTGGGGCTTTCCACCTCCATCAGTGTCCATAGCATCATCGTTCCTATCGTATACGCGTGGCGTTATGACAAGGACTGAGTTGGAAAGGACGACGGATCGGATGGCGTAAGTTTTGTTGGAAGTGCAGAGAACAGCGTCCTCATCTCGTCCGCCTTTGATGGATAATCTGGCAGAACAATCCCGTCAGCGTCCACTTGTTCCAAATGTGACAATGCTAGGACTTACTCTAGTTCATTTCCCGCAGCTGAAGTGGATTCGATCAGCTGAAGCAGCTCTGCAGGGAGCTCTAAGAGACGGTAGGAACCGCTGGCAATCGACTCTGATGAGTACTGCAAGTCAACTGAGACCATATCTAAAAATTTTCAGATTTATACGTGTTTTGCCAAGGTCCTGTCATCTGCAGAGGGACGCGTTCGGATGAGAAGAGACGAGACGCGTTTGACGCGTGACGTCACGCGTTTTCTGGCCGTACATACGGACGTTTCCGGATGTTCAAACTCCGCTGGTCTTTGCTTGCGCCCGCCGCGGTTTCTTCTCTCTTTTGGTCTATCATGATCAGGCACTTTGAAACGCTCATACTTCGTAGGGTTTGGTCTCTGTTCTAGGCGACATGCAATCTCTTTATCGAGAATCTAAGTTGAGTGTCTTTTAGCTTCCAGCCATGGCAACTTCAAGGTCTGGGTCTCTCCAATTCCGAGTCTTACAATCGGCAGTGGGCAGTACTGGCCGCGGTCGGAGTCGTCTGATGTGCTGCATCATTTGGGCTCATGGGAGCACCTTTTACGTTCTTGCTGCTCAGAACAGCGTGTTATCGAAAGAAAGAAAAACGTCGGACCGAGCCTAGCTCAACGACTGAGCCGACGCCTCGTCGCTGTCTAATCGACCATCTGCGCCCCTGCCAGCACACAGGAATTATTGTGCCATCCCAGTTACCGCGTACATCTCTCACACTGCCGAACATTTTTATTGGATTGGCCATTCGAGTTAATGAGTGCGATTGGGCTGAACAGACGGAGCCTTTCAGACCAACATTGATGTTGAATATTGATCATTGATGCTGATCTTAGGACGTGCCTATCCATGCGCCAGCCTGTTTCATGGATTCATGGGCGGTCTAATAGGTAAAGTAAGCCTCGCTGGCATCCCCATTTTGATGTGGTCATGGTCGGATCAAATCCAGCTACGACCGTGTTGATGTCGAGACTTTGACGTTCAACCCTCTCCGACGCCCAGCCCTCGTCAAACACTGTAACATTGGGCATGGTATTCTGGGTACTGATGACAGCCAAATATCCTTATTTGTTTGCAGTTGAGGCCTACGAGCGACTGTGACATCCTTTGACGACGCAGAACGCAGAAAAAGCGTCATAATCAGTCGAAATTCGGAGCGCATTCTGCGATTATTTCGTCTAGATTGGTTGCCAACGGCTCTATGTGTGATGGGACGTAGTTGAGGGCCCATGGGGGCCTATCAAAAGACTTTTTCGAGCAGGACAACTGCTGTTCATCTTGGCACTGTTTCATTCTATGCAAGCCTACGTATGCACATCCCAAACACCGGTCTCATAACGATCATCGGTTTTTCTATCAGTGGTCTTGCACATGTCCCCTGATCCGCATGGCCTAAGCGCGTGTAGCTAGATGCCAAGGCACATCCGCTGGCACAAACGTTCTAGTAGGTGTACATTCACTGATCGGACAAGAGCACGAGCATTGCGGGGAAACTTCCGAAAGCGACGACGGTGAGATCCAGACCGTCGGTGTACATGTTGATAGTCATTCGGTGTTCTGTCTCGCTCTGTTGTTGAATCTCAGGTTGAACCAAGCTCGATTTCTACCACTCCCGAGGGAGATCCAGAAAGTCTCCGCGATTTCTATTACCTATAGGAATACCTTTCATCAACCCCCTAGCTCATCTAATGATTATCTGCGACATTGTCTCATAACCATGCTGTCCACACTTCGTGCCTATCTTTTTGGGCCTGACCGGTGCCTCGTCTTGACAGGTCTTGACACATGTTCATAGGGGAAATCGAGCCACGGATAGATTTATTCGACGATCCACAGACGTCCTTCAGTCCAGAATGCATACAACAGCGGCTAGAGGTAACGAAAGAGCATGCGTCCATTTGTTCGCCCTGGTTTGGTTCCGAAAAAAATTATGTCCAGGCCACAAACTACTCAAAGGACCGATGGTTCGCCATGTGTAGCTTTTTTATGTGGTCTGCGGGTGCAGGTATAAAAGCAGCACGAAAAGTGCTTAAGGACTGCAGCTTACTCCCAAGCCCTTCTGCATCTCCAACGTTAACCATGTTCGCCACACACTTCATCGCTTTCGCCACCATGGCTGCCGTCGCCTTCGTTGGTGTCCGGGCGGAAACACACACGATCAACTTCGTCAACAAGTACGTCAACCCTGATTTCCTTCTGGGCTCATATTGACCTTTGTGTTGGCTCTCTAGCTGTGGATTCGGCACGGTACGTCAGGACAAACTTTTCCTTAGTGTCCATCAACCTAAATGGGTGTCTGCCAGCCGACTCTGGTCTCGCAAAGCGGCCAGATCTTGTCGACCGGAGGAACTTACACGGCGGGCGGGGCTATCGTCGGTGCTATTGCGTGAGTGGTCCTGTCAGTAAAAGGCCGTATGCACAGATAGCTGACGTGAACTAATTCAGGTATTTACAAACCGGTGTGTACAAGCTTGCGGCCGAATTCTTCGATATGAGACTTATTCTAGTACAGGTGGATGCGGCCTGAACGGTGACTACTGCACCACTGTTGAGACGACCCTGAAGAACGGCGTTGGAGCGTCCAGCACGGACATCACATTGATTCCTGAGTACGTTGACCGTCGTTGTCTCCCCCAGATGAGACGCTCATGTTCTGCTTTTTTCTGCTCTCATTAGCCATGCCTTCTCCGTCACCACCGGATTCGGCTATTACAATGGGTGCGATGGAGCTGGCGCCGATTGCACGTACAGCGGCTGTCCTACGGCATTCCATGTGTCTACCGATACATTTGTTCAGGTTGGCTGCAGCACCGACAATGTACGTTTTTGACTTCCTTCTATAGTTGCATACATAGCTGATAGTTTGGTGATGATTGTAAAATATAGGTCGACTTGGCTATCACATTCTGTGACTGAGAACTTTTGGTGTGGCGCGCCTTCGCCGAATCCATGAAGTAAAATGTGTACGAACGAAAATCGGGGGAAATATTTATTTGTGTTGCTACGGCTTTTTTTCTGCGGGGTCTTGGTAGATTACCCATGTACTGTAGTTTCTCCGGTAATGTCTATTTGCCGCATATAAATACTATATGTCTTCATCAGCTCTTCGCAATGGCTCAAGCGCCACATGCAGTTCCTCGCGAAACAAGTAGAGCCCCTTCTGGGGGCACATCGATGAGTAGTTTCTGGATTTCCTGTAGTAAATGTGCTCTCAAATCCGTGGATCTATGGATCTGCGTCTGAAAGATAGCTTCCGTTGAGTCCAAATTGACTCGCCAGTGGGTGACTTTCCGTAGCAATCTAGGAGGCTTCCTGATGCACAGAAACATAAATAAAGGGGTATCATCCAATCAAAAACCGGCGCGAACCTCCTTTCTGTGCATGTAGGCCTCTAGAATCTGTGAAACGCTCTACTGTACGTCCCAGCAGTTAGACGACGCTTACATAACGTGGGAACTCCCATTTGGCGGGAGACTCGCGCAAAATTGGCGGGGGCGATGGGCCCCTTGGGACACCGGACGTCGCCTAACGTCTGGGAGGTACAGTACGGAAAGTCACCCAGTCAACTCGCCACACGTTAAACGTTCGAACCTAGACGCGTGACGTCACGCGTCTTCCGAGTTCTCCCGAATACCAATTCGAATGACTCGTCAAGCATTCCACCAACTTGCCACCAACCACCACAACTTGGATATTGACTGACTGTCGACCATCCCACACTCCTCTTGCTACATCTCAGTACAACTCTCTCTGGTCGATATGGCGCTCACTTTTTAGATCGTGCGGGCATTCCAAGCGCGGTCTAAATACTATCAGCTGCAGATGTCTGCCAGCGGTAACGCGGTCGGGTGTTTCTCTTTCGTGGACAAACCTACCCGGGCACCGACCTACTTCATGAGGGTCTGACGCTCAAGTTGAGGCTGATTGCGGGATGATCAAGCTGCTCGCGCCACGCTGATTTTGTCAATACCTATAATTGCACTCTTTGTTTTCTGGCTTGGCACCTGCCATACCCTCTCGAGCTATCATGATCTGATGAAACTTTGCAACAGCCGTGTTGTTGTCGAACCATCGACCTCGAAATTGCGGGCATTTGGAGCCCGAAAAGGCCCCATTCCATGTCGAAAAGGCCGATGGTTACAATACCTGTCACTTGCAGCGCTAGGGGCGGGTATCGGTGACACGTTTGGATGTTGTCAGACACAAAGAATGCTGCCAGGGATCAGTCGGAGCTCGAAGCGCTCCCTCAATATGTTCAGCGTAAGTACTTCAGGCTGACGCCAGACCGTTTTAGACGTATTTGTGTCTTGTGGCGAACGACGGAGCATCAGAAACGTCTATGCAATGAAGCAGAATCGATGATGTGATGACTTGCCGTTCTGCCAGCGCTTGGGACCGCGTGCCCATTTATTCCACCATACAATATATCGGCACTCTATCAATGCTTGTCATCATTTACATCTACAGGTGGCTTATTGTCCTCATGGTCTGAAGTCCCGTGGGTTGATTCCCAGACAGGTTCAGTCTACTACTGACCCTATTGTACTTTAAGTCCGTTGAACGGGCGATTACGGGCGCCATGACAGACAAAAACAGAGACGGGGAGGTCTAACCTACTCGACTTAGATTGCATGAATGAACCCTCTGCTCCCTACTGTCAACAGTCAGCTTTGGCTCGTTCCAATGAGGGATTTGGAATGCTACTATGAGACTAGGAGGCGTCCACTCTAACCATAGACCTTTGATCGGGGATAGCGTACATAAATCACCTCTGGCGAGCTGTTTGCTTGGCATCATACCATCCGTGGCATTCATGCTATCGGTCTACCCTTCTGGATTTATACCGCGTCCCATAGTGTTACGGTTTCATAGTAGCAATCGTCCTGCAAGGGGGGTTGCTTGACTAAACAGAAATCTCCTTAACGCTCGACGTGGCCTCCATTCCAAAGGTTTGGACCAGGTATGTGTTTGACATGTTCGGCTTGATCTGAATCCAAGAAAGTAATCTAACTTACCGACCACGGCCTTTTTTCAGGCCTCAGGACTCGTCTTCCACTCCCACCGTGTGGCTCCCGAGAAAGGTATAAAGGCAGCTTCATGGGCAGCCGATGACTGCAGCTCACTTACCGAGTTTCTCTCGCGCATCAACAGCCCATCATGTTCACCACTCGCTTCATCGCTTTCGCCACTCTTGCTGCATTCGCCGTCGTCAACGTTCAGGCAGAGTCTCACACCATCACGTTCGCCAACTAGCAAGTAACTCCTCTTATATTCTAACCATGATGCTGACTATGGAACATTGGATGTATAGCTGTGGATACGGGACGGTATGTTAGGCCGAGTAATGCTTCCGTATCCGCTAGCCTAACTTGGCGTCTTTAAGCCTACTCTAGTGTCGCAAAGTGGTCAGATATTGTCGACCGGAGGTGCTTACAATGCGGGTGGGCCTATCATCGGTGCTATCGCGTGAGTGGTCCTGTCAGTAAAGGATCGTATAAACAGTCAATTAACGTCAATTAATGTAGTTACTTGCAAACCGGTGAGTACGAGCTCGCTGCTGAATCCTCGAGTATCAGACTTATTTTACTATAGGTGGATGTGGCCTCAATGGTGATTACTGCACCACTGTTGAGACGACTCTGAAGAATGGTGTTGGAGCGTCAAGCACGGATATCACCTTGATACCTGAGTACGCTGTTGTCCACTTTATGCCCAAAGTCAAGTGATTGAACTAACTCGATATGGATCCTTTCTTTATGATAACAGCCATGAGTTTAACGTTGCCGCCGGTTTTGGCTATTACAATGGCTGCGACAACACTGGCGCCGATTGCACGTACTACGGCTGTCCCACGGCGTTTTATGTGCCTACCGATACCCATGTACAAGTTGGTTGCAGCACCGATAATGTACGTTTCTCGCACACGTCGTTCATACTTGCCTACATTGCTGATCATTCGATGTTCTAGGTTGATTTGACCATCACGTTCTGCCACTAAGAGGTGTCAGCGTGGCGATCTTCACCACAGCGATACCACAGAAGATTTACGTATATGCCCGGGTATTTATTGTTGTCCTTGTATGTATATCGCGGTATTTTCGTCGGCGAGGGTCCGAGTGGTTTTGATATACATGACAATCCTTCCAGTGCTGTCAAGTTCGTACATGCGAATGCCAACGTCTGATCTAAATATGGATATAGTCTTCTGTGACTTCAACGCACAACGACGACGAAAGAGGCGGAGATAGGTTTGTACAGACCTCCACGGCGCATTCTATTACCCATTTCTCAGAGGCTTAAGATACAGTCAATCATAACGAATTCCACTATAAATACCACCGACCAGCGGCCCCTCAACTGTGCGGTGCAACCACCTCCACGTTATGAAACCCAAGTGCATCCCTCCCTCTAGAAATCTCCGTCTCATAACGCGCATGCAGCTCCGTCGCATTCCGCATATCCATGTTCAACGCCCTCTCACCAAGTATACCCCACTCGACCCACCAACTCTCCGCCGCATCCCTGGCATCATATCCCCAAATCTCGAACAGTTCTTGCCACTGCCTCAACAATTCCTGATTCTCCGCTTCCGAGTTCGTATCACCTAGTTCATGCTCGCCTTCTCCGCTACCTCTGGCACTCCCGCTCGTAGAACCAGACCCCTTGCCAATTTCTCGATTCACGTATGCTTTCTTCTGCTCTCTCCATACGTCGTCGCGGGCCTTTCTCTCCGGTCCGGGTGGGAGGGAGAAGATTGTGATATTGTCGAGTTCGGCTGCGTGTAGTGTGTGTGTGCGAGATCTGCGGAGATTTTCGAAGGTGTAGAGGAAGGAGGCGATTTGAGTTCGGCTGCGAAGGTGGGAGAATAGGGTGCCGAGGAAAGAAGCCTCTTCGAGGACTATTGTCGCGCTGGGCATGCCGCAGGGCTATCAAAAATTCCATGTTCGATCAAAAATGTGCGACCGAAAATGAGACGAGAGGACTCACTGGGAATGGATGGGCAGCCTCCCCGATGAGAAGGATTGTTTCGGATTTGTCGACCCAGGAGTTTGCGGAGGGTAGATAGCTAGTCGTGACGCGTTCGAGCGTCGAGATGTTAGCGATCGCAGTTCGTAATCTGAAGGTCATGTAAGAAAGAAGTTAGTCGAGCTTCCGATAACACCCGAAGAATTGAAGGCGTCTTACCGTGGGTCCAGCTTGTCATATTTCAGACAACTCGACGGGACTGGGGTACCCCACCCTACTGGGTCCTCGTCATTCAACTCTTCGTTCTGCCAGAACGTGAACACCCAAGCCTTCTTGCTGCACTACATCACGCATCGTGCAAAAATAGTGAGTTGTCATCTCGCCGCAAGAACTGCCAATAATATTAGACGCACAACGGGATAGGCTAGAATGCCGATGTCCGCGACGACCGAGGCGAGACGATCAACTCGGGTCAGCGAAAGCCCTGAGCGCTGATAGCAGGTAAGAATACCTCACCCATTACACAACACCTATTACCCATCCAGATATTATGGCCAATCTCAGTCACCTCCTTCAGCCCTTCGTCGTCCTGCATCTTCTTGATAGGGATGGTGGCATTATAGACTGCTGTATTTGTGGTGGGTAGTTTGGGCACTTGTTCGATGACTTGTCGGACGAGACTACGGCCACCATCTGCTCCGATGATGATATCAGCCTGGAAGGACTGTCCGGTAGAGAGGACGATGGAGGGCTTTGAAGGATCACATCCTGGCTTCGACGAACTGGGCGATGATTCGACAGGGCTATCTTCAAGAGGAGGAAGAACGGAAGTGACAGCAGCGTCTTTCATGATTTCAGCGCCGGATTTGACAGCAAGATCGTGGACAATATCATGAAGATCGCGGTGCTATAAAATAATCATCACTCCGATGTCCAAGGATCAGGATAAATAAGATGCAGAGGAGATCGTACGAGAATAGTATAGAACTCTCCTCCAAGCTCGCGCAATACTTCCTCTTTCCAGCCAAGATACCCGATGCTCTCACCTGTCTCCACTAAAGTATCATTTATAGTGTATGATGCGATTAGATAATTTCTGTGCTATAAACAATGGATAAGTACTCACTATCGTAATATTCGGTCGATGGCATCTTCCATCCCCGCATCGTGAACTCATCTAAGGCACCCCATTGCTGAAGCACCTTGTACCCGTTGGGTGTGATTCGAAAGCCACCAGCTTGGGAACCGTTCCCCATAGGAGACTTTTCGAACACTCGCACACGGTGTCCCGATGATGCAAGAGCGTGGGCTGTCGCTAATCCTGACAATCCTGCGCATGTCAACACAGAGGAGAGTGAACGTTTGGACGAGAGCGGGATGCAGCGCTCAATTAATCAAGATGTTTTTACGTCGAGGAGGTGAAGAACGTACCGCCTCCTACGATGATGAAGTCCAGCTTCAGCTTCGCCTGTCGATTGTTGTGGCCCATAGCAGTGTTTGCGAAGAAAGAGAAAAACAAACAGTCCAAGATGAGGTGAGAAGAAAGAGTGACGTGACGACCAGGGTAGGAAATGAAGATGCAGTGTGCAGGAGCGCCCGGAGGCCATTAGCGACGGCCTCTCCGCGGAGGATCGTTCCATGTTTAGAGGATGGACTCGAGACCCGTCGCAGACCGGGATTATTGAGAGCTGCGCGCTACACAAGGAGTAAGATAAAATCAATCTGCCATAAGGACGCGTGTCAGATGTGGTCATAAGCGTCTACTCATTATAACAGGGGCTGATGATGTATTAAAATTGATATAACAGGTAAACAAGGTAGAATCGAATATGGAGATCATTTACCGCTCCACAGACGGTGAAGTCGAGAAGTAGAAGGCATACCAAAAAAGTACAATGGAAGGCAAAGCTCACGATTGAGCCTGTGATCTCGATAAGAGAGTACGCATAACCATCATTGTTCTCCGTGATGATCAACAACCAGTTGCGCCCAATGTAGCAGGTGGCAGGCCGGAATGGCCACATCGGCTCAGCTGACTCGACTCTCGAGTTTCTTCCAAGTTGGCGAGACGGCACATCGGCTGGCAGACTGGGATAGCCCAGAGCGATGAATTTTGGTCGCGGTTGAATGATTTTCAAAAGAATGGAAAGAAGAAGTCGAACCTCAACGCGGTGGTCGTGAGCTGGAGCAGCTAGTCTCCCACAGGCAGACCTTGGTGGTGAAGATAGGCGTTCAACGTGTCAAACTCATTGAAGTTCAACGAGAGCGGCGTTTCGCGGTTTCGGGGAATTCCGGCTACCAGTAGTAAAATGGTCCTGTTTACGCCACACTTTGGCCGGGTTCGACAGTGTTCAAATTTTGTCAGGCGCATGAGAACTTGACTGAGCAGTGCAAGTACCATGAAATCCACATAAAACATCAGAAGGACCTCCTACTTTTTTCTTGGAGACCTCAGCTGGTTGGGCTAAGTACACGCTTTATGTGTACTCACTACGATACTCATCGTTGTGATTTTGAGGTCAAATATACTGTCGCTTACAGGCCGGGGCTACCACGATGCCCGCTTCAGTAGTGGGTGAGTTTCCGTAGGAAGTTTGCGCGGGTCTTGGAGGTCTAAGTGCGCCGAAAGGAGGCCTAGGTCAATTCTTGATCGTGTGAGACCCCTGCGTTTATGTTTTTGAGCATCAAGAGACGTTGATACGGAAAGTCAGCCTGTACTGAATTGCGAGCGCTATACCAGTATAGCAGATACAATAGCACGCCGGCTTGGGTCAGTCAGTACGACAGGGTCGCCGTCTTGCTTAAAATCTCGAGTTCACAGCGCAAGTATGTATAGTTGATGTAAGTATAGGGCAGCGGCCATGCTGGGAGTACTTATGCCGTTACGGTGGCGTGTCGGCTGGCGTACTGACAAAACCCGACTCGTGGAAGGCTGCTTGTACAGCATGTCGGCGACACAGGATTTAGTACGGAATAAGCGAGAATTCTTGGCATGCTGCAAGCGTGATGTATCGTCACACCGTATGGACCTTTGCCAAGGGCGGCTTAGTGAGAAGGGCGGTATTCTTTCACTTACAGCAGTCCATCACATCCCACGTTTTATCCTGTACAATAACAGGCACTCTCCACGGACACTACGCATCTCATCGAGGGGGCCAAACAAGGGTCAAACGACGAAAACAGATGTGGCACCTGTGTGGCGCAAGAGGAGGTGACTGAGCCACGTGCGTGTATTTTCTCAGCCACGGCCACCACCCTCCGCAAACTCTGTGACGGAGCCCAGGAATATCTCTCCAGCTCTCTAGCCCCTTCGGCGACGACGACACTGACGACCTGCTCGCCAACATTGATATTGCTATTATAACTCCTGAAATTTGCAGTCCTTTCGATCTTTTGTGACTGAAGCTTGACCTAGGAGGAGCGTGAGGACCACGGCAGACGAGGATCCGGGTTGCCTATTGCGAGTTGAACCTCATCATTGATGACTTCGCTCTCAGTGGGACGTTCGTCCCCACAGCCGTTACCATCTCTGCCACCATCCCCCACGGAAGAAGACCTTGGAAAGAGGAGAGTTTGGGACTCTGAGGATGGACATGACGATGCGGGGAGGACGGAGAATGCGGGGAAGGGAGAGGAGCCAACTGGGACGCTTGGCGGTTACGCAGATGGCGGTACAGACGAGGACTTGAAGAAGCTTAGCCTGGAAAGAAATGGCGACGCTTTGAATGGAGAGAGTTATCCGCCCATGACGGATGAAGAGGCAGAGACGAAGAGAGTAGAAGAGGTGCGCTTCTTTCCCCACATGCGGAAACCCAAACATGAGCATAGCTGACACGACGCTATCCATTTCGGTACCATTATCTCCAATATTGTATCCGTATCGTCCAATCCCGATCATACGCTTCACGCGATGTGAATATATGTAACAGAACCTGCGTCGATGGGAAATAGCCGAACGCCAACGCCGGAAACAAGCCCGTATATCCTCCCTTGCATCCTCATCCGCTTCTACGACCTCTACTCTCGTTGGCTCACCCCCTACGAAGACAGCCACCTCTGCGGCGTTTGCCAGCCCAGAGCCCGGTACCACACGTCGTTCTTCCATTCTAGGTTCGATATGGCCGTCTCGTCGTTCCGACGCTCACCGAGCTTTGAGCACCTCAGAGGAGTTGGCTGGAGCAGTTCGTATGGATGATTTCGAGCAACGGCCAAACAGTCCCGGGGGCTCGAGGTCCCCTACACCAGGACCCGAACGCCGTTCAAAAGTTGCCGATCCATTCGCGGATCCTGACGCTAATGCATCGTCGGCTTCGCTCTTCGTGAACGAGACTGATGGTTCAGGCGATGGGATGACACCTCTAACGCCGACACAAGAGAGTTTCAGGCAGCCACCACGACCAGAGCCCTTGGATCTACCTCGCCCGAGGACACCGCCGCCGAGAGTGTATACGCCGGGTGTCAGTAGACCTCCAGAGCCTACGAGGGCACCTACGATGGAAGCCGGTGGAGGAAGCCAGACGGAGGAGAAGCCGGTCAGGTGGTGGACTGAGTGGTTGTGCGGATGTCGTGAACATGGAGAGGAGCAGGTTTGTCCAGCCCTTTGCTCAAAATCTCTGCTTTCTGAACATGGCTTCATTGGATATCAAACAGGCAGGACGGACCAACCCTCTCGAATAGTTTGCTTCTCTATGAGTTATTTTGTTCGTTTCTCGATGTACAGCAGTCTGTCTTGTTATCGTCGTTTCGTTCTCCGATAGACCAAGCCCTCCCAGCTCTTCCCCGTTGTCCCCCGCATTGCATTCCTTCACGGACCTCATTTTCTCCGCCTTCTGTCTTCGGCCGTTCAGACCATCGGACCTTTACCTCCATTTTTTCCCAATGACTCACCCGATCCACCCTTTTATGTCCATCTGTTTATCATCCCAGGCTTTACGGACTCGTCCGCGTTTTATTTCTTAAGTCATAATGTACTCCACCTCGTCCACGTAGTTTCATGTTGTGAGTTTGACTGGCTGAATGGTTAGCTCCAGATAATTGGGAATCCACCCGTTGCCAGACATATCGCGTGTGTTAGCTCTGTCTGTATTTTATCCCAATCACGACTATGGCACAAAATCCCCCCTTCTTTTCATTGCTTTCCGCGCGACTACGGAATGCTCCTGTACCTTCCTCGAACATGCAACGACTTCCTCAGGCAGCCCTGCCTTCATGTTCGTAAAAAGTGGAGGCAAATCGTCAGAGGCATGATGATGGGCCCCGAGTTTCCTTTTCCGTCGTGTCCGCAAACAGACCGTCGCCTGAACCTCTCAACGGTTCCGGGCACCGCTTCAATCACCCTAGGATGCCAAAATAAATTTGGCTTGCATTTTCACACTCGTGGTTCAAACACTACAGGTTATTGTAAGCTGCCCACTGCCCAAGTCACCCAATAAATCCAGACCGTCGAAGTCCCTACGCAGCGTAAATTCAATATCCGCGACTGCCAGTGGCTGAATGCATCTAACAGCAGTAAACTCACATTCTCTTCTTCACCATCACATATCCCAAAGAAAATCCTCGCTGCACCTCACGCACTGACCCCACAAGCAATATACGTGTCCTGCCCAACCTCCACGAAATTAAAACAAGCCCCCACGTTCTCAGCGTTGTAAAACTCAGCCGTCAAACTTCCCGTGCACGTCTCGTCCGTGCTCGTCCACAGCCCAACGGTGCAGGGGAAGTCGTTCGTGCTGATGTATAACGAGGCTTCGCCATTCTGTTGCTGGAAGCATTCGGAGTGGTTGGGCTGGAGGTTGAAGTCGGCGATGAGATTGCCGCCGCAGTTCGCAGCGCTCTCGAGGGTGATGAAGGCGGCGGAGGTGGTGCAGGCGCAGAGGATGGCGGTGGAAAGCAATGGGAAAATTAACGGCTGCATGTTGTGTCGAGGGTCTGTGAGAGTATTGTTAGATTAATAAGATGTCATTGGGCGAAAAAGAGAAGCCATACCTACTGAAGGATTTGGCGATTGCGCAGGGAGCTCTCAGCGAAGTCCTGGGGAAAGTCGAGCACCATTGCCCTCATATTTGTAGATATCTGGGAGGGTGAAGGTGCGGGGATAATCTCGCCCTCGAAGTATATGCAAGTCCTATACACAGAGCTCCGAGGTGATGTATGGTGAAGAGGCAAGTCATCACGCCAGAGACAACTTTTATGATACAGTGCGGAGATTTGGATGCGTTCTCGTACCAATTTGTCGATGAATGGGCGCATAAAATTCGCAGGTAGGAGTCATTCGGGAGCAGAAGACTTATAGTTTTCTAGAGAATCAGTATGACCGTTCCTATTGAGTGATACAAGTAACCCAGACCTAGGCTCTGACCAACCGTTATATTTGAAATCGTGAAGATAATCGTTCACTGTTATAACACCCAGACCAGCCAGCTTCAATTGTACAGAAAAATGGTCAACGTACCCAGATCAATCAGATATGAGAATCCAGGAACACGCAGTAAAAGTTCGAGAGTGCCGTGTACAATGTTGAGACCCCGGGCAGATGATGGCATGAGCTAGCACCTATTTACCCTCTTTCGCTCTGGCGGCCGCAATCACCGAGCTTTTCGAATCGAATACATGGGCATCGAGGGACCGTGACAGTCGGAGAGTCCGTTGGGCCACAAAGGCCCTGGGAAGCGAAAAGCGGAGATACAATAATCTCGGAGGTTCCCGAACTCTTTGTGTCAATCCACATTGAAAGGACTCGGATGGCCGCTCGTCTGTTTCAACATCCACCATATATGCAAGTGGTCAAGCTGTCCATTCCTAGGTGTGTTGCCGACTCCGGCTTGATACAATTTTTTTTTGGCTTTTTTGCAGTGCAGATGATGATCAAATAAATTGAAAGTGGTTGAGTGCCGAGTTGTAGTATTCGATTCCTGTCATCGTTATGCTTATACGATCTGTGTTCGCCATAAAGATAGTACGTATCTGTCAGCTCTGCGACATCACAATCTGCATCTGCCGAGTCCCGAGCTCACTAAAACCATTCGATAGCTCTAAGTCACGTTGGTCATCCGCTTCTTTCTGCAATTCCATGGCTCTTTCACCAAGCAAGCCCCACTCGATCCACCAACTCTCAGCTGCATCCCGCCCGTCGCATCCCCAGTTCTCGTAAAATGCCTGCCACTGTCTTCGCAGCTCCATGTTCTGCTCCTCAGAGATCATGTCCTCTTCACTGGCACTGCTAGTGCTCCTGACATATCCGACGTTTCGCTCGATATCAGCCTTCTTTTGCTCTGCCCACGTGTGGTCTCTGGCTTTCCGCTCGGGACCGGGAGGTAACTGAAGTATCGTGAGGTTATCAAGTTCGAGTTCGAGTAGCCTGGATGCGCGCGGTTTCCGGATCTGCTCGTAGGCGTGTAGGAAGAGGGAAATTTGGGACGGGTGGCGCAAGTGGGAAAATAGCGTGCCGAGGAAGCTAGCTTCTTCCAGTATGATAGGTGCACCGGGGAAAGAACCAGGCTGTAAAGTACGAATTTAACACGGGAGCGATCACGCGAATTGGGACACAAGCAAGGTGAAGACATACAGGAAACGGATGAGCAGCTTCTCCCGTAATGATGATGCTCTCGGACTCGTCAATCCATGAGTCGGCATGGGGGAGTATGTCTGTCTTGACGCGTTCGAGGGACGAGAGATGCTCAATGACCGACCTGAGTCTGGAGAATATGGAATGCATCAAGACAAAATCTAGCACAGTAGAGACTGTACGCACCGTGGATCAAGCTTGTCCCCGTACTTCAAACAATTGGCAGGGACTGAAGTGCCCCAACCTGCTGAGTCACCGTCACCAAGCTCCTCAACTTGCCAGAAGGTACAGAGCCAAAAGTCGTCGTTGCACTGGCATCGCATATGAATTGTCAGAGGGAGATGTCTTTGCATGCATTCTATCGAACGGAACCTACGATGGGATATGCTGTCGAAACAATAACAATCTCAAATCAGTATGAGTCAGAAGCGCCGGAAAGAATCAGAATATTACACATTGCGTAGTGTTTATTTCCTAGCCACAGCGGATGTCTCATCTCCAACACCTCTCTCAATTGTTCGTCGCCTTGCATTGTCTCGAACGGGATGGTTCCGGTATAAAGGACCTTGCCGGACGTGGTAGGTGTGTCGGGTACTCTTTCGATAGCCTGTCGAACCAGGCTTCGATGACCATCAGCCCCAATGACGATGCCAGCCTGATGAACATCTCCAGTGGCGAGTGTAATGGATGGCTTGTTAGGATCGCATCCTGACTCCGAACAGGAGGCGTCTCCCGTGTCTGAAGTAGGAGGGTGAACGGCGACGACAGTAGCGCCTGTGATTATTTCGACCCCAGACTTCAGGGCGAGGTTTCGCAGCAACTCGTGAAGGTCACGATGCTGAACCATCCCGATGGACCAATTTTCGTCAAGATGTACATGGTCGTATAGTCTAGTTGAAAACGCACGGAAATAGTGTACCAGCCGCCACCCAGCTCCCGCAACACTTCTTCGGGCCACCCCAAGTATCCGATTCTCTCTCCTGTCTCGACTTGATGAGGAATACACATAAAGAAGATTAGGATAATTCGACTGAAAGATTGAGAGCCAAGAGGACATACGATCGATGAACTCAGTTGATGCCACCTTAAATGCTCGCACCGTGAATTCTTCCCAGACGCCCCACTGCTCAAGGACCTTACAGCCATTTGGCGTTACTCGGAATCCACTGGCGGCCGAGTTACTCGTTCCCGAAGACGCGTCAAAGACGCGTACGCGGTGTTTTGACGATGCCAGTGCGTGGGCCGTAGCTAAGCCTGCTAAGCCTGAACATGCCGTTAATACATGCACTCTGGCTCCAACTGTCCAAAACGGCTGACCTCCTCCAACGATCACAAAGTCTAGTTCGAGTACGTCTTGCTTTCTCGAGTCATTCATGGTACCTTGCGTAGTGTTGGCAGTAAGTGCGAAGAGAGCAGGCAGTGGCACGATGTCGGGCGAACCACATACCTGTGTGGTGGGTATTTGTAATGGGGTGTATAACCATGTCTGGACAGAGAAGACCGCATCTAGAAATAAATGAGCGCTCTACGAGGGAATATCAGGAAGAAGATGCCACAAGACAGAGAAGGTGGGTTCGCGGCTATTCGCCTACTGCTCCGAGTCGAGAGTTGCCATTCTCGCGCACCCACCAAGATTTCAGGTGGTATTCGGCGTGCGAGGGGAAGCCCGAAGACGAGGTTCGGAAGCCACGGTGTGGTCTGATGTTGTGTCGGAGAAGCCTTTCCCGATGTGTAGAACCTGTGAGCATGCTTGCGGTGAGTCCCTCCGGATACCCTGTACGCAACCAGGAACGGAACAATGCGGATGAACAAGATGCGAGAGATGAGAACGAGAGCTATGGAAATAGGACATACAGGCTCTTACAGGTATCATGAGCCTACGAAAGAATTCCAGAGCACGGTATTTTTACAACAGGAGTTGGAAGGTTCGAGTTTTTGATTCGCCGATGAACGGACTTATGCATCTCACCGCAGAACCATAAATTTAAACCCCTATGTCTTCAAGAAATGGTCGCGAACCCACAAGCTGCTCGTAACACAGTCGATACAAGCAAGAGCATAAAACGCCACCACTATACACCGTCATCGCCTATGATTGCGATTCCTCTCGGCTGCAAGGACTCCGTCGACGATCAAGGTGTGGGGAAACTTTATTGAGGGAGTAAGCGCAAAGTACGTTGGAGCATCAATCGGATATGTACAGGGCTAAAAGATCTGCATTGCCGTTGACAAGTATCATTGGGGTTAGTGTTGACTTTCCAGAAGCACCCGTAAGGCTCACCATTCACGTCGTCGCTGCGCACACCCACTCCGTCCCATTCCACTCACTCTCAAACTCAGGCCACCTGCAATGCTCCCGCACAGTCCCGTTGCTCGATGTTCCAATGATACTATCAGGCGCCGCACCTCCTTCTACCCAGTCCACGAGCGCCAGAAGAGCATTATGCGCCGAGTCGTTGCTCGCGACCGCAATTGAGTCTCCGCGTTGTCCGAGGTTGAAGCAACCTGGGCCGCCGGTACAGTGCGCCATGCCGGGGACGAAGAAGAGACGATAGAAATCATCGAGGTTCGAGGGGGTTAGAGCGCTGGAGATGAGGTTGTGAAGACGCTTGGATTTTCCTGACGCGATGAGCTATTTCCCTGTCAGCAAATGCATGTAAATCAGGTGCAGTACTACGTACGCCGTCAAACCGTCCATGATACGTTAAGATTTTGCCGCCTCGTTCGCGATATGCGGAGAAGTTACCGTCCCAGGTGGCGACACCACCCGGATTGATCTCATCGGCATACTCTATGTCGCCCATGCCCCAGTCGTTGAAGGTGTAGTTGGTGTTGTTATAGATTACATTCTGCCACCAGTCCTATACAGGCGCTGAAGTCTTCGAATCATCGATAGAGTGCGAAAACAGAACGACACTCACGTGAGTATACGAAAATATCGATCCATTGAAGTACAACGGTCTTTGAGTCGATGCCTCTGCTCCAGGATCGAACCTTGGATAAATTTCTTCATCCGTATTCGTGTCCATCAAGGGACTATAGATGATGCCCAGTGCTTCCACCTGCTCCTCCGTCAAGCACGGACTAGTGTCGTTCCCAGTACCGGTACCACATAACAAAACCTTTGGGTCAAAGTCACAGTCGTCCGGCTCCGTGATGATCCCGTCGGCCACCCCGTCGAGCATATCGCATTGGTCCAAGATAGCGGTAGAAACGACTGGCCAAAGTTGGTCGGGGATAAAGCTCGTATTGGTAGTTCCGTCGGGTGCTCCTACAGCCCTACCACAATGGCCACTGAAGGCAAGAAGGTGATTGAAATCCACCGCTGGCGCACCTGCCAAAATCCCGTCGAAATCGTCCGGAAACTTCAACGCGGACTGCATCCCTTGTCTCCCACCCGTCGAGCAGCCCATATAATAGCTCTTCGAGGCGGAGGTATTGTAATATTTTTGTGCGATGGATTTACCGAGTTCGGCGGAAACGTGAATGGCTCGCCAGGCAAAGTCGTTGATGATCTCGGGTTGGTCGAGGAAGTGAACACCGTTGTCGCCGTCATGGCCATTATCGGAGCCTATTGAGGCGAAGTGGAAGGAGCTGGCGTAGTCGAGATTGCTGTAGTCGATGCCTATACACAATACCGAAAGTGCATCGAGGGGAGATCAGTCTCGGGTCGCGCATAGAGGTAGACACGAGAAGACTTACATCCACCTAGGCCACCGTTACCAACGGTAATAAAGCGGCCGTACCACTCATCAGGGAGCCACATCTCGAACTTCACGGATGAAGTCTCCGTGGTGTTGACTTGAGCGTAGATGCGGCAAATGGAAGACGTGACGTTCGCCGAGAACTGACATGAACCTGCGGTCGTCACGACAGAGTTGGCAGAAACATAGGCAACGTCGAGTATTGTAGTGTTTTCGAGTTGAAGTGAGCTCTGCAAGGCTGAACAGGCGGAGTTGCCGTCAATAATCGCTGAGCGAACGAGATGGACCAGGAGCAGTCCAACGAGCGACAACATTGGAGTCGTTATCATGGTGGCGATTTTGCTTGGTATTGAGCAATAGGAGAGCAACCCCGTCTCTTTTAAACGATAGAATCAACTGACCAATACTGGGGCGATGAACGCTGCTTGTGACTTCGAGGGATAGGTCAGGGATATTCTTCGTGTGGAACATTTGCCGAGAGTCGCACATATGACCCCGCAACCGACCTTGTTGGGTCATTGTACATTATGTCCCTTGCGGATGACCAGAGACATTTATCGCAAACTAGGTAAGGGGTAAAGGAAGGCTGCCGTTAGTAGGTCCTTGCTGGCCACAGGCCAATTACTGGCGTCGCGTTCGAATTCGAAATAGCGTAGACCTGCGTAGACGTCTGAATCCGACTCGGATACATGCAATAAGCCTGTTACAGTGACCTCCTTGAAGGTGCGTACAGTGTGGGTCTGTGTACTGTCTGTGTAGGTCTCAATGACAGGCAAAAAGTACTTGCAGAATCGAAGGGTGATGATGGTCAGGTCCAAGGAGAGAATCGGATCAGATGCCACATCGACGGTCCTACGCCACTTGAGCAGCGAATGTTCCCACGCCTTGTGTCAGCTCGACTCGCTGCTGCAGTCAAGCTGCAGTTTCGCGGACGCCCATAACGCCCATCCGTTCTTTCTTCCGTTACACAGCCTTCTCACTCTCCTTGTTCTTGGGCCATTTATCCAACTAGCTTGTCAAAATATAAGCATATTATTCCGTTACTAGGTAACTCTGGTATCTCGTCGACAAAGCTTCGCCATGGATGCCGGATCCGACTCAGACGCGTCTATATTCGATGACCCCAATCCTGGTCTTCGTTCAAAGAACAAGGGGAAACAAAAGGCTGTGGATGGAAAGAAAGACAAATTAAACGACCGGGCTAAGGAGGTACGTCCCTATCATATTCGTCTTATCTTACAGACATCCTGACACATTCTCTATTCGGACGTCTAGCAAGCCTACGCCTGGGAGGCGACCTATACTCGCTCATGGGATGCTGTCCAAGAAGATGAAGGCGGAAGCCTAACAGGGGCAGTCCAAGAGTTGATGGCAAAAGGTCGAAGACGAAGGTATGTACACTGTGTTAATTGGATAGTTCTTCTCCGCATAGGACATATGTTTTTGACGGTAGACAGGTAGACTCCTCGCGCCCGCCGCTGCTATACGACGTACTATCATCCGACATCTGGTCTTACTATTGGACCTTTCGGCATCGATGATGGATCGTGATTTGAGGCCGACAAGGTTTGACTTGTCGTTGGAGTATGCGAGGGAGTTCGTTACGGAGTGGTTCGACCAGAACCCGTTGGGACAGGTGGGTGTCGTGGGCATGAGGGCAGGGCTGGGCGAGAGGGTTGGCGAGATGTCTGGTCAGTCTTTGCCTTGCGATATTATGGTACGGAGTATTCTGACTTTAAGCCGTGCAGGAAACCCACAGGATGTTCTGAAAGCGCTTTCTGAGCGCCACAAACTGGAACCGACTGGCGAACCGAGTCTCCAGAATGCTATCGAGATGGCCCGTAGTAGCATGAGGTGATTCTTCTTAGCAACTTCCTCTGTTCAGCATCCTAACTATTTCTAGCCACCTTCCAACACATTCATCTCGAGAAATCCTTGTTATTTTCGGCTCTTTGACCACCGTCGATCCCGGAAATATATATGATACATTACAATCGTGCATCAAGGACAAGATCAGGATATCAATTGTTTCTCTCGCAGCTGAGATGAAAATTTGTCGCGAACTATGTGACAAAACTGGAGGTTCGTTTTTACTTGACCACATATGACGCAATCCAATTCTAACATGTTTCATCACACAGGTCAATTCGGCGTCGCGATGAACGAAGGTCACTTCAAAGACCTTCTCTTCGAACTTATCCCTCCACCTGCACAACGCGCTATCGCTCGCACTACCGGAGGTCCAGGCGCAGCCAACCCCGCCGCAGACCTCATGATGATGGGTTTCCCCACCCGCCTGCCCGACACCTCACTCCCAAGCCTCTGCGTCTGTCACGCAGAGCTTCGAAGCGCGGGGTTTTTGTGCCCGAGATGCATGTCGAAGGTGTGCGACGTGCCTACGGATTGTGATGTCTGTGGGTTGATGATCGTGAGCTCGCCACATCTGGCGAGGAGTTATCATCATCTGTTCCCGGTCAAGCCGTATGCTGCCGTGTATGTCGTTCTTATCCATTTTGTTCTCCACACCTGACTCGCACCTCCAATTTTCTCTCCCCCGCATGAACATGGATTTTGATTCGATTTCGATCGATCTCACGACTGACTTCCTTCTTTTGGTCTCTGTCGTAGATTAAACCTCGTGGACAGACCGGACCCAACACCAAGCTGTCATGCTTGTGCTCTTCCATTCAAATCGGGCCCTGGAACTGGAACGACTGGAGTCGTAGCTGACGGTATGAGTCCTCTGGGTCGATATCGCTGTCCGGATTGTGGTAAGGACTTTTGCACGGACTGTGATGTGTTTGTGCACGATGTGGTGCACTGTTGTCCGGGATGCGAGAAGTAGCTCTCTTGTCGCTCGTTCACTTGACTTGAATGCATCGAGGCTACTTATATCTTTGTGGCGCTCGCTTGTTCACTTGGTTCCTTCGGATCTTATAGCGTTGTGGAGAAGTTAGATGGATAATGATCCTCGATTTAAGGCTTTCCACGACTTGCGAGGCTCTACGGAATGAAATCCTCGAATTTGGGAGAATATGCGATGTGAACGTAGATATGGCCTGCTCAGTCGCCATGCCTGTTGGGGCATAGAATACAATATCTGTTCGGGGAAAATTAGGATCCCGCAGGAGATAGTACCCGAACTCAGTGTCATGGCCGTGACCTTCTACGAACACCTCCTCTCCATTTGGTTCGAGGGCAAAGCCGGACATTACTCTGTTGCCTATGGATGGCCCGATAGTACTGTCCGCATCCAAACGTTCAATCCTCTACACCAGATAACAAGGATAACTGACTCTGATATAGTATGGGCGCCTTACGCAAGATCCTATCCAGCAGGTGATTTATTGGCGGTTATGCCAGTCACAACGCCTCGAAAGGGCGCATCAATTACGACACTCTTGGGTGCGGTGCGAACGCTCCTACGAATAGACCAGAGGTGAATGAAGCCGTCGCATTGGACCCTTACTAAACCTCGACAGCGACAGTGGGTGCCCAACAGCGAGGATCGCTAATGTACAAGTGCCGGGAGTTAGTTCAGGGTGGAGCAACTGGTGTTGCTTTGAAGCAAGACAGCACCGAAGCGGCGCAACGACTTACAGCCAGAAAGACAAGCGCATGCCTAAAGACTGGTGACCCATGGCGCAAGATTGTGCTCGGAGAGGGCGAGGGGGAAATGGAACACAATCGTAAATCCGGGGCTGTCCACGCCTTACGGGGTAAGAAACTGTGCGGCTCGCTGGAATGAAATCATCTAAAACGGTTGAGCATGCGATGTGATCAAAGATACTGTGTAGCATGCTTGTTCTTCGTGCGTGGGCAAACCCGGTCATGAGGAAACGGTGAGAGTGGAGAGGTCAAGAGGAGTGCGAGATATCTACTACCTCTGGTGGTCGATACGTACGACCACCGTCATTATTGTTCATTTGTTCTTAGAAGTCGATACTTCTTCAATGTCGATCATGATCATCTACAGCAACAACTTGAAGACATCCCTAGTGTAAAGACTGGTCAATTTGTGGCGCGCCACATAATGCTCGTCAATGAAAAAGGCGTCTAACCCATGAGGCCAACGCGTTGCACTCAAAGCACCAATCTTACTCTGCGACATTAAATTGTCTCAACACGTTCTTGAGAGTTTTCTTACAGAAGGGCAGCTGCCACAGCGGGAAGATGGTTGAGAACGTCGAGGAGAGCTGAGTGAGGGTAAACGCGACATACAGTTGCCTTTTTCGGCGGGCGAAGAAACCACAAGTCCGCTTTTGGGAATTTGTAAGTGCTTGTTCCCGATTTCGCAGCGCCGACGCGTTGTGCCTCTATCCCCTTCTCTCTCTCGACTCTCTCTCCCTCTCTCGTCTAATTTTTGTTTTCCTTTGATTTTTTTTTGCTCCGTTTGGTCTTTGAATTGGTGGGTTTTTTTTTCTGCTTTGAGCTCAAAGCGACAGTCTATCCGCAGTTATACCTGGTTGTACTTCGACTACACCGATATCACAGCACGAAAAGTATTCGAGCCATTCAAAACAGAAATGACTGTCCTGGTCCATCTTCGAGGTGGACACAGCTTCAGAGACCCATAGCGCTGATATCCAGTTCATCTCCTTGACTACTTGTTGAGATAACCCGTGCTAATGCCGTCACATCTGTTTTTGTCTTTTTCAACAGCCCGAGAATTCGCCCAGTCCTTTTCCACCCTTTTCCCCATTTACTTTTTTCAAGAATTTCTTAGGCATCGCACATCCTGCATCCAATCGTTCTGCATCTCGACTCGGGTCGATAATTCAACTTTCGCGCTCATATGGAGCCATCATCGACCGCGGAACAGCGCGCCTTCCTCGTCGCAAAGCTTAAGCGGGCGGCGTCCCTACCTCGTATGAAAGATGGCCGTAGGCCACCGATGCACGTAGAAGCCGTCAGCGAAGGAGAGAGGTCGCAGGGAGAGGATTATGAAGAGGTGGAAGAGCAGCGAGGGAGGCCGGGGAGTAGTGTGAGGATCAGTGTTGTAGAGAGGCCTAGGAGTTTCGAAGATGACGAGGAAGAAGGTGCGGAGGGAGACGGAGGCAGGGAAGTGGATGTGCATACGCTTCGTATGGAAGACGGTGAAACCGAGAGAGTGGAGGAAGAGCGGGTGCAGGTGGAAGATGTCACACAGGATTATCCGGCTCGAGAAGAAGAGGCGGAAGAAGGTCAGATGGAAGAAGAAAGAGAGGTCGTTTCTCCGCCACAGACCCCGCTACCCTCTGAAGATACTTCGACTGCCGCCCAGGGCAAGCGCAAACGTCGTTCACGATCCAGACGGCGGTCTCGAGATTCTAAAGCCAAAGCTCGCGCATCTCCTGCTTTCGTCTCCGCCAATGACTCATCACCCGACGAAGAGTCCATGCCAAATTACCCTGCCAGTCCAAGTCCTATTCCTGCCCATGCTAGTCCTAGCCCTATACCGCCCTTCCCGAACGGTTTCACTGGAACACCACTCATATCGCCAATACCTGCTCATTTCATGGCTCTACAACAGCAGCGGATGTTCATGTCCCCTGAACCAGGCATGATGTACCCCGGTACTTCTCCACCGACACCTTCACCAATGCTCACACTCCAAGATATTCAACGCGAAGCTCTTTCACGTGGCCTCTTTCGCTCGAATAGTGCCGCCGCCCGTTTAATGGCCATGAACCAACTCACACGGAATGAGCAGCCCGACCCATCGCTCTCTTCGCCCTCTCCCACTCCAAGAGGACTAGGACTAGGGCGAAACAACACCGTGGCTGGTGGCGAACGTAATGCGGCTAGAAGATTAATGATGGGAAGGTTGAAGGAGCGGTTGAAGGAGAAGGAAGCCGAAGCCGAGGCTGAGCAGACGAGCGCGGGCGAGGATCAACCTATCCCGCTACCACCGAAAAGAAGATCAAGGAGACGGAGTAGGAGGTCATCAAATCGGTCGACGGTCGTGGACGATAGAGAGCTCTCTTCTACCACTTCTCCTAATACGCCTGTGAACGGCCCAGCACCTCTTCCTCTCGAGCTACCGGATCCACCGCGGCCACCTTCTTCGCTGGCTAGGAGTCCAACACCTGGGAGGAGATCGAGTATTGAACGGGAGAGGGATGAGACACTCATGAAGTTGATGGGTGGTTCACCGACGTATGAGAAGAGTCCGTTAGAGAGACGGGGTGTGGTCGTGGAGGAAGAGGACGACGAGCAGGACCAGGATCAGGATCGGCCACTCACGCCACCACGGCTACCAGTTACGCCACCTCGGGTCAGTAATGTTCGTGGCGTACATGCTTCGGATGCGCAATCGTACATGTCGAGAGAGACGGGCGTTGGCGTTCCCGTGTTCTTGTCGGAAGCAAGTTATAAGCAGCAGGACATCTTCCCTTCGAGTCCTTTCGCCACCCCGTTGAAGGAGCAACCCGAGATCGACGAGAATGATGAGGATATGATGCTGAACCCTAATGGGAGTGGTGAGAAGAGGTGGACGGACGGCTACAATCGGGATATCAGTTGGATGGCTGAACCAGGTTGGTCCGATGTCTTTTTTATTTCTCGGGTACATTTAAATTCTTTTTTCTAGTGCCAGAAGACAATCGGATACCCATCCATGATGAGGACGACTACGACGATGGGCAGCATGAAGCACGCTCTGTTCCCATCGAGGAGCGCGAACCCTATGAAGAGCCTCCATCACCGTATACCGATTCTCACGATGAAGCACCCTCTCACGACGAGGATCCCGAAAATGACCACGACCACCGCGACCTCGATGTAACGTCTCCCGAGCCCCAGTCTCTTGCACCACCGTCTCCTTCCTCAGCCGCTCCCTTACAGAGTGAACGCGTCTACCCCGCTCGTCTCTCCGTTGCCTCTGCGATTCACCCCGAACTCTCGTCGCCACATATCGACTATCTGGAGTGGGAGGAGGCGAAAGCGATGGGATCAGGTTCGGAATCACATTCGAAGAAGAATGGAGAGTCAAGTACTGCTCTCAGCCGGTGGGACAAAGTTAAGAACACGCTTATGCGGACCAACTCGAGTCAGGGCAGGAGGTCGAGGACGAACAGCATACGGGAACGGGAGCGAACCCCAAATACGGACTCGAGCGTTACTAGAGAGAGTGGCGCAAGCCTTACCAGTAGCTCACAAACTGACAAGGGCGACAAGAATGGTGATTACTTTTTTCCGCTATTACTCTAAACTCTATGATTTACGCCAACTTTGATCCTAGTCGTGCTGGATTTGTCGTCACCTCACTTTGCGAGCTCGTCCAATGGGCCGTCCCCTGTACCGCCTGCCTCACCAGAAATGATAGCGAGGTATCAGGACTCGAAGCTATTCCCATTCCCGGGCATCCAGAAGCTCCAAGAGCAGCGCAACAAAGCTCTCGGTCATGCTGCCAATGCGTCATCCCCTGATATCTTCTTGCAAGTCGGGGAAGACGTGCTTGGCTCGAGCTCGAATTCTTCGCACACCCCACAACCTTCACCCGAAGTGCCACGAGAACGCAAACTTTCCCACCAAGCATCGGACAGTCGCCTCATGATGAAATTCAGCGGCGCTCCCCCAATAGCGAATGTCCCTTCATCCGCATCCCAGCCTGAATACGACGCATCCACTGGAGCACACCTCGCCAACGGGCTAGGGAGCGCCAACGGACACGGTAACGGATCGTGGCTGAACACCAAGTTGCCTCACAACCGGGAAGGGGTGAAGAAGTGGCTCACTGCGAAGAAGCTCTTCTCGTCACAGGGTGGTTCGACCGCTTCGCACACCACACCGCTGCAGATCTCCGCGCCTATCTTGCAGTCGACGACGGCGGACAAGAAGCCCTCGCTAACGGATCTCTTCAAGGTTCGAAAAGAGAACGGGCTCATGTCGGACTGGGAGGACGTATCGAAGACGCCGACGAGTACTAGTGGAAGTACGTTACTGGGTAAAGGGTCTGTCAAGGACGGAAGAGAGTCAGCGGTACCGCCAGAGACGCCCGTCACTGTGAACCATAACGAGACGGCATCGATGTCGCTCCCACCACCCTTGACTCCGCAGCCTCGCGATATCATCGAGGACGTGTCTTCTTCTCCCGCTCACTCTCCGAATGGAGATGCCCAGTTTGCGTCTTACCCCATAAGTTCGGATCAAAGGCTGCCCATGCCTTCGCCTCCGGATTTGACGTCGACTACGCCAGATCCCATGTCTTCCCTCGATTCTTTCCACGTTCGGTCAGAATCTTCATCTTCTACGCTTTCGTCACATCGGTCTACCGAGCCTGTTGTCGCACAGTCTCAGGGATCGATCGTGTTGGAGAGATTGGATGAAGTTTTGAGTAGGATGAGTAGCGGGAGTCGTGGCCCCACGTCGAGCGCATCATTCATCGACGATCCTCCGAGGAAACTACTCCTGTCCTCTCCAGTTTTACAGGTGGCGAACTCAAACACGGTCAAGGATCGGTTCTTATTTCTGTTCAACGATATCCTCGTCATTGCGAAGCCCGTATTCCAAGACCCAGAATCGATCCTGGATACTACAAGGCCCTCGCCACTCGACAGAAAATTCATCGTCAAAAGTGTCGTGCAACTTCGCCAACTCCACTTCTCAGCCGATAGGGACGACCTGTCAAGCAGAATTCCCTTCTCGTCACCCATGAACCGGCATCCCGTCATACGGTCTTTCGTCGTTCAATTCCAGAAGGAGCCAGACCATGCTATCTCCTCGTTGTTTGAGAAGACGGGAATGAGGTCGGAACCGATGTTACTTGGACAGTTGCTCATGAAGACGCTCGACCTCGATCGGGCGATGTTGGGCGTTTATTTGTCGACGAGGACGTCGAAGGTCGTGCTCAAAGCGTACATTGATGGATTTGGCTTCGCGGGGATGCGGGTGGACAAGGCGTTGAGGGTCTTTCTTCAGTCTCTCAACATCCCGTCACCGTCCAGGTCGTCGCACTCGTCTCCGTTGGATCACATGGTCGACTCGTTCGCCAGTCGATGGTACGAAGCCAACAAGGGCAATGTGGCGTACGACAAGGATCTCGCAGTCAGGCTTGTGCGCGCTCTTGTACAGCTCAACGAGGCACTCCACGGTGGGATCGTCCAAGAACCGGGAATCCCAAGTCGTATCAAGCGCAACGTCCTCAACCGCGACTTCATCGACGCTTTCCGCCGACTCGACCCAAGAAGTCTCGTACCCGACGAGCTCTTGGACACGATATATATGTCCATCCGACGAACACCGTTGGCACAGGCTCGTAACGCCGCCACATCAGCCCCTCCCGACCTTCTCATCACACTCAAACGCCCCGTACCGCCACGGCTGACATACAAAATGCAATCCGAGCCCATCATCCTGCGCATCCCCTCCACGGATCCGAACCTCGTCATCCAGCTCTACGGCCAAGACCTCATCTGCGACCCACCCGCACTCACCTTCTCCCGTTCTCCCGAAGCTTCCTTCCGCATCACCGGCACCTCGCTCGGTCTTCGAAACCTCATATTCCTCCGAACGGGGTCCAATGCGCTTTCCTACACCGGTGTTCCGCTCAGTTGTCCGATAGTGGTAGAACGGAGCTTCATGAGGAATACGTTCCAGGTGGCGTTCGCGGACCACATGCAGCAGAAGAGGAAGTATATGTTCAGTGTCGAGGACCCGGTGATGCGACATAATTGGATGGCCTCGCTCAAGCGACAGATCGAGCTTGCCTCTTCCGCCGCTTCGACCTCTCAGTCGCAGTCTCAGTCACAGTCGGCGTCACCCGCTCATACGAAGTTCCAACAAGCGACGGAGGATACGGTGTTCAAGATCTTGCAGGATACGTTGATCGCGAGTGTGGAGGAGAGCGATTGGGTGATGAGATCTGTCTCGCCACCGGCTTCGCCTATGCCCTTTTCGCAATCAAGGTTTGCCAGCTCGCCCGTACCTTCGTCAGGTCGTCCAAGCCCCGGACCTGGATACGGATCGATATCTCCCGGACTTGCGTCTTCGTCGTTCGCACAATCTCAGCGCCAGAAGGGAAGCAATCTGTACTCCCACCAGAGGTCAAAATCGAGAAGCCAAGTCTATCATCGTAAGGGTCTAGGCAGCATGGAGCCACCGCAATCGCCACCGCCAATACCGTACAGCGTTAATGGCGAGGATGGTGAGGGTGAAGGTGAAGGCGATATGACGGTACAGGAGGTGCCGATTGAGAATGTGAGGTCGAGGTTGTGGTCGGGGAAGGATTTGGAGATGGTGTGTTTGCAGAATAGCGCGGTGGCAGTGGCGGTGGCGGCGTTGAGGGTGGGCTTGGGGGCTCATGCAAATGGGAATGGGGTGCCGGGACTGCAGAGGCAGGGGTCAGGGAGGAGGTTGCATTCATAACCTAGCCTGAGTTGTTGGGGTGGAAGGGTGTCTTGGTTGTCGTGGTTCGTCGTGAGTTTATTTCTTCTCAGCGGAACTGGAATTGGGCAAGTGCTGATAGCTTTGCGTTGCAGTGCGCGCTCGTCTGCTTCCTGTATCTGTCTCTCTCTTTTGCGTTTGGCCTTCAATCAACTGCACATCTATCCGCATCTCGTTCTCTCTTTGCTCTTATCCTCGCTCCGCTGTAGTATCTGAATCTCGTATATATTTTACGGTTTCCTCGTGCTCTCCGTCCTCCTCTTTCTTTTCCTTTTTCTCTTTTCTTTCCTCTGCTCCTCTTTCCTCTTTCCTCTTTCCCCAGTGAATCTATAGCCTCTCTCTCTCTATGCTCGGCCTCTACACCACTGTTCTGTATTTAATCAATCGCATGGTCTTCGTACTCTCTCCTTACTTCCTCTCTCCACTGCTCCCCAGGTCCCTCAACTCACTAATATTTAATTTGTGCTCTCGGTCTCCCGCTCAGCCTTCTTCTACCCCAACTATTTAGTCTCTAGTCACAGTGGCTATTTCAACGCGCTCGCTCCCTCTCTTCTCAACCGTTCAGTAATGCGGACTCAAGTTTTCAACGTTTCTACACGCTCCACTCGTTCTCGTACCAATCTCTCTGGAACATACGTATACGATAGCGAACTGTCGTCTCTCTCCTCCTCTTCCCTCATTCCGTCCTTTCAATACCCTCATCCATTCCCTCCGCTCTTCACCTCACTCGTCCCGTTTATCCGTCTATCCGTCCGTCCGTCGTTATCGTGACTTTGTGTCCTTGTTGTGCTTATGCTCCGCTATGCCCGCTGGATAATATACATTGTAAGATACATCTCTTGCCTCAGGCTCCCTGAAAGCATCAAGCTTTGTGTAAATCTTCCGCTGAGGCTAGAAACTGCCACTCCCTTCTCTACACTGCGGCCACAGTCACTCGACCGTCCAAACCCTTTTCTTTTTCGTACAGTAGACGTTGCAACATCCGAGCTCTGATTCGTCCCCCTCGCTGCGGGCCACAGCTGCTGCGTTCATGTTGCAATTGCAAGTTCTTGGCGGCTCTCATTGTTCGGAATTCGCACGACGTACGTCGTCATTCGGCATCGTCCCCCGGCGGCAAAGAGCTTATAATGTCTGCCATCGGTCGGGTCGGTTTCGGTTTCGGTTCTGGTGGGGGAGGGTGGAACAAGGGGCGTCCACTGGCGCGCGCGACGACTCCCACCTTCGAGCGGCTGTGCTCTGCTGTGCTGCTTTCCGAGCGTTGACCCCGAGAACTCACTCGTACCCCCTACCTGCTGCTCATCCACAGAGACCATAATGTCAGATTTTGTGTGTTAGAATGGTAACACAATTCATCTCTTACATCTTCTGGGTGTTTGTTGGATAGCTGTGTCACGAGAATATGTGTTCAATGGCATGCAAGAGTCTCATCCGCCACATCGCCACCCATGACCCCGGGCACTTGGTAGGGGGTGCAGCACTCCAGGTCGGAGTCGCGGATGAGCCCGGTGAACGCCCCTTGGGGTGGAATGCTGCGTATCTCAATCTGACATCTTTGCGAATCGCGAGCGAGTGCGTGGGCTTGGAAATGTAATCTGACTTGTAAGACGGCGGTGTGGATTGGATTGGTGCTCGACGTGCACGACGCTCGTGTACCCTTTCCTTCAACTTCATTAAGTTTTGGCGACAGCGACTCGTTCGCCTCTTTTTTGACCCCCTTCAGCTCAGCACGATCCGCGATGTCGATGTTCAATCGACAGGTGACGGCGGCGGCACATACGCTTACGGTTTCTTCGAGTCTGACCTCTTCCTGGACCGAACGGACTTGTCTCGAGTATTGTCTCTCTATTCTTTCTTCGTCTTCTTCTTCGCAACAGAACTCGAACCAATACCGGAATCAGCAACAGCAACAGCAGCGATCATCTCGCAGCAGCTCGCAGTCGCACAGGACCAGGTCGTGTGGACGTTACGGCGGCGTTCTTGGCGGCAGTAGTAGTATTGCCAGTAGGGAAAACACGAGCAGGAGCATCCCCAGTCCGAGTCCGAATTCGAGACGTGGCTATAGGCTCGCTAGGCCCAGTAGGAACCCAATAAGAACTTACACGTATTCTACCGCTGGCGATACTGCTGTTCGGTTTCACACCCATTCAAGCGCACTCCGTTCTTTCGCATCACCCTCACGGTCTCGGTCATCATCATCATCATCGCAGCTGTCCTCTTTCCCGTCGTCGTCCACGTATTCCACGTCGACACATCAGATTCATTCATATTCATATCCTTATACGCATTCGACAGTATCTTTGGTTTCACCAGGACCACCAATACCATTTTCGCCACTACTCCGGTCGCGAGCACGAGGCAGGATGAGTACCGGACAACAAGTCATCACGAGGCGGACATATTCGACAAAACCGCCAGGAAAGGAAAAGGAAAAGGAGAATGGTAATGGTAATGGCATTGACATTGGCAACGGGAAGGAGGGAAACGGAGTCTCGAATGGCCATCATCATGATGAACCTCATACGCATGAACACGAACACGAACACGACCATGGCCACTCGCATTCGCATGGTCTCTTCGGTCATTCGCACGGCGAAGACGAGGCGCACGGTGGAGATGTCGTAGAAGCTCTGCAGAAGGGTACAAGTGCGTGTCTCTCTTCTTCGCTCTCTGTTGCGTCGGACGTGCGCTGAGATTTAGGTTATGGTATGGATGGGGCGCTGGGTACTAAGGCGATCCTGGAAGCAGAATCACGCTCATTGGGCTGGGTGTGAATGTTGTGTTGACGGGTACGAAGGGAATCGCTGGCTGGTACATGAACTCGGCGTCGTTGCTCGCAGATGCAGGTCATTCGCTGAGCGGTACGTTGTCCTACCTACCATTCTATGTACCACAACATGTACTAAGCCATACGTCTTTACCCACATAGACCTCATCGGCGACTTCGTCGTCCTCGCCTCCTGGAAGCTCTCCCGAAATCCACCAAGCACCCGCTACCCCTACGGCTTCGCCAAATTCGAAACCATCGGCACCTGCGTCGTCTCCCTCCTCCTCGTCGGCGGCGCCCTCGGCATAGGCTTCCACTCCATCTCTCTCCTCCTCGAAACACTCCAACACACCGTCCAGGCCGTTCCACCGGGTCCTCTTCAGACAGCCATCACGGGCGTCACATCCGCCGCGCAGAATATCACCGATCTTGCGGGGAATGTGATCGACGGGCATGGGCATGAGCACGGACACGGACATGGACATGGGGTGTTGGATCCGAATGCGGCGTGGTTCGCGGCGGCGAGTGTGCTGGGGAAGGAGTGGATGTTTAGGGCCACGAAGAAGGTCGCGGATCAGGAGAATAGTCCGGTTTTGCTCGCGAATGCGTATCATCATCGGAGCGATGCGTATTCGAGCGTCGTGGCGTTGTTTGCGATTCTGGGGAGCAGTTGGTTCCCTTCGTTGCCGTTGGATCCGATTGGTGGTATGTGATACATTCGTGGTTTTCGTTCGGTGTTATGTTTGAGTCGCTGACGTTGACTTTGACTGTGGTGGTGTGGTGGGGTGGGTTTGCACGAGCAGGTCTTTTGGTGTCGATTGTTATCCTGCGGCAAGGCTTGGGGTTGTTCGCCGGTTCTTTCAACGAACTCACAGACGCGGGCGCATCCCCCGCGACGATGCGTACACTCTCCCGCGCCCTCGACGCCTACGTCGTCCAACAATCCCTCCCATCACCCACCTCCCCCTCATCAACATCAACCTCCTCACCATCACCCGACCATCCCCATCCATACCTTCGCCCCCTCCCAACCCTCAAAATCCACACCGTCCGCGCGAAACGCTCCGGCTCGCAACTCTTCGTTGATCTCGTCGCGGACGTGCCTGGCGATCTGAGCGTGGAAGAGACGGCGGGATTGGAGAGGAGGATCGGGGAGGTGCTAAAGAGGGAGAAGAAGGAGATCGTGGAGGTTAGTGTGAGGTTTAGGCCGATTGGGACGTAGGCATGGGTGGAACAGGCGGTGCGATGTGGGTAGGGGGGATGGGGGGATGGGATGTGGATCATTGGGGTCTTGGGTTTGTTTCTTGTGGTTTTGGTTGTAAAGTTATTGTTTGGAATATTTTATGTTAAAGGCCTTTTACTCAGTTCACTTGTGTCTCCGCGCGAACGTTTATCTCCGCGGACCAGATTTGGTAACTCGAGTTCGAGTTCGACCAATCCGGCGTTTCCTTTGTAGTGTTGCCACGGCTCGGCTCGGCTCAGCTTGGCTCGACTTGTAACGGCTTTTCCCACGCGACGACTCGGCTCGGCTTGGCTGACGGTCTGAGCCGCGACTCAATTCAGCTCGTTGCCTAAGTGGGTTATGCATTCATACATGCATACTCGCCCTCATAGGACATTTTGTAAGCCATGGAGTATGACTGTATGGGTCAATACTGTCCTACCGCTGTGTTTTTTGAGGGGATTGTCGAGTCAGATGCCACAAACAAAGAGTCGTTTGTTGCTCATAATAATGTGGCATAAATGTGGCGTGGTGGGGTCGCGCGTCGGAAAAAGCCGCCACCGATACACAGATATCCATATTTGGAGTGGTCTGTAACTGTTTGCTGTCAAACATGAAGGCGAAAGCCTCAAACACTCTACAAACTACGGCTTTGGAGGTTCTTCGATACATAGGCCCTACTTGCAAGACAAATATTTGCATATAATGTCGTTCTGCAAGTGCATAACGGCTTGAGCCGCTAGCCGCACAAAACCGTTGTAAGCCGTTGACGCGGCTCCGCTCGGCTTGCAAACGGCTCGGCTCGAGCGACTAGCGGTTTCTGAGCCGAGCCGTGGCAACACTATTCCTTTGTCGTCGGATCCTTTGCAATGTTCGCTTCCGAATAAGGCATTCCGAGACCAGTATAAGGAGCGCTTTGAACGGTCAACCGGGCAATTAATGCGTATACTTATGTCGGAGCTGTACGTATACTGTGGAATGGCGCCGCTTGTCTTTTTGGCTTTGACGTTCGTTCAGGCCGGGGTTGTGGTTTGTCGCTTTGAGGTCGGTAGTGTCTCCGAGCATGCTGGGGATGGTATTCCCGATTCCACAGGGCCTTTGACCTATCATATATCGTTCTCTGGGGCGCCGTGACATGTAGACGATCCATACGAGTGCACTGCGATGCCTATACAGTACTGTGCGGACCGATTGAAGTAGACCGTGCCAGTGTCGGTCTCATGGTTTCATTGCTCTCGAGTTCAACCAGACTCAAGCTTCGGCACAATCAGTGAGCCTGTGGTAAGATCTCGGGCTACAAGGGATTTCCACTTGGATTTGGGCTGCGGCGTAACGCCGTTTCTCTCCTGATACGTATTTCTACGAAACAACAGCCAAGAAACCTGCGCCAGATACACAACTGAGAACTGGGTGGCTATCCGTAGCCGTCTAGAAGCGCTTCTTGGTGCGCAGAAGCATCAACACATGGGACCTCATTCAATAAAGACTCGAATTGAGCCTTCTTTCTGTGCATCTGGGCCTCCAGGATCTGCACAAACCCCTTACGGATAGTCATCGACTTGTGCTCAAGCTGTTCATCAGCGCGCAGGACCTACGGATTCCGAGCAGTGTTTCAGAAAGAGCGCCGCAGTTATCTCGTACTTCAAGTGCTCAGGCTGCGCCTTGACATGTACGATGAGTCTCTCGCACAGACCTAGGATGGGCCGCATATGCAGCTCGAAAGACTCAAAGTGACTCGCCACGAGCAGCAGTCCGATAGCGGCGCGATCAGGAGGAAGACCCTCGGTTGATGAAGTTCGAATTATGGCAGCAATTTGGCGTTGTCGGCCTCCTGGCAGTGCTTCGACGCGGTCGTTCTAAGTTCTTGAGCTGCCCCTTGGTTCTATGTAGAAAAAGAAGTGCGCTGAAAAGCTGCTCACACAATTCCTCTAGTCTTTGGTACGCTTGGGTAAGGTCGTACAAGGACGAAGACATAGAAAGAGTTTCAAGAGAGTTTTGTGGCGTCTCGTCGCGGTGGTAGAATATTGAAACACCGCCAAGGGCGCAGCGAATAACCCCGGCCGGCTCATTCCGGGATGGACCTTATTGGGCCCGCATTCTTGCAGAGCTCTGCCAGCGGCAGCGAGTTGAGACCCATTCGAAACCATATAAGCCCCCATCATTCCAATCTCGATTCCGTCTGCATGACCCGAAACAGTACGGGGTAATATTCGGTTTCCAGGTTCTTAGCCTATAAGGAATTTGAGGTACCTTCCATCATAGACGGGTTGACAAAGTTCTGCACCAGATATAGGTGAGTCCCGCGTTTAATGGCGTGCAGGTATATATACCCTGCGCTCGTTTAACAGGTATATGGGGAAACGTTACTGACGACTCGCCAACGTCCCCCTTGTTCGTTCGCAACGATGCTGCAGTGGCTCCCCGGAAACGTCCAGGCACCGGATTTGCTGTCCGTCCTCCAACGGGTTTACGAATATAATCCGTATTCGCTGGTCATGAACGCTCTTGACGCCCCTGACGATCAATATGACAAAGTGGATGCCCTTGTGAGCTGCAATACTCTGGTTGGTGCGGTGTTAGAGGATAGTTCTACTAACCGACATACATTCTTCTGACACAGACGATTTCACTGGAGGAAGTGACCATCGAACCACTCACTAGTGATGTGGCGCAGAGGGTGCCTCCCGAACTTTGGTTGCGCATATTCGAGTTTGCTACATTCGTTCCCGGAATACTAGACGTCCATGTTTACGATCCCTTCGACTCGACTCGCGCCACCCTTCCGCTTTCAGAGTTTGACTGGGTCGAATTAGCTCGCTCGGTCGCGACGCGATGGTCCATCGTCCGCGTCTCGAAGTTGTGGCACTCCTTTGGGCTGCCGTTCTTATACGAGGTAATTGCTCTACACGGCCACGAAGACAGAGTGCTTCATCTACACGAGGCCCTTGTTAATTCCATCGAACGAGGTGACGAACGCCCGTTGGGATCCCTCGTGCGCCACATCGTTCTTGGTGGGCCCGTATCAGACCAATGCTTCGGAAGCCTACGAAACTGCGACCTGATTCCGAGCATCATGGGCCATACCAGCAACCTCGATATCCTGTCGATTCATCATCAATCTCGAATAGACTCACTCTTACCTTCATCTCTCCCTACGATCCTCTCCTCCACGACCATCCCTCTCTCCTTGAAGAAGATCTACATCCATGCAGATATGTACCCCTATCTCGCCAAAGGATTCTCTCTCCCTCCGAGCCTTCACACCTTCGTCACCGGAGTGCACGAGCGCGCAAGCCAAGGCCTATGTCCCGTCGACCTCCTCACACTTCCGAACCTTTCCTTCCTCGCCGTCGGTCCATCTGCCTGTGCGGAGCACCAGCTCCTGTCCAACAGAATCCACGCCGACGATACTCTGGTCGCCCGCCCAGCTCTCACCCAAGCTCTCTTCGTTGGCCACGCGATCACTATGGCTCATTTCCTCAGCGTTCAGGGCGAATATCTTACTACTGTCCATCTCGACGTCCGGGTCATGTACTCCATGGAACTAGAGCGCAGCATGGACCTCCTCGCAGACCATTGCCCTCATCTCACGCATCTCATCGTCTCGCACCTCGCGTATGACAGGCGAGGAATGCCGCCTTGTCTCGATCTTCCGCCTACGATTTCACATCTGGGACTGGAGGGGTACTTTCCGTCGTCAGACGATGGGGTCTTGGAGAGTCCGAGGACAAGAACGAGGGCGAGGAATCAGGCGTCGGAGAAATTGTTTATGTGTCTGGGGAAGTCGATGATGCAGGTTCCGGGCTTGAAGGTCGTGCGGTTCTTCGATGATATGGGTCCGGAGAGGTTGAAGGAGATGGTGGAGATGGGAGGCGGGGTGGCCGAGCTTTGGGGAGAGGGGAGAACGTTCAGGGTTGAAGATAAGGAGGGAAATGAAATGTCGATATATGCTATTTAGATCCGCGAATGTCGTTGCTTTTGATGTGAGTGATGGGCAGCCTTATTCGTTCATGTTGTTTTGCTGACGCTTGGTGTCATAGTCGAATCACTGTGATAATGGACTACTCTCAATTTGTACCATACTGTGAGTTTTTCTCCCGTTAGCCCTCTCCTTGAAGAAATGACCCGCTGACTTCCCATTGACCGATCACAGTCTGCCGTTTCAAAATAATCACGACACGTTTTCTGACTGCTTGGTGCGAGAATGCCTCCCTCAACGTCTCCCCGATGGTAGCTCCCTCGTCGGCTTCGTCATATCACTCGCCACCACTGGTGGTGACTTCTCTATACTTATAAACATCGGAACATCTCGAGAACGCCAGCAATATCTCCATGCCTTACGGACTCCTCCCCGATAGTCCTTGGAGTTACCACCCCAGCCCAACCCTATCGTCGTGACTATTGCATCTACGCACAAATTAGTTATCTATCGAGCTCGAAATACCGCTCCCGGAACTGTGGTATTGTCGGTAAGCAGTGTACTCTTTTTGTCTTATCTTGTGGCTTACTCTAGCCCGCCCAGAAATACTTTCATTCGTCAGGCTCTTCAAACCAAAATCGACTGCGAGAGTCTCGACATTCCCAGTCTATTCCAATTCTTCGTTGCTTTATTCGGAGAATAGATCAGTCGCCGCAGACTCGAAATTGGAACGACCACCGGGGCATCACCTCAATGCTCTCTTGGTCATTAGAGCCGCTAACCATGAATATAGTCCATGTCTCAGATTGTAATAAACCGATCAACACTGTCGTAACGCGACGGCAGCCGAACATTGTACTCGCGTCCGCGAAGCGCTTTCGGAATCGTGTAACTCGCACGACGGGCGAGGGACGGTATTATTATGGGTCGGGATGGACGTTTCTCCGACCAGTATAAGTTGCTGCGGAGGTATGCGAAAGAAAATGATCAGAGAAGGGGTAGGCCAGTTTCGGACCACCTTGACCTGCTGAATGTCCGCCGCGAGAAGCTCTGCCTCCGATTGGGTCTGATGTTGTACATCGGTGAGCTGCTCTCATTTTTTACATAACTATGTTGTGTACGGTCTGACCTTGTTCTCCTCGAGGATATGGCCTACGATCATCAGCGAATTTTTCTACTTCAGGTGTACAAAGGGTGCTGGTTTCTCTGTTCTTCAAGCAGGGGTTAAGGGAGTTGTGAGAGATCCAGTCGATCATTCAGTGAGATTTTGATCCATTCATGAAGGTGAAACGATGTATGTCCAGCTCGCTGTCTCATTTTCCACTTTTCATGCCGATACGTCTTGCTGAAAGAACCAATCACAGGTATCTCGTATTTTGTTTCCTAGCCATTGACCTCGTCTCTTGTGAGAGCAGCTCATGGATCTACGTGTGGTTTGTGTAGCAGAACATGTACGGAGATGATAGCGAGGCGCGATATGTGAGTTCCAGTTTGGCTTTGAGCATGGTCCGCACAGCTGCGCTTGTGGCGAGATGCTGAAGCTCGGTGTTGTTGACTACTGTGATAGTTTTGGATGCAGTGTATTGGTCGCTCGTGAAGACGCGATGCAAGATCCGAAGAGGACTGAGCTTATCGAAGTAAAACGATGTGCACACTGTTACAACGAGGCGCTTCCACTCTATTCTTGTCGTACATACCTAGTGCCTATGCGGTCTATCTTGCTCAACATTCAGCTCTATCTTCAAATGAAACGGACCGATGTGGCGTCACCGACAGTCCTTTGGATAAGCACGACGTCGACCGGATGCTGCCCAGAGTTGTACTCGCTGCCTCAATCATAAATACGGCAATGAAACCCGCCGCTATGCATGCAATTTGTCGCATTCCCATCTTACCTCTTCTAGAATGAACAGGTGCTGGAACTCTGTCATCCTCATAGCGGCCCTGTTGGGAGGTTTTTACAAACTTCACATAAAGGCACTGTTGCTGGGGCATGGCGTCATTGGGCGCGTTAGGAGCCCAGTCCCTAACGATAAATGTCACAAAGTTCCTGAACTCCAAGCCTGACGAAGTGAGTCTGTTCTACATCTGCAAGGTAGACTCGTACACTGATGAGGTTTATGCTTTAACAGAAATTGTTCTCCATCAGCCATCTAGGTTTCTCTATGCAGCGTGCTCAACCCCGTTGAAGCGTAACCTTTGGCTTCCTGCATTCGATTTCTTAAATGAAGAAGACGACTATATCGCCATGTATGACATCTCCTCCTCCACAGTCTCACGTCTCAGCCTGGTCGGCTTCGATGATCCTCGGGGTCTTTTCGTTCACGGATTTGACGTTGTTTCGTCCTCCTCGGATCCCATTTAGCTGTTCGTCTATGCCATCAACCATCGACCACCTATCGACGATGATCCCGCCAAGGTTGGACCAGACTCTGTGATTGAGATCTTTACGACGACGGTCGGAGGGGACATCCTGAGTCACCTTGCGACAGTGCGGCATCCAGTTCTCGAGACACCGAACGATGTACTACCGGCCTTCCCGATGGTCAGAGCTTCTACTTTACCAATGCACATGGATGTAAGACTGGACTTGTGAGTGCCGATGACTTCGCGTCGGATGACATTGCACCATTGATTCCACAAATATAGGCTCGCAAACTAGAGGTCCTCGGAGTGTCCAGGAGTTCCGTCGGTTTCTGTCACGTCGGCTATGGGTGCAAGTGTGCTCTGTCTGGCCTCCCTGGGAGCAACGAAATCGTGTGATCGCATAACGACATGCTCTACGTTACTAGCACGATGAACAGAATTGCACGCACTCGAAAGGCTGCCTGATAAAACGCTCAAAGTTGTGAATCTCATCGCCACGGGTGAGCATGGTCCATTGTTGTTCTATCCTCTTTCATTCTGAGTCTAGAGAAGTCCGTGCTAGATCGCGTACTGGACAACATTTCGGTTGACGAAGATGGCTCGCTTTGGATAGCTGGTATTGTCGATACTCTTGCTATGGTAAAGCACTTTACGAATCCTGGGCATCCCCAAGCGCCCTCATCTGCACTCCGAGTGACAGTGCTCGGATCCGACAGCACAGTGCCGTAGAAGTCATACAAGGTCGAGAAGGTAAGTGAGGTATCTAAAGCCTTGCCTGCTCGCAGAAGCTTATGTGAACCTGGTAGATGTTCGAGGACGATGGCTTTCTTGCGCCAGGTATTACATCTGTGGCCTATGACAGCAGGAGGGGTCTGATGTACATGCACGGTGCGTTGGTGTCCCCTTCATCATGGTCGCATCTGTCAGCTTTGAGATGGGCTCTGAGTGCTGTGATGTTTACAGCTCTAATGACTAGACTATATACCAGTGTCTACACCGGAAACCATGCTTTCGTGGCTCAGTTGGTTAGAGCGCCGGTCTCATACAAGTATGAGTAATCAACTGATTACGTAATCCGGAGATCACCAGTTCAACCCTGGTCGAGAGCACTGTTTTTGCTCCTTTGACCCCAGGCAAACAAGCAGGAAGAGGGGAGAGCTACACGGGGAAACAGAGAAAGGAGGAAAGCTTGAGTGAAACATGCGGCAATGGCCGCGCAGCGCCACAATCAGCTGGGCCAAGTAAGTCAGGATCAACAGTTCAATCCTGAGTGAGGGCACTTTTTGCCCGATTATTCGGGAAACAGGAAGAAGAAGGAGCTACATGAGGGAGAAGGATGTGCTACTACTACTGAGCACACAGATGCACTGATGGTCTATGGAAGAAGGATCCCTTCTGACGACCTTCGATTTGGCGCAACAGCAAGCACAAGCAGAATGACCCAGAACAATGGCAAGGTTGCAAGGCAGACACAATAGTGACAATACTCGACACAGTGGCGGGCTGGAGAGGTATGACCGCACAGTGCCACAACCGACTGAGCCATGTAACGTGTCAGTCAAGAGGTGGCACCAGCTTGACGGCACGGCGCAACGACCAGCTGCGCCATGAGTTGCGAACATTGATTCGATTCTGGGTGCGGGCAATTTCATGGTACGGAAGGTAAGGTAAGGAAAGTATATCGCCGGGATGACTGCATCTAGGTCCCTCGACATGATATTGGAGTTTTTTTGAGGGTACCTGGTATCATATTTAAGTTCTCACTGTTGGCTCAGTGTGATAAACTCTCGAAAACTTTGTTGTCCGAGACGCTTTCGGTGTGTACAATCATTTATTTCGAATTCTTTTTTTTTTATTTTTTATTTTTAAATCGATTGTATTGGTATAGCGCCGACGCGGGTCAGGGGCGCTGGGTGTGTACGGTACTAGTCAACTAACTAAGTATGTAAAGTTGGTAAATACTGTAGATCTCTATGAAAAGAGTGAGGAAGGATTTATTTCGAATTCGGCCACTGGAAACACAAGCCTACCAAACCGGCACACATTCTAGTAGCCTGAGCTCATTCTCTTCCACACTCCCGGACCATCCAGTACGAACTCTCTCATGCGCTCGAGCTGATGATCTACTAATTTTCCCTTCCATTCCTCCAAACCGTTCTTGAGCTTCTCCTTGTCCGAATCCTCCTCAATTACGATGATTAATTCGCTCTTGGCATTCGGAACGTCATTGTTTTTCCCGGATAAGATTCGATATTTGCGTCCGTCAACTTGAGAACCGATAAACATCTCCATTAAGAGACGGCCTTCGGTGGACTTTACATTGTCGTTAGTGCACATCCTCGTTAGCTTCGTGCGACTGATGGCGAAACCCTTCAGGTAGGAAGGTGAAGAAATTGCCGTTACTATCTATAATGGATGTGGTCAGACATTTGGGAATCTTTATTGACGTAACCTGGAGGAACCTGGAGGACGTTGTCGGGAGCAAGTCTGAATAAAGGCATCAATAATTTGGCCAATATGGGGTATACTAGTAAGTAGACAATGTAGTAACTCACATAGGGTATACTGACTCAAAACTTCAAGAAGTTCGATACTGCTCGAAGACAACGAAGACTTGCCATTCACCAGGCCAACATTGTGTGTGCAACTTAAACAGGCAACAGTAGGGTTCGATTTTGTGCTCGCCGCGACACAACCGAGGAGGTGGCGGTGGCCCATGATCTATTTCAAATCAGCCAGATCACCAGTTCGATCCTGCCTCCGAGCATGTCTGAAGCGATAGCGTATCCCGGACAAGTCTGTCGAACCTGGCTGCTGGTCTTGTCTTTCTTATGGCTCTTGCTACTGCTTCAAAAATGTCTTACTTATGGCGAACGGTAATCGTAGGCCGCTGGTCCCTTCGTTTTTGCATCGACGTGCGTTTATGAGGAGAACTTGGCATCAGCGTTGCCTCCGAGTCTCACTGCCTCCAGGATCCAATACAAAGACATTCCTCCAATCGACCCCTCCTGGTCGTTTGGTTTGGCTACAGCGCGGCTGCGTAGTGGGTACATCGCGGTGCTAGAAGTCCGACAATCGTGTGGTCGCCGTCTTGCATGGAGATACTTCATTCAGTGGTCTGCGCTGCACAAACTCACTCTGTTTCGTGGAAACGGTCAACGTTTACTGCGACAGTCTACATCTCTTTCCACATAAATATGGGGCAAGACTCGCTGATAGTCTGCGGCCCTCGTTTCTTCCGATCTCTTCGTGTCATTGCGTTCTCAAACCACCTTGAATCTCTGGCCATGTTTAGTCGTCTCGTTTCCATCCCTACCTTTTTCTCAGCGCTCTCCCTATTCACGGCTACCGCTGCCCTCAACGTTCCTAGACAGTCAAGCACCAATCCATGCTCTGCCTTTCCAGGAGCTGGGTCGCTCAACGCCTTGAACTTCATGTTGGCGGCGTTGAACACCACTCTACCCAACGCAAATACCACCGGAGCTTCGGTCATCTTGGGTTAGTCTCTTCCACTACAAAATTTTCATATCTACTACTAAATCTATAGTACTGAACATAGTTCTTACCACTTACAGCAGGTGCAGGTGCCATCGATGGTGCTGAATTTTATGGGCTCGTCGTAAATGGGATATCAAAAGGCGCGGCGAGGATCCCAAGCTGACTTTGTCCCTCTATGTGCGCGGGTGAGTAGACGCAAGCTAGCTACCCTTACCCGCCAACCTACCCGCTCTTTAATATGACCAACGGTGGCCTCCCAGCTGCTCCCTTGGTCTGGGGTACCGAAGTCTCTTCTGGCGCTGTACCAGGCTTTCTTTCCACGTCTCTTGAAACGCCCAACCCTGCTGAGATCTACTGCTCTGTGGTATGTGCATCAATTGCACCTCATCATCCCGCAGGTTTACTAAAACCCACGATTAACAGACCGTTGATGGTTACGAACATCCTACCCTCGCCGTCAACGGACGTACCGACCCTTTCAGCGTGTGCAGGGAGTATCCTTGCGAGTCCACGCCCTGGGAAGCGGTCTACTATAATGCCACCAATGGCTCTTCTACGTGCGGCGCATCTCCGGCTTGCTACCCCGTCGTCCTTTCCATCGTCTTTGCTTGACCCGACTTGGTAGGCAAGGATGGATATGGAGGTAGTATACGTATCAATGCGGGATCTCTCGGTTGCATGATCTCGTGTCGATTTTCGTGAATTGCGCCATGGAATAATATGGATCGTTCTCGAATTTTTCATCGTGTGGGGTCGACACCTGTTCTCCATCTTCAACGTGTACTCCGTCGGCACGACGAAGGAGCAAGGTGTCACACCCCACCACTTTCATCGCTGGCGCCTCCATGAAATTCACCGTCAGGCTTGAGTGAAGATACGCGTTAACGCGATGCAACGCGAGGTCGAGGGAGGTATTGCAGTAGGGTTGGTGCGAAGACGAGTTCCCGAGGTCATCAGACGACAAGTCAAATCCTCACAAGCGGGACTAAGTAGACGCAAAGGCACATCGTTGACGAGTTCGGGTAAGAATGGCTGGCTGGAATCCTTTGTGGTATCTGATGAGACATCAGGCTGAAGCGATGGAGTAGAAATAAATAAGAGTTTATAAACATTGTGTAATTGTACAGTGAGTATGAATGTGACGTCGTGACGTTTCAATACTTCGGGAACACCCTACACACAGCAGCATACCCGGCCAACTCCTCCGGATACGATCCGACCACCTCATTCCTCGCCTCCAGCCAGCTCTCAGGCAACTCGTTGTAAATGCCCCTATTCCAGCCAATAGCCTCCCACCACTCCGGACACCAGCCCGCATTCTCCCAGTCGATGAGGGCGACTATCTTCCCACTCTTCACCAACACGTTCCTCGGCGCGATATCTCCATGGGTAAACACGGTCCTATACCCTCCCTGGTGCGCACGATGGATGATCTTGTCGAGGAGTGGCCAGTCATTGCGACGGGATTCGACAGCGCGGGCTTGGCCAAAGCCAAGATGATCGTGAAAGGCGTGTATGGAATCGAAGGGACCTATAGCCTTGTTGGAACTAATTCCAACGTCCCTCATCCTCGACCCATCGATCGACTCGACCCTCCCAGGTCTCGGCGGCTCAAGACTCCTCATCTGCCTCACATACCCCTTCAACTCCTCCAACAAGCCCGGCCAATCCTTCTCAGGCGCGTACTGCATCTCGTACCCGTCCACATATTCCATATCCAACGTCATCCCCAACCCGCCCGCGAACTCCGATTGCGTTACCTCGAGCACTTTCGGCACGGGGATGGTCGTGTGACGAGCGACGTACTGCATTGCCGCGACTTCGGACGGTAAGACGCGGTGCTTACGCATGATCGTGTCCCCTATTTTGACCACGCGATCCTCTTGGCGGCCGCTGGAGGATAGACGACGACGGGACTCGGAGACGCGGGCTTTGAAGCGGGTCGCGACGTTCTTGAGACGGGAGGCAGAGGACGACGCACGACGTTTAAAACCGGAGATGGAAGTGGGGGTGCTGGGTTTAGAGGATTCTTCAGAGTCGAGGGCGTCATCGTCGTCGAAGACTGGGTATTCTGTGTTGACCCTTCATGCGAGTCAGTAAGAGCCAGATTTTGAGAATGTGACAACTAACCTAAGAGGGAGTGGGGGGGAGGGCGATCCTGAGGACATTATGGTGACTGTCCTGGAGGATTGACTGCGAGGTGGGAGGAGTGAGTTTCGCATAGACGGATGATGGGCGGACGAGTATTCACAGCAAACAGGGGTACTTGTTCCTTCAGGTCTGATCGAGCTCGGCTTATATACCGAGACAGTAATATTCGATGACCTGTGACCCACAGTTATTTTCGGATTATCAGGCCGTTCCGGTATAAACGGGATGTTGAAACCCTTGGTTTTTATGATAAACCGTTTACGTTGATAAGTAACAGCGTCTGTAAATGCACCGCAGTGTCAACGTCCGGGGTAACTGAGCATTGTATGAAATGCAACGTGCGCATCAGTGATGCTCATCTCCTGAATGACCCGACGGACAACCGCGAAAGTGGTGAGTCTATGAAAAGCACACCTTGATTTTCGCAGTCGATGAGAGGGTTTGCATGGACCGCTAGGCAGGACTGGTCAAGTAAACAAGAACGCCACACAACAGGATGTAGAATCTATGAGGTGGCACAATCACATATGAGCATTATATGTGGCCCAAGTCAGGCTGAAAGATAATGGCAATCGAAATACGACTGCGTTACCTAGATTTCTCCAATCGAGAACCGCAATGCAATTTCGCCAAGAGAGACCGAACGAGAGTCGGATATAAGTACAAGGAACGTGGATAACACACGACCTGCTTAGCAAGAGTGTCCTCAGTACATACGGTAGATCTTAGTTTTGAAAGTAATCTAGGCTTACTTCAAAGTCACTGATCACAACCTTCACCGAGCACGACAATGGCAAGGCGATGATATCGATGGTGGTACAGATGCAAGACGAGTGGCCCCGAATTTCCATTATACATAGCCGCAAGCGCTCGACAAATTACGTAATAAACAGCCCTCATCACTGACGGGCTCTGTTCGCCAGCCCTCCCGCTGACGATAACCACAACGGCGACAGCGACAATCTAGTCATCGTCAGCAACGATGCTCACCTTCCTCTCATTACCCCTTCTTTCTCTCCTCGCTGTCGCGTCCCTTGTCGCCGCTGACGACACTGATACTTGCGATACCGCGAATACCGGTCTCCGTGTCGGCACTTTACAGTACACGTCTGATTGCAATGCTACGACTTGGTGCAACTCTGGAACTTGTCTGAATAAGAAATGTCGCAGAGACGAATATCCCCTTGGATGGCCGAGCACTATCGATATGCCGGATCGGTGCGGTACGGGGACGTTCTGTCCTGACGAGGAGAGCGAGTGTCTGCCACAGTTGGCTGTTGGAAGTGCTTGTCAGTTTAACAGGGATGGTGCGTACTCTTTCATTTTTAGAGCGTGCATGTACTAATATCTAAATTTTCTATGTGTAGATGAGTGTGAGGGTCCGCCCGACTTCGCTGACTTGAGAGACACAAGCTCACGCGGTCTCAATGTCAACGGCTCCATCTGCCTCAACTTCGTCTGCACGTGCGTATAGGTTGTCTATCCTCAGAGGTTGTACTGAAACGAGACAATATTTGATGGTCAGGTATGCGAATGTGACCGTCGGGCAGACATGCCAGGTTGAGAACACTGGATACATCGCATATGGAGCCGACAATGCCGAATTCGTTGACATTGTGTCTCGGTAGGCACTTTCTTCTTAGTCTGACTTTTAGGAGGGCCATCTTCTTAATCACTAAATCCCCACAGCGACAACTGCAAGATTGGGCTCTACTGTGACACGAACTCGAAGGTCTGCATCCAACAGAAGGAACAGGGTGACAGCTGTGATGCCGACAAGGAATGTTTGACGTACAACTGCGACTCCAAGGGCGTCTGTGGCTTGGACCCCTCCCTTCCACTGACCTATCCTGCCTGGCTCTATGTTATTGTTGGGATTGTTTTGTTCGGAGGTATGAACATCGTGACGCAAGGTTATATAGTATCATTTTCACTAATGCGCCATAATTACAGGGATGTTCTTGACGCTCTTCATCCTATTCTTCTTGCATCGCCGTCAGCGTGACGCCGAGCGGGAGAAGCGTCTCCAATACTGGCGTGAACAGGCGCGTTTATCTATTCCCACATTTGCTTTTGACATCACTGACACGACGTCATCCTTAGAATGCCTTCCGACAAAACATCCTGTCTATGCGCGACACTGCTCGTGCCTCCATCTTCTCCATGTCGGGCGCCATGACTCCTCACTCGAACCGTACAACTATCTACTCCCAAGCTGGAGGCGACTCTGAATCTACGGCCCCAATGCTGCACAAGAGCAGTGGATTGAGGCAGGGATACGTCAACGAGGGTGCGAGCAGGGAGGACTCCATGTACGATGATCAGTATGAAGGTGAGGGGGGAGGGCACAGTGGCCAGAGCAGAGAGGGGAGCGAAGCGATGTATGCCGAGAAGAGGTTCTGATTGATGGACTGTGGCGTTAGAGATGTGCGTATGGAGGGTACCGCGGCCAGTTCTTTTCATCGTATGGAACATTTTCTGTTTTTGGCCTCTTTTTCTTGTTCTCGTCTGCGTTCTCCCTGTTCCCTTTGACTTTCGTTGATCTTGCCTCCTCGCGTCTCCCACACCCATTTTAGCAGCTGAAGTTCTCGGTCGGACATTGATAGTGGTCCTGATATTGTGTACTTATCCACGCATGCCGTCGTTTATTTCCTCCCTAATATGATACCTGCGTAATCCATATCATCCGCTCACTTTCCCCTGAAACCCTCTAGTGCAAGCAAGCTAGAAAGCTGATTTTCAGGGGCGATATTGCTCACTAAGTGGTAGCCGATAAAACTAAGTATGTCTTGGGCCACATTGCAGAGACGAGATTCTTCGGTGTGAAGTTGGTGTGAAGCGTGTGTCGCATTGTACAAAAATGTTCGATTTCTCTTAACCTGCTACTGAATACTATCCATAAGTCGTTCGTTATGACAACCCACTCCAGCATTTTTGTTTCTCCAGTTACGCCTTTCCCTCCTCAGTAACCTCAGTCTGCGTCATCTTGAAGGGCATATCTCCGCTGAACCAACATCACAATGATAGTATCCCACGACGCAAGCGACTTTTCTTTCTCTGCGACAAATGGCGCCCTAACGGTACCATCATCCGCGTCCGGAAAAGGTGATATCTGCTCGATGTCCGAGAGACTCACTGGGTGCGTCGTGATGAATATTTTCACGAAGCCAACGTCGATGTCTTGGTTATCCCGCAGAAAAAACTTGTGCGGGGCGCTGCCACCCGTACCGTAACCTATTGCCAACGATCCTCCTGATGGAAGGGGCGCATCTACCTCTCCTGGTCCTGTTGGGGGCTCATAATACGGCACTGTCATAGTGTGATGTCAGCAACGCAATCCTGTCGTAGAAGAGATGATAAACTTGCTGATGCTCAAATCACTCATATCGAAGTAGTACACAGAGCAGTATAGATCAACGTGCCCCTTATTTTTGATATTGACGCCGTAGAGTGCGTCGTCCACGACCATGTCTACAGCATTGGCCACATTGAGGTTCTCTGCACCGTCATCCGGGATGTGCATGAGTGGGGACCCCTCAACCCATTCGTCCGGGGATTCCTGCAACCTGAAAACATCGACTTCAACCATATCACGGAGAGGTTGCTCCTTCAAGGACGCGTTCGAACGACGAAGATGCCAGTAGAAATGCGCGGCGGACTGGAGGATTGGATGGACATCTCCGGCGGTGGGAGGGACGGTGTAGGGCATAACGGTGAGCCCATACTGGACGCACAGGTCGTTGGTTATGTTGAAGACGACCTGGCCAGAGTCGTCAAGTGCGATATCGAGTTCCGCAGTGTCCTTGTCAACTAGGACGATTTGTTTCGTGTTGGCGGCGGTGGAATTCATTCGTTCGTAAATTTCTTCGAATAATGTGACGAGCCTCCTGTCATCCGCAATATGGACACGTAGATCCTCTTCATCTCCAGCGTGAGTCTGCATCGCCCAGGCCGGTTCCTGCAGCTCGAGTCTGGTGCTGTCTTGGGCAGCGACGAGCTCTGTCATGAGCGGGGACACGTTCGTCGCAATCAAGCTCCCGAGAGGGGTAGACTCGTCCTCGGCGGAGCTAGCATCGCGATAGACGTCGTACCGGCTGTGTTTGGTGACGCCCTGAGCAGCCCCCGCCCGCATCAAGTAGCCTCGTCCTCCTAAAAGTTGCCTGACGGGATACATTTTGCGTCCACGGCCAGGTGCCATTCCGTTGAAAACGATCCGACCCTGGTTATTACCTTCGCATTGTGGGTTCTGCCTGTATTGGCGGAATCAATTCATGGTGTTCGACTCGGAAAAAAAGGTTTGACCTACCCTGGCAACTGCGAAAGCGGAATCCTCTTCATAACCTCATAGTATGTGGCCCTCTCAACTCCAAGGCTCCTGAACGTTCTTAGTAACGCATGGGTAAACCGTCCTCTGCCTTGCCTTTCGATAGCCTTCTCCTTTGCTCCACATGCCGCTAATAAAACGTGCGACCGTAAGGCCTTGTGTCGAGATTCAGGTGCAACGGCGATCCCTCGCGGATTGAACTCTGCGTCGACGTCGGGAGGAAGAGGGTTGATTTCGATACCACGGACGAGAAGGGTAGGATCGGGCGGATCCGCTCTCGTGCCAGAGGCCGAGTGACAGCAGTCGAAGATGATGGTCTAAGAACACTGAGCAACGGACTAGCGTTTGAGGACAAGTTCACTCACAATGTTGTCGCCCTTGCTATCGGCTAACTCATTGATGAGGTGGCCTATAGCGCGATCTGTGATAGGCTGCTGGGGTTTGCCATCGGATTGCTTCACCCCATAGTCGTGAGGTATAAGACACTGGATCTTTTCAGCGTTGCTTTCCACCGACCAACCCTCAGGGGCGTCGCTCGAGCCTCCGTGGCCAGAGTAATAAACAAGAATAGGGTCATATTTATGGATGAGGTCGTCCTTTTGTAAGTCGGACCATGCTTTTATGATACCATCGCGCGTGGCTTCCTCGTTGTGGAGGCGTCTGATCTGCTCGAAGGGCACGAAGAGGTCATGTTCTAAGAATGATTGGACTGCTTCGGTATCAGCCACAGCGCCTTTGAGGTCTTTCACTTCTGGATGGGTGTATTTGTCGATGCCGATGAGCAGTGCCCAGAGAGGTGGAGCTTTCCTGGATGAAACGTGTTAGAACTAACATAACACAAGCAAATAACGAGGGTACCCCTTGATGGTGATGGTTTGGTGCGGGTCGCTGCGATGCTCTGAAGGAGAGGAAGCCATATGAAGGAAGGTGGACAGTGCTGCTAGAGGAGGCTGCAGTCAGAGTGTAAGTACAGAAAGTGTGGGGACGAAGACGTCAGAGCGGGATTCTTAAACAACAGGGCTGGATCCAGGGCGTGATGGCGGCGCAAAATAAATCGTGAGAGGCTACCGTGAAACGCCGGACAAAGATGCCCTATATAAAGTATGTCTGTGCTCAAGTGGCAAAGGCGTGAATAAGGCGTGGAGTTTATGATTTTAGCAATCATGCAGGGTCTCGGCTTCTGAAGGTCGAAAGCCCAACACCGGTACATCTGACATGGGGCAGTTCAAAGTGGATGAATCAGCCATAGAAAAAAAAACTGCGCTGATGCCTGCATGTATCACAATTCGATTGAAGCAATGTCGACTGCGTTCCAGGAGAGCATCCGAGCGTCAAGCAGCCACTTTGCATAGCATACCACACATTAACCGCAGATCTGCGGAACTAGTATCCAGTGCATCAGAGTGCGGTCCACCGAGCACGCCAGGAGCCCAATAAGCCACCGCCGATCCTCAGCCGAAATAATCAGAGGTTATCTATATAAAGAGCGACGAGCCCTAAACCCGCCCACATTGTCAAACACTCTGCGCCGCAACACGCATATTCTCCGAATCACATACTTCCCTTAAATAAAGACATGCAGAACGATGAAAAGGCAGTCAGCGTTATGACCGGAGACCAGACCCAGGAAGAGCAGTAAGTTCCATCAAGTCCTCATGCTCACATGAATAGCGAGCTGATAAGACTTCACCAAGGAACCTGGCGGAACACAGAGACGACGACCAGTCTCAAGATATCACGCCGACGGGTGAAATCCACCCTGATGCGTGGGACAGGTAGGTTTTTTTAAAACAGACCTCGGCGTCCTGAGGCACTAACAAAGGCTTCCTGGGCGACAAGCGACGCTGATTCCGAGGAGGAAAGCGAAGCAAAGGTTAAGGGCGACAAAGAAGATGAAAGAGCACAACATGGCTTCACTGTCCCTGTTTCCAAACCATCAGTACCAACCAAGCCTACGAAGCCGAAGCCTTCCGGTTCATGAGGTGGAGGCTCGTCTAGATAGAGTCCCCAAGTTATGGGTTGGAGAAGAGGGAGTGGAAGAAGAGGCTATGGAGGTAGCGGACTCTGCGACCGTTTCAGAAGCTGAAGCTCAAAAACCAGGATGTACTATTTTGCGGTGTTATATGGGTGCATGAAGGTCGATCCGCACGTACCAGTATTGTGTATATGTAGGGCATGTTTATATTGTCACTCTTGACGGACCCTTCAATATTTGTTCAAGTTGGAACTTTTCAGACGTACGACGCATCGCGTCCGAGTCTCTTGGGAACAAATCGCTTTCTGGTCAATGCCGCAGCGCGTAGGGTGCAAGGATAAGAGAGCCCTGTGTTAGCAAAGTCTTCCATAAGACCTAGATCAAGAACGAGGACTAAGGTGTCCAGCGAGTGTTAAGTATTGAGGATAGGGAGGGATAGCCGCGAAGATAAACGTCGTGGCGTGTGGCAGCGTGTGGCGCAACGAAGCGTCGAATCTCGTGAGAATTCCTCGCCAAATACGGTGAAATATTTGTCTCATTTCATTCTGCTTCTGCCACTTGAGAACTAGGACACTGTGATGTTTATCTCTTTATGTTTCACGCTGGAGACCTACGGCCAACGGCATATATTATATACTCTTTGGATCACTGCGCTGATGCCAATGTAATCGAACGGTGAACTGAAGAGTCTCTCGACTCGGAATCTCGATGCGCCGCTGATCGACTTCCGGAGGGTATCACATTCTCAACCATCTTGAATTCTTGTTCATTTGTCTCCCAATTTCTCTCCTGTGGCATGCTTTCATTGTTGGTCCTGCTTCTTCGCGTCGGCGGTGTCTTACTTCTATCGGCCCAGCTGCAGGTCGCCCGCGGTGCGTCTAGTTCTCTCCGACTGTCTGTCCAAACTTCCCTAGTTTCAACAACCACTCATTAGTTGGGAATGACAACTTCTGTACCATGGTACAGGTATTTCGATCGGCTCAAGCCGTAGAGAAGCCTGTCCAGACGGAATTCACTCGACCAACAACGCCGTCTGCTGTCCTCTCTTTGCCCTCCGGGACACACTTCAGACCAGCGTGTTCGAAAATACATGTGGCGCCAACTCCCGCCTAGCACTTCGTCTCACGTTTCACGATGCACTGGGGTATTCAACGACGCGTAACATGGGAGGCGGATCCGATGGTTCTATCATTCAATACGCGGAGATCGAGACAGCATACCCGGCGAATGCGGGGTTGAATGGCATTATTGGACAGTACTTGGACTTTTACAAGAATAATCAGGTCCCGCTCAGCTATGGAGATTTGTGAGTGGGTGTCTTAGCGATGTGCAGTCTCTATCTGTTCTCATACGACTTGTGCGAACTAGTATTCAGTTCGCGGGTGCCGTAGCTATGACCAACTGTCCAGGATCTCCAACGTTACAATTCTTCATGGGTCGCCCCGACGCTAAAGGACCTGCATTGAATGGAGCAATATCTAATGCACCTGGTTATCATTCCGCACCCAGTCCCTTCGTCCGAATTACTCATGGACTACTTGGTTACAGACTCCTCGGATGTGATACTTGCCCGCTTCGCAGATGCAGGCTTCAACAGCGACGAAGTCGTGACTCTGTTGGCGTCGTAAGTTTTTTCACTTGTTTTGCTGTGGCCGTTGACGAACCGATACTCTCAGACACTCTGTTGCCAAACAGTCTTCCCTTTCTAGTGCTCCTCTCGATAGCACGCCTGCTCTTTTCGACACGCAATACTATGCTGAGACCATGCTGAAGGGTACGGTATGGCCTGGGTACGTTGCAATTTATCATGCAGTCTTCGTGGCGCCCCTGAATGACCCTGACCTAGCGCTCCGAATATTACTGGCGAAGTCATGTCTCCGACCCGCTCACAAGTACGACTGGCCTCTGACGTGTTCATCGCACAGGGTACCTGTCACTCTAACCGCCTATGTTCTTCTTCATGCACATATCCTCATCTGTGGCAACACACCTACTTACGCACCTTTCACAGATCCTCGTACCGCTTGCAAGTGGCAAGGCTACGTCAACGATCAGCAAAGGATGCAGTCCGATTTCCAAGCTGCCATGCTCAAAATGTCGCTTCTGGGTCAGGATCAAAGCGCTCTCACTGACTGCTCAGACGTCATCGAGAATGCACCGCCGCTCCCTCAACCGGCGACATATTTTCCGGACAATTTCACGGTGGCGGATGTCAACCAAACAGTACGTCTGTTCGCATTTGGTTCGGCCATCACAACTCCGAGCTGATCTATATTCATGGTCACAGTGTTCTAGCACGCCCTTCCCAAATCTTCCATCCGCCCCAGGTGAGCGAGACGGTTTCTCTCCAAGACTTGGACGACGAGACTGATTGGCTGCTACCACCTAAAGCTCCCATCATTTCCGCCACCGCGGCCGATCGTTGAAGTTCTCGAAGGCTCACATCTAACCTGTTCCTCGTACATGATGACTCCCCGAGGCGGAGGACCTCATCTCTTCCCCATGCTATACCCAAGGACACACCGCCTCGCATTGCTAGCACCGCTCTTTCATTTTGTTGGGTCTTATGTGTCGTGATATTTTCCTGCCAAATGTTTTGCTTTGTTGTATCCTATCTGGTTGTATTCCGGGCTTGCTTATGTAGTTGATCGAAAGGCGTGCTTGATTACACGCACCATTTTGACCTTTCGAGAAGTGTGGCTCGTCCATATGGATCGTACCCAGTGCTGTACTGTGGCTTGGCTCCCTCCACTGAGGTCAAAACTCAAGCTTCCTACCAATAGGCCGAGAATGAAGATCAAACACGAAATACCCACCGAGAACGACTTCACAATAGTCCTATGAAGGTCTCCTATCGACCTCACCGTCGTCACTGTCCGCAGAAAGTAGCTTCTCCTCCCTTCGTATCTCTTCTGCTCTTTTCACTGCTCTAGCGGCCCTTCTTTCCCTTTCCCGATCTACGCCTATGAATTGCTCTCTGGCCTCCGCACGCATCCGTGCCTGATTGATGTTGTCTTTGAACGACTGCTGCCTCGACGAGCTCGATTGCCAAAAGAAAACGCCAACAGACTAATCCACGTATTCCCTCGTCAACATTCCATCACGGAGACAAGGGAGCGAACGCACCATAGCCAGTATAACAACGAATGCCCTGTCCTTCCACCTCTCATCTACCGCACCCACATTCAGCTCTGCATGCGCCTTTCTCCTCTGCCTCACCTTCCACATTTCCGTACTCAGATTATGCCAGTCCCTCACTCTCCCATCGCCACCTTCGCTAGGACCAGAGTGTGGCGAGGAAGCTGGACGACCTCGGAGGACGTTATAGGCTCCTGATATTGCGTGGAAGCGTTCTTGGGAGACATGAGGTGGGTAGGCGCGAGCGACGGGAGAGTCGGGGTGATAGATCCGGACCAGTTCGTAATCTAGGGTTTGTGGTATACGTTATGATTTGTTGATATCGCGAGATAATGGTGTCGAGAAAGAAAGTACGCACATCGGTCCTTGACGTCCGCTTGAGATGCGGATTTGGGTAGATGGAATATTTGGTGTGGTGTAGGACGTGGGTCGGAGGGATAAGGGAACGGATTTGCGCTGCTGGAGGCATGCCGGATGTAAAGGACATGTGGTTTGGGGTGACGAGTCGTGCGGTTACGCGTAGTTGTAGTAGAAGTTCTGGGAAATGTAATGCAAGAGCTTGTGGATCCAGTAAAGAGGAGATTGAGAGACACTCGAGAGCAACTCCTGGACAGTGAGGCATGCATGTTTTGTCGACGCCGACGTCTATGCAATCCGATTAATGGAGCCTGGAAAGGCAGATTCACGGAGTCAACAATAATATTACACGATAGAGCTCAGATCCAACACCTACTGCTCTGTCTATTCTACAGTCAGCGAGTCCAAGGATATAGTGGTCAGAATCAAAGAGGTCTCCGCCAGGTTTCCGCTGCAACCCGGGGTGGCTGTGGCGTTTCCATCTGTTTTTGGGCCACAACGGACGACACAGAATGCAACAGACAACATCGTACGCATAAATTTCAGGTTTTATTGCCTCAAAAGTACGATGAGATAGAAGAGAGACGACATTACAGACAGTCACCGACACGGTCTGGCATACGAGTTATACGTGAAGCCCAACCCAACCGGCCGGACTGTTGATCACAACGGAGTCCCCGCCAGCCTTCTTCCCCACCACGACCTTCCCTCCCTGTTTCGCAAGCGCCCCGCTCACAAGCGTGCTGTCAATCTTCTTCACCTGAACCTGCATCGCCTTCACATTCACCACACCATTAAGCCCTGCCTTTCTATACCTCAAACTCATGGTCTCCCTTCCCGCATCTATCGCATAATGCTCGCTCTTGATCCTCCTATGGGGTTCATGCTCTTGATGCTCGTAGATGATATCCGCACGTCCGGTCCCAGCGACAGTCAAAAGCTCTGCGACATCGTCTTCTGGTGCATCCGAATCGTAGTAGGATGCAGGGAGTGGCTGAACGCGAACGTTAGTGACAGCAGCGCCTCGAGCGAGAATCTCCGTCCTCTTCATGATCGGGATATTCCCCGTAATCCAACCCCCATGCGCCTCTAACGTCATTCTCTTACTCCTGATACTCGTTCCATCCTTCTCTCCGTTATCGTTCATCACCAGTAGATTCCGCTTGTCGAAAGCGAACATGGTAATCTTCATATCCTCCAAATGCAGTTCTTCCTCCCATTCTGGTATCTCCATCGATGAATCAAACAATAGATGCGTCGGTCCATACGTGCTCACATGCAACTTCTTCAGCGTCGAAGGGATACGCAACACGACGTCGAAACGCATGCACTGTGGTACGAAGTCTTCGCCGAGTGGTTCATTGGTCTCGTTCGACGGGGGAGGTTGGATGTAATCTGCATGTGGGGTGAAGAGGACGAAGTGGGAGGCGTCGACAGAGCCGTCGGGGTTGACGGGCGGTTCATAGAAGACAAAGTGTTTGGCGAGGGTGGCGTTGTTGGAGCGCATGATGAGATCCATCTCGACTTCGTTCCTGGTTACTTCGTGAGGGTTTCCGGAGGCGAAGGCAGATTCGAGGCGGGTCAGCGTGAGAGTGCCGACAGCACCTGGGAATCGGATTAATCAGAATTTCGTTCAACTTCACTTCCGGGTTGTATGTACATATGACGGGCGAGAGATACGCACCTCCACGGATATCAAACTGGAGATCAGAACGTTCAGTTCCTATTGGGATACTCTTCGTCTCCGTATGTGTGAAAGGCGCATCCGATTCCGCGAGACAGCCTAGGGAGGTGCTGAAGACGGGCATGGTCGTCAAAACCTTGAGCACCGGCTACATTCAAGGTTAGTCAGCGTCGTATGTCTAGTTCCGAGGTAATGAGAGTGGGACAAACAGCTTCAGACCAATGGACCAATCCCCAGATCTGCCACACTAAGAGGAAGTATGCAACCACGCCGACACCGATCCAGAGGCCTTTCCACCTGAACGATACGCCGAAATCATTAATCTCACCCAGTATGAATCATATAAACAAACGATGCCTACCGTCGTTTGGGAGTAGGTTTAAGAAGCTGCACCGGTGCATGTTGACGGTCGCGGTTTTCTCCACCATAGACGGTCTCCTCCTCATCTCCTTCCCACGACTCGTCTTGATAATGCGAGTGCTCGTCTGGTCCTGCAGCTCGTGCTAGTTCCTCATCCTCGGGTGCGAGAATGTGGGCGTCTGTGAAGTCGCCATTCGTTTGTATGTCCGAGAGGAGATCAACGATAGGGACATACAGTCAGAGTTGGGCGGTCTACGACCCATTGCCAGGAGGGCACGATTCACTAAACTTCGGCCTCGCTCCATCTCGATCGAGTTTGTGATGCAGATAGACGTAGAGAGAGAGCTTAACCAAAACTAGAGAGAGAATCCACTGCGGAGACCGTCAAAGACGATATCGAGAGATGGTGGCGGATCAAGAAAGACGAGGAGACAGCTCCGACTGCCGCTTCATAGCCAGTGGATACGTACGACATGCATTGCTGGCGAGTGCAAGCCTTTCACAGGGCACACTATATGGTTCCTGTGCACCAATAGAGTCAAAAGAGTCAATTTTCCACCGGACATAGGTCGATGAGAAGATTAACCAATGTCAGAGCCGTTTTCGGGATGCTTTTAGACACGGGCCTGGGAAAGACATGACGCAGTGTTTGAGCGGTGGGAATGGTATTCGCTGGATTTAAAACACGGAGGGAATAATCTGTAGAATCGAAAGGGTGGCACAAAGACCTCGCCATTCAGAAATCAGGGGTGGTGGGGAATTTTGTGTCCAGAGGCAGAGTGGCACCGGATGTGGCCCACTTTTTTTGCGCAACAGAGGGGTGTCGGATTCAGATACTTGCACCGCCAAGGTTGGAATGCAGACAAAGACAGGCACCCACAAGAATAACAGAGGAGACGTCAGTCCACTGCTTGGTTCTGGGGATCATGAGCACGAAATTTGGCCTTTTCGAAGTTGCAATGCGTTAGTGATCGCTGACGGAAGGAAAACAGCCACGCTACTGCAAGGACATCGCGAGAAACAGGTGTGGAAGGAAGTATGGAGATGACACTTGATTACTTTGTTTACAAACTTCGTAAAGAGGAATGCCGCTGTGGGGGAGGCGGACATGAAAGTACGGACACCCACAAACACCCACGATGGAACATCATGTCGGCACTGCGGATCGTGTTGAAGGCCCGACGACAGGCAGACGTACTAAGAGCAACCCTACTAGAGCGCGATCAACATTCTAACGGCTTGTCGTGAAGCTTGAATATTGAGTATTCGATAGCGAATTGAACGAAACGGAACAGCAGAACATGACAGTTAGGAGCAAGTGAAGAACTTCAAAATCCGATGGAGACCGAACGAGCTTTGCTCGCGACCACCACCTTTCAGATAATCACTCAACAAATCTTTGTCGATGTTCCTCATGTTCCCGTCTCGTCTGGCCTTGCGGCTATGGGACCCTAGACGCCCATCAGGACACATGTAAAAGCGACACAAACCTGGCTGGATTCCTGACGTTTTCGGCACTTTCACGCTTTGTGCCGTGTCCAGCACCCCGGAAGCGCGAACACCACCAGTCTTGGTCCTGTACTCGATCCTGCCTATATCTATCCGCCCCCAGCTCACTTCGTGAACAACACTTGGAATCTCTAACATCTCTGATCTGCTTGCCGAGTCCGTGAATCCCAACATGCTTTTCCCTGTGGCCGTCTTCGCCGGACTCGCCGTCCTCTACTACCTGACATCCCCAAAGGATTCTGGGACCCCTCGTGAACGATATGAAGCCCTTCGTGCAGAAGCAAATCAAGCTGGAGATGCTATGGCACGCACCTTTGAGGAGAGTCGGCTCGCGTTCGATAAAGGCGAGAAGAAGAAGGCGAAGGAGTTGAGCAATGAGGGGAAGTTGTTGAGGGAGAAGATGGAGAGGTTGAATGTCGAGGCGAGTGAGATGGTGTTTAGAGGTGAGTATTGCTTCGAATGTTGTCTTTGTTACGAGTGGGTCTGACGCATAAGCTTTCCAGAGAATAACATGGTACGTCGGATTTTGAAGTGGGGCGTTCAGAGCGGTGACGATGGCATGCCGTAGAATCGTCCCTCAGGAGAAGTAGACCTGCATGACCTTTACGTGAAGGAGGCCATTGCGTTCACAGATCGAAGTATTCGAAAGGCACGGAGACGGGGAGACACAAAGATCAAGCTTATAGTCGGTGCGTTTATCCTTTGGCCTCTCAGCTCTTTGTTCCTGTACGTGTGTGCTTACAATAGCCTTCTATCAGGCAAGGGGATACATTCCACAGGCGCAGCAAAACTCAAGCCTGCCATCGAAGAACTTATGCAGAAGTACGTGTCCTTCAATTTCTTTTCATCGCTGAAAGATTAATGACGTTCGGTACATAGGAATCGACTAGTGGCTGCTCTGGACGAACAGAATGCGGGCGTTCTCATCGTTCAACTCGACGGCGTCACTCCTTATCAAGGCGACGGGAGACTTTTAGATGCGAATGACATTGCGAGCAAGTTGGATAAGAAAGACGATGGCTGTCATATCATGTAAAATGTATTATGTTGCATTATTGAGGCTCACGGTCACTTACAACTCGGGTCTCTTTAAACCTTTTCCTCATACTAACCGTCAGCATAGAAATGTCGCTCACTTGAGCTAGAATCGTATATATGTCAGACTGGAGATTAGAGGTCTCATTCGATTGAGGATCAAATGGGCCACCGCCACTTGCCCCTTTCTTTTGTCTCCGACTCCGATTCCGAGCTCGGATCAGAGATCGACTCGCCGCACTTCTGTTGGGTTTCGTCGCGCTCCTCGACTTTCTGCTTGGTCGTCTTCAGATGCTCATTGAAACTCTGTGTCTCACTCGCTCACCCATTCTATACGGCCCTCTCGGTTTACTTTCGTACTCTGCAGTTGTCTGAGACTGATCCTATGGCTTATGGCTTCTACGACCATGCCTGGGGCGTAGTAATGTCTGGATGTCTGTCCGCCGCCAGCAGCCTGGACTGGTCTTCACTCGCTTTTCTCCTGTTTGTATGCATATTTGTACAATTCCTTCGTTTCAATCGCACCCACCACGAACAACTACCGCTACTTCAAGAAACCGAAGGTCCGACATTGCCTAACTACATTACGCCATCATTTCGCGATGTCCACCATGCTCTTCCTCCTTCAAGACACTTCCCGGCGCAACTTGTCGTGTCTACGCCGACTATCGAACGTGTTCGCGTAAAGAAAACAGAACTCTCCCCGTCGACGCATTTTCATTCGATCACGGGTTTCAACCGTTCGGCTCCTCCCCCACGTCGAAGTCGAGTTCCCAGACCCCCTAAGGCTTACCGGACCCTGCCATCGACCCCGCCGCCACTCCAACCATCCGCACCACCTTCTTCACCAGCCGACACACCTTCACTTCGTGCATCGACGCCGATCCCCCCTCGATCCATCGTATGGACCTCGCAACCCCTTCATCATATCGAACCGTACTCACCCGCCGACTCACCTCTGCTTCGTACACCCACTGTCGCACTTGTCCCGACGTGGACTACTCGTTCTCTGTCTCAATACGGGGATCAAGCCCAGGGTCAAAGATACCGTGCTCGCGAGCAGGGCGACATTCAGGACTCCCTGTCCGCTGATCTCCAGGCTCATGCACTTCTCCCTGGAGCGGTCATCTTGCCTACCATACACCACGCGCACCCTATTGACCGACAGCAGGCCGAATCCCTCGTCAGCGCGCGAGCCGACAATCAGCAGGCTGCGACCTTGGAGTCCCCTATCCGGCTTCGTGCTGGTAATTTGGCCGTACGTCCTTGGGAGATAGAAATCGACATCCTTCCGGACAGAGGGAAGGCTGGGCGGCGCAATCTGAAGAGACGAGTCATCGGGAACCCTGTCGAGGATGACTTCGCCTCACCAGCCCATCATCCAACTTCGCCCGTCTCCGACGAAAGACAAGGGCCCTTCTTCCGTTCTCCAGACACCCTGAGCCCAAGTCCTCGCCTGATACTCGAATCACCCGATGCAGACTGGTTCGACGATACAGAAGTAGACCGGGACCGCGAACAACGATGTCGTCGACAGAGGCGTTTCGTGGAGATGCAGAGATTGCCGGCGAAGAAACAGCGGTTGCTTGGGGAGGAGGCGATAAAGAGGGGTAAGAAGGCGATGGACGAGGGGAGGACGAGAGAATCGCTTTTCTGGATGTTGCAGGCGGAGATACATCATAAGGAAATGGAGAGGTTGAATCGATTGGCAGCGTTTGCGATATTTCGAGGTGCGCATTCTGTTTAATGCGATGTCCGTATTACTGCTTCCCTTACTGAGGGCTGGGATGTTGGTCTATCTAGAGAAGAATAAGGTCTGCGTATTTTTCTTTCGCGCCCGTGTAGGGGTGATCGTGGCGTCATTCTGACATGTCTGAACAGAATATGACGGGAGGGGAGGTCGATTTGCACGGGTTGTATGTGAAAGAAGCCATTCACTATGCCGCGCGTGGTATCGAGTGTGGTCTGGAACGGGGAGATAGGGAAGTCCGCTTCATTGTCGGTAGGCTGTTCCCTTTGACTCGGAGATGTCTCTTGGCCTAAAGATGTTTGTCTCTCCCGGTGCAGGTAAAGGTAAACATGCGCCGGATGGTATTGCGCGTATAAAACCCGCGATAAAGACGTTCCTGACATAGTTGGTGTTTTGCCTCGATTGTCTACCGCTTTCTGAGTCTGACCATGCTTTTTATCGTAGTCGGGGACTTGTGTGGCGCGTGGCACCCAATAACCAGGGCATGTTGATCGTCAAGTTGCCTACTTTGCATCCAGCGGATTTCTTTGATTTTAGCCCATGATAATCCGACATTACGAAGCCACTGTCCTCCGTATACTGTGTTGTGTATTTGTTGTGTATTGGACTGCTTATGCTGGCTGAGACACGTCTGGGCTCAGGTCCGTTTTTTCGTTGCATTTTATGGTCCCTTGATCTTTTTGTACTATCACCGTGTTTAAACACTCTTGTATTTGATTGGTTGTATATACACTTCATGCGCCGTGGACGAACTTAAGGGACCAGTGGAGTTACATGGACTGGCCGACGGGGCCACATTTCAATATCGTGTGGCACCCGGCTTGAAACTCCGCTCTAATTCTCTGCGCACGGCAAGGGATGTTCAAATTTGATCGTTCCTTGTTCCGCAATGCTTGGACAGTCCACCCTCAGATTCGAGCAGTAGGACCAGCTCTTCTTCTGTTTTTTTCTGCGGTCTTCCACCACCTATTGCTGCTCGTGGCTATCGTTGACCCCCATGCTTAGCAGCTTCAAGTTACGGACTATCAGCCGTGGCCAGTGCAGACTCAGACGACCCGTCGTTCTCGGAGGATGATTCAGAGCGGCATGCAGGCTTGCTAAGTCTTCTTGCGATTCTTGAACTAATTTGGCTGACGCGTCGACATGTTTATACGCCGCGGGTGAAGCTCTCCAACTCATACTTCCGTTCTTTCAGCTCCGTGGTGTGAGCTTGGGCCCGCTTAGCACGGAGCGTGTCTGAACCCTCGGGCTTGGATCGTTCATGCCGTTGAAAACGATACGAAACTCTCCTGCGCGCAGCTCTCTAGTGCTGATCCCTTGTACACTGTCAGTTTTCCCAGAGTACATTTTGGCACTAAGTTAGGCAGAATTGGTAATGCTCAATCGACTACATTCCGTTGAGACCTGACCGGTGACCGGCCGCTACCATCATTTTCTGTCACAGTCTCGGCCGTCTCGTATGAGCGCCCAGCTGACTGTTGCCTTTGTCGTTCTGGAGAAACCCGACCTGATGGTGCAATCTTTGGCGGCGACCCCTGCCTTTTCAGGAAAGCCTTGAGACTCCATTAGCAAGAACATCCAGCATTTATGTCGGGGTCCAGGACATGTACAGCGCTTTTCTGATGAATTAGCACATCGAAGGTTCCTTCCTTCCTTCCTAAACGAGCAAGTCTCAGACCCGTGAAAATACAAATGGGGTCTCCAGTTACGCAGTGCAGGTGCGTCTTATGTTCTGAATGTGAGCTGAGGTTTCTGACGGTCCCAAGACTTTCACAGCTCCCAGCCCACCCGCTTCTTGTTTTTCATTTCATTCATTCGACGACCAGCGATCAAATAGTGAGCTTTAGCTCGGCTCACATACCGCACCACCGACCTTTCGGTGTCCAAACGCGGCCGTACATCGACTCGCCTACTCAAGAATTGTTAGCGATCTCTATTTTCAGTAGATTATAATTCTCCCGGCAGTGTTTCTTTCGATTGCTATCCTCGGCGTTCCCCTTACGGTAGTACTTAGGAGGCACCTCTTTTGGCGCCCCAACGAACGTCACCTGTCCCTCTACCATCACGTCTCAAACTTTCCATATCGCTCTACAGGCATGACTTGACGCTGTCAGTCTATTGACGTGAAGTTGTTTGATTGCTTTGTGAAGGCGCCTCAGTGGTACGTTTCTTTGCAATCATGATAATGTCGCTTAGACTTACACTTACGCAGCTTGTCCAGCTTTCTCCTCTAGGCCACGCCATTGGCGCTCAAAGCTCGGATATCATAGTCCATTGAAAGCCCTGATCTGTTGCCTCAGTTGTACTTCCTGGTCACAACAATCGGTATGTCCTTTTTCGACCTTCATGCCTCGGTCTGAATTGGGGCTAGCATTGTGACGTCATGCCATCGGACTCCAACCCTATTATTACCTTACCGGAAAGTCAGGCTGATTGTGTCCTGTGTTTAGACTCATACATATCTACCAGCAGTCACCAACGACTCCTTCTCTAACAACACCTTAAGCGGTACAAAATATTCGGTAAGTTTTGTTCGTCGCACCTTTTTTGTTGCTGTGGTCCTGACCGGGTATCTTCAGATACCATCATGCACGCGGCACCCTTCGGCCAGAATATCAAAGAATTACCTTCTGAGCTCTGGATACATATCTTCGCACTCGCCACACACGTTCCGAAGATGATGGATGTTAGTCCAGACGACCCTCTCCGTGCCAATACGCCCATGAGTCCACATGGCAACTATAGTCATTCCTCCTTCCTATCCGCACGGAAATCCAATCTCTCCTTAGCCCTCGTTTGCAAGCATTGGTACAACCATGCTATGCCAGTACTATTTGGCATGCTTAATGCGAAGCCAGGGTTTACTTTGCGTACCCTCCGAGACACCATCGTGGAATCACAGCGAAGAGCCGATGCGAGCGGCCCTCAAGTGCGCTCTTTGGGAAGCTTCACACGGCGCCTCGAGCTTCGCCAGGGTGAAGGAGGAATTTACTACGATAACGACGACTTTCGCTGTCTTGCAGATATGCTTCGTTACCTGCCCAACCTCCATATCATTGCACTCGAACTCCACAGGAAGGAGGTTCAATTACCCAACTTCGTCATCGAAACCTTGCTACAGACATCCGGTCATTCTCTTCGCCGAGTCTATATCAACCCGAAGTCGAAAATTCGCCTCCTACCGAACCAGTATGAGTCTATCATAGCGAGATGCCCTCAAATCCGTGCTGTCTACCGAGGAGGCATCGAAGAATCGATGTGCGCCGTTGACCTCCTTCAAGCCTCCAACTTATCCTTTGTCGACGTCACGACGACTCCCTGCACGTTAACCCATTCCAACTTCGGTCACCATTCCTGTTCTTCCACTCAATCCGCGCTCTTCAATGAATGCACTATAGCATCTCCTGCAGGCATTCGCTCAATCCAGCATTTTGTCGCCGTCCAGGGCCGACACCTCCGCGCAATATTCATGGACATCGGCGTGACCGCATTACCTGGTGGCATCCAGGGCGCGCTGAACCTCGTCGAAGAGCATTGCCCCCATCTTGAGCACCTCATTCTTATCATCAAGGGATGGGATGATCTTCTAGCAGCACCGCTTCGCATCCCTCCCGTACACCGCCTGGGTCTGTTCTACGATGAATCGTACGGCAGCTCAGGACTGGGTGGCTTCTCGGATCTGTTCGAGTGGTTCGCGGGATGCGAGGTACCATCGTCGACGAGCGCCGTGCGCTTGCTTGGGGAAACGCAGGTCAAGAAATTACGTGCGTTGTTGGCAGCGGGCTACAATCCTGGAATTGATCGGTTGTCGAATCGGTCGTATAGGCTGGAGGATTACGAGGGGAATCTGTTTGTTGTTCACGATCAGTAAAATACTAGGTTTCAAGTCGTTTTCTGTTGTCTAAGTACATTGTTTTGTTATTTTCTCATCATCTTCAAGGGGTATCGAGGTCCGATCAGTGTTGTCTTCTTAGCGTAATTGCGTGGTTCAACATCTCATTATTATTCCGCGAGCCATGTTATGCACAATACATCCCTTTCGCATCCAAATTGTGTTTGCTGTACTACTTATTTCTTACTTCTTGCAATACTTACCCTCTGAAGCAGGCAAATTCGCTGTTGCGCCACGCGCCACACTACTGGACAATGGCGTCCTCCGTTGTGGCGCGATGAACAAGCAACTCCGTCGGCTAAAATCTTGTTGAACTTCTTCTCGTTCATGGCTTTGAACCACGCATATTTTTTTTTCAACGCATTCGCCTTGGGGAACTTGTATAATATCATGTTCAGAACCACTTCAGAACCCTTCAGGATGGTTGACGGCATGGTTTCGTTCTGGTCGGTTTGACCATGTTACCCGAGCGTAGGTGCTTCTTGATATCTTTCCCATCATCGGATGAATGCTAGGTCTCGTCTTTCCAGCATTCCCTACTCTTCACCAACACCCACGAGCCAGCACTTCAGTGTGTAGTCAACCATGGTACAGCTAACTCCCGGCGTTAGGTTCACAGCTCAGATCTCTGGAACAGTCTTTACACCCTTGCTTGTCGCTCACTTTATTTTGACACTCGCATCCTCACGTCAGTTCCCGATTGCTACATCACCCTGGCTTCACTTTCTGCTATGCGCTTTGGCTCTACCTGTGTGGGTTTACGCACGGTCCTGGTGGTCCTACTTGCGTGAAGAACGAGAGATCGCAGCTCTCGGCGCTGTCCGCGTGCCAGCGGTGCAGGCATCATGGCCGGGGAATCTTGATATCGTCTTCGCCAGGTTGAAGGACGGCAAGGAAGGGTATCCTGGTTCGTCCCTCTCCATCGGTTTATTTGGCAATATTGCTATTGACACCACAGTCTTGTAGCGGATGCTATGCAATCACTTACTCTCAAGTATGGGAAAATTGTGAATATGCGAGTCCTTGGAAAAGACCGCGTGGGTGTACTGTTCATGTCGTAAGAGGACTGCTCTTATTGTCCTTCGTACCAGATTATCACGTCAGACCCAGAGCACATGAAGTGTGTATTGGCGACCAATGTACAGAATTGGGAGAAAGGTGAATTTCTGTCAATCCCTCTTGGCCACGTCTAGCATTGACCATGTCTTGAGGAAGGCCCTTATTTCCGGAACATGGCGTCTTCCGTGTTGGGTTCTGGCGTGTTCAACGCAGATGGGGAAATGTGGCAGTCAGTGATCCCATATTCTCTTCCTTGACAAGTTGTGGACTCTCGTTTTACATTCATAGGTTTCATCGCTCAACGACACGGCCATTCTTCAGCCGAGAACGAGTTACAGACTTTGAGATCTATGAGCGCCATACAAACGAAGCGATTCAGGTTATAGCAAGCCACCTCGAACGAGCCTTCGACTTTCAGGAGCTAGTCCGAAGGTTCACCTTAGATGCCGCCATGGATTTTCTGCTTGGCGCTCGTGTACACTCACTTCAAGAGCTACAGCTTCAATCTGGGATCGAAACTCGGTCTCCAGAAGATAGCGAGTTAAGAACGTTTGATCTTGCTTTCTTTACTCTTCAACATCATTTAGCTCAGCGAAGCCGTCGAGTTCCCATATGGCCCCTTTTCGAAGTCAAACAAGATATCACTAGGTCAGCCTCTCCCTCTCTTCTCATTTACTTGACTCTTCTAGTTAACCTCCGTTTTAGTAAAGACATGCATATCGTTCGAAATTTCCTGCAGCCTTTGATTGCCAATGCTATAGAACGAAAACAGGCAAGAGTAGTCCAGAGCAAGGCGCCTCAATGGGTCGAGAGCGAGGAGAAAGGGACATTGTTGGATCATCTCGTGTCTGAGACTGATGGTACGATTGGCACATCACTCGCCTTCCTTTTCATGGGTAAATTTAACTGTGCTTTAGATCAAGCTCTTATACTGGACGAAACCATCAACATGCTCTTCGCAGGCAGAGACACGGCAAGCTCTCTCGCATCCACGTCTGTCGATATAGGCTGCCCTGCTGACGACACTTAATGCAGTCATCTGCGTTTCTTACCTATATAGCCTACGCCTTGGCCATTCACCCTTCCGTTGTCACACGTCTGCGGGGTGAGATTCTTCGTGAAGTTGGATCCCGCCCGCTTACCGTAGACGATATCCCGAAACTCAAATACTTAAGGGCTGTCTTAAACGGTGCGTAACGCCATTGCCAATAGGACCCTATCGTACATGTATACAGGCGAACGTGTGATCTAGAAACGCTGCGACTATTCCCTCCTGTCCCGGGAAATGCAAGGTAGACTTCAAAGAAATTCATTCTCCCGTCGTTCGCGAACTGACTAGGTACTCGTAGAGTCCCTATCAAGTCTTGTACCTTACCACCAATCAAACCCGGAGCGAAACCCTTTTACATCCCAGCAGGAACCAAGTGCGTCTGTCCCGCCAATCGCCGAAAGAACAAGATGTTTCGACTAATACTCTGACCTTTATTCAGCGTTCCTTTCTCAATCATGTACATGCACAGAAGTAAGGACCTGTGGGGAGATGATGCCGAAGCGGTAGGTCTGCTTAGTCTTTTTTTTTGTATTGTTCCTTGCACTGAACCTCTGGAAGTTCGATCCCGAAAGATGGATCGACGATCGCTTGAAGAAGTCTTATCTCGCCAACCCCTTCATCTTCTTACCTTTCAATGCTGGTTCGTCTCCCCATTCTTTCAACCCCCCATATTTTTAATCAACGCGCCTTTATCTCGCAACCTGCAGGTCCTCGTATCTGTCTCGGACAGCAGGTAAGCTCTACGGTTTCGTGCTCGATACCATCGCGGGCTAAGTTCCATGAACCACAGTTTGTTTTGCACGAAGCTGCATTCTTTACCGCAACTATCCTCCAGAAATTCGAACGCATCGAACTTGCTGAGGATGCGATGCCGCCTGAGGCTAGGCCCCCGGCGGCATGGAAGAAAGGTCCAGGGAGGAAGGCGATAGAGAAGATCAAGCCCAAGTCCGATTTGACGCTGTCTGTAGAGGTGAGCAACCCATGCTGTTTCGCATGCGACAATCGTTTGATCTTTGTCTTTTCGACGTCCATCAGGGAGGTCTCTGGCTACGGTTCAAGAGGGCTGAACATATCGAGATCTCTTGAATCGAAAGTCTCCGCTTGTACTGATTCGCACGACGCGCATTTCGTCGCGTCAGAGTTGACGAATGGGTCACGTCTGCTTCCTGACTGTTATTCAGGCTGGATCTGTAAGGTCATGCACGTTCTTGTTGGATATTTGACTTCTTCTATGTGATTTGCGTGGGACATCGGTATTCCTTGCGGCTGAGCACCAGACCAATCTCACGAGCACTGTGACTCATACTCACGCTCCTCCGCTTGTTTAACTAACGCCCTCGCCCGTCCGCCCAACAAGGCTCCTTACAACTCGTTTCGTTTCGATGTCGGATAACGTTTCTTCTACCACCATTGACGAAAGCTTCTATAAGCTAGACGACGATGAGATTATGTTTTTCAAGGCTCAGACAGGAATCGACGATGAGACCGAACTGAAGAGTCATATACTGAGAGTGGCGGCTGAGGCGCACGCTGTAAGTTACACTCTGCACTCATGTCCACTTTCTTGAAGTAGCTTCAGTCGCCGAGGCTCACTTTACTTCCGTTGCTGAAAGGTCTTCCAATACGGCTGCATTCGGGTCCTGGCATTCACTAAGTACTCCATTTATACCCTACTTGCTATCACAACATGACTATTTCGTTGCACGATTGGAACTGATTATTCATCATAACTTTTAGGTTGACTGTCTCAAAGACAGACGCCTACGCAGCCCTCATGAAGTTAAAAGAAGACAGTCCGGGTGCACTGTTCCTCGACCTTGGCTGCTGTTTCGGAAACGACGTCAGGAAAGTCGTGTCAGATGGGTGGCCAGTAGAACAGTGTGTGGCGTCTGATCTTCGACCAGGTAAGTCGGCTCGTGTCAGTAGTTCCAAGGTAGAAAGAAGGCTCTACCTGGTCCATATCTCACGATTCATCCATCAGAGGTTTGGACCTTGGGACATAAACTGTTCAACTCGACACCCGAAGATTTTCCTGTCAAGTTCATCCCAGGCGATATATTCGATCCATCTCACCTGACCATACGAGACTATGGAGCCGCCATCGAGTCTATAGTATCCAGACCTCGGCCACAGCGCGAAACAGTACACAGTCTCAATGACCTCCATGGACGAGTATCAGCGATACGTGAGTTTCCGCCATAGTCTGCGAGCGATTCCTCAACCCCACCTCTCTTACGAGGGTGTACTGGCTTGATTCTGGTTTTGTTACCTAGACTGCTCAAATGTATTCCACCTCTTCGACGAACCATCCCAGCTGCACCTCGCACGCGCCCTCTCAGGCCTTCTCTCCCCTTTCCCCGGCTCCCTCATCTTCGGAATGCACGTCACGCGAGGACCAGACAAGGGTAACTTTCAATCTATGAACCGACACGGCTTCGGTACGTTCTGTCATTCGCCCGAGAGCTGGGCGGAGATGTGGAGCGATGTTTTCGGGAGTGCGGAAGTGAAGGTGGATGTGCGGCTGGTGGAGATAGATGAAGAATTGGTGAAAAAAGTTTGGGGCGATGTGGATAAGGGAAGGGTGTGGAGGATGATATGGTCTGTGACGGTCATCTGACCACCTCCTCGTGATATCTTCCACGCCCAAGGATTTCACGCATCCCGTCTGCTGGAGGCCGACCGCCGTCTAATTGGACGACAAGGACACCAGAGTTATCGGAGTCGGGGATTGCGACGAGATTTTGCCTGTTGTGATGGACGAAGTCAGAGAGTATAAAGATGGCATGGGGTAGTGAGGTATGGACGTTGTCAGAAAGAGTGCGACAGTGGATGGGGATAACGCACGCCGGAGACAAACAAAGCGATCAATATTCAATATGACACAGCGAAAAGGTTGAGATAAAACGTACTTCAGCATAAGCTTCTCGATAGCAGGCTTCAATCTCGCTTCGTTTTTAGAATGAAGACCTTTCCCTGTACAGCCAGACATCGTCGCATGCTCAGATAGACTCGAAACCAGCTTGAGTGTTGGTGGTTATGTGGAGTGTCACTGGCCGGCTTGGGGGAAAGTAGATGAAGTCAACACGGACCGACGATGAGATGTATGGTAGAGTCTCCACGTTGACGAGCTTCTTGAATGTATTTTTCTGTGAAGGCTATGGCTTCCTTCACGTAGAGGCCGTGCAGGTCGATCTTGCCAGGCTTACTGTCGTATTAAGATCGAACAGCAGAAGAGCAGCATTGGTCACGCATGTGCTCCAGATACAAGAAAGACGAACGTACCAGGTTATTTTCTATACAGAATCCAAAAATAGGATGTCAGCATTCCATCTTCGTACAACCAACTTCGGTCAAATACAGCACCTAAACAAAACCTCACATACCTCTAAAAATCCAGGCGCTCGCATCACTATGCAACCTTTCCATCTCAGCCTTATGATTCTTCCCTTCATTACTCAACTGCTTCGCCCTCGCCCTATCCCCAGTCGCAAACAACTGATGGCTCTCCTCGAAACATCTCGCCATGGCGTCGCCTTCTTCGTTCGCGAGTGCGCGTAAGGAGGCGTAATATGGGCTCTGTTGGTTAATTTGGTTACGGTCCTATATTGTGGAGCAATAGAGTAACCATTCGATAAACAGAGAGACCGAAAGAGTATGATATATTAGGATGCCGTCAGTACAGTATACGGACAGCGCAAAAGCCAGAATAAAACGAAGGGCTGAACGCACAACAAACTTTCCTCTGGACCGCCCGTGTCCACCAGGACTCACAGGCTCCGGAGATGTTGATATTTCATGCCGTGTAACTCCTGCTGCTGCGCTGGACCGCCCTCTTCCAACCACACTCAGAGGTTCCGGAGACGGCGATAACTCATGCATCACAACTGCTGTTCCCGCGCCAGACCGCCCTCGTCCACCCACACTCACAGGTTCTGGAGATGGTGATGGGTCAAGCCAGAAAGCTCCTATTCCTGTGTCAGAACGCTCTCGTCCACACCCACTCAGAGGTTCTGGGGATAGCGACAGTTCGCGCCAAAAAGCTCCTGCGCCTGCGTCAGACCGCCCTGTCATAGGTTCCGGAGACGACGATAGGTCATGCATCCCAAGTGCTGTTCCTATACCGTACGATTCCACCCCTTCACTCTCATGCCGCTTATGCCTCTCATCATGCGACCTCTGCTTCTCCTCCCATTCGTATACAGGCTGCTCGGTCTGGATATGTGTTTGTTTAGAAGGGTTTTCCTGATCAGCCGCGTATCCAGCTGGGTATCGCGCTGGAGGATACGAGTGTTGTTGAGGTGGCGAAGTTTCCTGTCGAAGAGGCCTTGACGGCGACGGCCTGAGTGGGGGGTATCGCAGCCTCTGCTTCTCCTCCCATCCGTATGCAGGCTGCTCGGTCGGAATATGCGTTTGTTGCGTAGGTGGATACTGATGAGCCGACTGTGGAGGAGGAGTTTGTGCCGGAGTATACGAGTGCTGTGGAGGAGGCCGTTGCTTTCGAAGAGGCCTTGAAGTTGGCGGCGGTGGTGGCGGTGACGGTGGAGAAGATCGCTGCTGTTGAGTTACAGTAGGTTTTTGCTGTTGAAGAGGCCTTGGTGGCGGTGGCGGCGGTCCAGTCGGAGACCGTTGCTTTCGGTTGGTAGGTCTCCGGTACGGCACATGCACAGGTCCCTTTTCCGGTACGGGGGGTGGAATCTCATTTTCCGGTACAAGAGGCGGGCCGCCACAGAGGACGCGAGTTATGCTAGTGAGGAAAGGTAAGATACCCATGTTTTACCTCTTTCGCGTTGTGAGATTGATCTGCGCAGCGAAAGGCGAAAAGAAAAGAAAAAGAAAAAGCGGGGCAGGATAGGGGCGAGAGAAAAGAGATCCGAGTCCGGAGGCAGGTATTTCAGTGGCGTGCGACTCGAGCCTGCCCTGATGGTCGTGTTTCGTTTATATATAAACAGCATTCACGTAACTTCTATCCCCGTTTTCTCCCCATCCTGGTCGAAAATAAAAATAAAAAAGGTGTTAGCGCCTCGTATTTACGGCGGAAGGATTGGAAGTCTGTCACTGACCGTAAACTTTGAGTGTGTTTATACGCTCTGGACAACTAGGAAGCTGAATGGCAAGCAGTCGACGGCGTCGATGGAGATTGGGGTGTCAATGTCTTGTCATGCCCGGAACATGATACAAGAATGTTTCCCGTCGGGGAAAATCATCGCCAGACGTAGCCGACCTCACGAAGGCATCGTGCCCATGGCATTCCGTAAACGCGTCTTCAGGCTCTCCGTTCGGTTCGACAGCATCGACGATAGTCCTGTCCGTATAAGAACGTCAACTCCAGTGTCCCGAAGACTGCACACATCGAGAAGGATGTATTTACCGCTAGTGGAGAGGCCGTCTTTTGGGGTGAGGGTCAGGGCGTTGAGGGTGATTAACTCGGCAGACGCGGGATCGTCTGTTGTGGTGGGAGAGGGGAAGTATGGGGCGGGAGGAAGGAAGTATGCGAGGGAGGTATGGAGGGAAAAGGGTGGGGAGGACAAAAGCGGAGAAAGGTGAAGTTGGAGTGGCGCGAGAGGCGGGTCGTTGTCCATCTGGGTACGCTTAACCTCTTCAAATGCTGGCTGTCTTCCAGCGAACCAAAGCGAGCGCGAATTCGAAATAGCACCTATGAGGACTCGCTGCGATGCTGTCGAGCGCTATGCCGCCCTTAGTTTAATCTGCAGACATCAGCAGAAAGCAATGAACCTTGAGATCTCCTAAAACTCCCAGCAAAACCTGACTCCAAATTACGGCGCAGTTAGATCTTGGCCAGAGGCGAATAAAGCCATCCAAACCTGAGGAATCCGAATCGCAGCGTTGAACCCGTCATCAACATGTTAGAAAGAGAAAACCCCTCAAAAAAGCGTAGATTAGTCCGCGCAATTACAAAGAAGCTACAACAAATAAAATTGGCGCAGATACACGTACGAAAGAGAGCGAAGAGTCTCGCACCCAAGCAACGTTCAATAAAAAGTCCAATATCAACCACATCATCCCCAACCAGCTTCCCCATACCGTCCTCCATGAAGGCGGACGCACGCCTCACATAATCAAACACCCGTCATCTTTCCCACCGCCTCTATCCAACCTCCTCGTGATATCATCCACACCGAGGATTTCGCGCGTCCCGCCTGCTGGAGGTCGACCGCCGTCGAGTTGGACGATCAGGACGCCGGCGTTTTCGGCGTCGATGGCGGCGACTAGGTTGTGCCTTTTGTGTTTAGACGAAATGTGGAAAAATGGGATGGTGAGCGGTGGAATGTTGAATGGAGAGAGGAGGCGAAGAGTGAGTGGGTGGCGGTGGCGCGCGGGGGACAAATAAAACAGGTGAACAGTCAGTATTTGATCTCATAGAACATGATACAGCGAAAGAGTTGAGAGAGACATACTTCTGCATAAGCTCCTCGATAGCAGGCTTCAATTTCGCAGCGTGTTGGGGCGAATGAAGTCCCTTTCCTATCAAGGCCACACACACGTTCAGATAGACTCGAAACGACAGGTAACGAAGTCAGCACTGACCGACGATGAGATGAATGGTAGAATCTCCGCGCTGACGAGCTTCTTGGATAGACTTGTCAGTGTAGGTGATGGCTTCTTTCACGTAGAGACCGTGCAGGTCGATTTCGCCGGGTTGACTGTCCTGTGAAGGTCGAAGAATAAAAAAATAAAAGCTAGTAAGTTATGTGCTTCGGGAATACGGACAATGGGTAGATATGCTCGTGTATACGTACCAAATTGTTCTCTGTACAAAGTCCAAAAAATAAAACGAAAAGATCAGCATTCCATCCTCGTATCGCATAACCAACACAAAATCCCAACAAATCGAACACATACCTCTAAATATCCAAGCACTCGCCTCGTCATTTAACCTCTCCATCTCTGCCTTATGCCTCTTCCCCTCATTGCTGAGCTCCTTCGCCCGCGCCCCGTCTCCACCCTCATATGCCTGATGACTCTCCTCGAAACATCTCGACATGGCGTCGCCTTCTTCATTAGCGCGTGCGCGTATGGAGGTATATTGTGGGTTTTGTTGGTTGATGAGGTTGAGGTCCTGGATTCGTAAAGTTGTAGCGTAGCCATTCGATAGAAGGATATGATACAAGATACAAGAGTGTCGTCAACACACGGACATCACAAGAACGCAAAACAAAAAAAAAACGCACAACAGGTTTCCCTCCATGCCTCCCTTGCCCCTGTCCCTGCCCCTGCCCTTGCCCACCACCACTCCCAGGTCCCGTTGACGACGACCCATGTCCGCCCGCCCCTCCACTCCCCTGCTGCTTATGCGGCTTCTTATGCCCCTCATGTTGTTCGCCCGGTGTCGGCCACTCCCCCTGCTGCTGCTGTTGTTGAGGTCTATGCTGAGGCGGCCTCTGGTCCTGCGTAGGCGCAGGTAGCTGTTCCGGTAACGGGAACGGAGTCGGTTTTTCAGGTTCTTGTGGGGGTGGGCCGCCGCAGAGCGCACGGGTCACGTTGACGAGGAACGAGAGGAAACCCATCTTTCACTTCTCTTCCGTTTTGAAAAGTGAAGAATGGGATGGAGAGATGAGGGGATGGTGGAGGACGAAAAGAAAGGTGGAGCGGAGGCAGCAGATGGACGAGCGGGTATATGAATATGAATTATTGAGGGGCGTGGTTCGTTGCGAGCGGAGTTAGCCTTGGCTGTGACCTCATTCATTCATGTTTTTAGCCTTTAGCGTAGTCTCTGATTTATTATTCCGATTGTCCAATTCCTGGGCCACGTACAATATGAGCAAATATATGTATTTTCTTCTCAGGTGCAAGGGAACAGGGATGGTGAGCTCGGGAGGACTCTTGTGGGCCACAAAACGCTACTTACGCTGATAGCTCAGATGTGGCGAGAGGTTAGCAACGACGACGAGAAAGCAGAGCAGTCGACCATGTGATAGACGTATAAGATCACAACATAGATGGAGAGAGACGGATCACGACACGTCAAATGCCCAAAGAAGCAAAGAATCGTTTTGGCTGGATGTTGCGAGTGCAAGTGTGTGTGTGTGTGAGAAATACAGAAATCACAAAAAGCTGAATAGAACGCCGCTCCAACTACATCCGCCAACCGACTCTGAAGAAGAAAGCGAGGAAAGCAACCGTCTAGTACGCCTTCTTGCCGGCGAGCTGGAGATGTGCGGAGTGCTCGTCGTAGGGAACCTTCGACACTGGGATCTCGCGCCACAGGTCTGGGGTGAGGAAGGCGTATGTTTTGGTGATCTGTCGGTTTCCGCGGAAATGAGTACCAAAAACCCATGACGGAAAATGAAGATAAGAAACGTACAGCAGCGAAGGTAGCCTTCAAGAAGTTACCCATCGTCGCGGTCGAACCCTTCGACTGCGTGTATACATCCTGAACACCGGCGAGCTGGAGCAACCTCTTCGATGCCGGAGCAGCGACGATACCCGTTCCTCTTGGTGCGGGGATAAGCCTACACATAACACTCCCAACCTTCCCGCTGACCTTCGACGGCACCGTGTGTGGCTGTTGGAGTGCAGCACCCCAGTAACCCCTACGAACGGGAATGACAGAAAGCTTGGCGAGGATGATAGCACCGCGGATGGCTGTCGCGACTTCCTTCGCGCACTTGACACCGAGACCAACGTGGCCGTCGAAATCACCGATAGCGACGAAGGCCTTGAAACGGGTGCGCTGACCGGCCTGGGTCTGCTTTTGGACGGGCATGATTTTCATCACCTCGTCCTTGAGGTTGGGCAGGAAGAAGTCGACGATCTGGTACTCTTTGACGGGGAGCGAGAAGAGGTAGATTTCCTCCATCGACTTGATCTTTCCGTCCTTCACGAGACGACCGAGTTTGGTGACGGGAACCCTGCATGATATAACACACAAACGAAGAGAACGTCAGATAACTCTGAAGATAAACGTTACGACTGAAGTTGGACGCACCACTCCTTCTCCTCGTCTTTGCGGCCTCCGCGACGGCCACGACCACGACCACGGCCCCTGTCGCCACCACGTCCCCTACCAAATCCACCGCGTCCGCGTCCAGTGTCGGCCATTTTGTTTTATGCCGGGTCGAGAAGAGAGTTAAACTGTGCAGAGCAGAGCAAAGCGAAGCAGAAATCAGTATCAGAGCCAGTCATCCGTCCATCCGTCCTGCCATCCATCCATTCCTGCGCTCGTCTTTGGTCTAAATCTCCCAGTAGCTCTCCAAGAAGCGTATAGCATCCCAGCCTACGGCATAGCAGCAAGAAAAATGGTACTCACGTCTTGAGGAAGGCGGGTAGGGCGAGCTCGTCGTCTTGCGCGTTGTCGAGTCGATTTGGATTGTCAGCCACTACGATGTGGCCAAGCGCGTGGGAGAGACCGGGCCGGTTCCGCACTCGTGGCCTGGTTCGCGCCACAATCGTTTCGCGCTTTCTGGTTTCTTCCACAAGGAATTGTGTCTCGCGTCGTTCCTCTGTTCATTCGTATATTCTCAGACAGTAACGTAAGGGGAAACTTGAGGAGACGTATTACGCTCTCAACGGCTTCGTGCTGCTATGGTTTGGCATCAATGCACACCCTAACGCGCCAATCGTGCTACGACTCGAAATAGGACATCCATTCGCACTTTCTCCATCTCTCAGGCCAGGCCCATTCAATAAGCAATGACGATTACATTCGATTGTTCTCCTCAACGGCGTTGTTCGTGATACAAGTTACGCCCAGTTCTTCTCATGCTCCGTGTGCTGCGACTTGCACGTTGTGAACGCTCTGCACGTCAGGAGTGGTTTTTTACTCCACTCGAACTCATTATCCCCGTCATATGGTTATGTGAAAGCTTCAAATGTCCAAGGAGCTGCTACGATTTTGTGAGACTGATAGCATTCGTGCATGTATCGATAAGGCGTTTACGTTGATGTGTCTTGTGCAGCAGCGCCACATTGCGCCACCAGGGCGCCACCACGTGTCCGGCCGGAGCACTGGCCCGGGTATATAAGGAGCGGCTGCATTTGTCAGAGCTCCCTTGTCCCCGCTCGCATCTCGCCGTCGCTGCTCACTGCTATCGCCGTCGTCTAGCTCAAGTCTCGCTCTTTGTAAGTACCTCGCTCGTCGCCATCACTGATGATGGTGGCGTACATCAGGCTGCTATCCCCTTCATCTCAGTAAACGTCGATGCTAATACATTGCTTTCCCCGTTTGCGCAGAGCACTCCCCATCAAACCCCTGCAATCTTCCCCCAAGTCGCACCCAGAACGAATAGTTGTGGCACCTCATGTCGAATTCAAATATGTCGAATTTAACGAAAATGAAATCTAGTCCTTGCCCCGCGTACGTCTCTTCTCTCTCCAGCCCTCAGCCCAGCAAAAAAACCGATGTTTCACCATTGCTGACGCTATTGCTCCATCTGTGATTTACACAGCAACGGTCGTCAAACCGTTGGGGATGGGGCTTTCTACACCGACGCTACTCCTGATGTACTCGCCGTGTGCCACATGCAAGGCACCGGCGACATGTACTACTACTCTACTACCTTCTCTGGCGGGCCCGGGGTACGTCACTTTTCACCTCCTATTATTAGGCCTCGTAGTTCTTTGTCTCACCAACCCATGCCCTTCTCACCTTCCTGCTCTATCTCGTCGAACCAACAGTGGCGCTTTTGACGCTCCTAAGGCAAAATGCCCTCCTGACCGAGGGTCGTTGGGCTGTGTGACAGACAGCCCGGCGTCAACATACGCTTCCCTCCACTCCAGCTCGCCAACCAATTCACCCACCCTCTCTTCCTCCTCCGACTCTACCAACTCCTCCGTTTCCAGTCTCTCGGACGTATCCTCTCGCAACTCTTCGCTCTACACCAACTCCCGCGAGCCTTCCCTCGTCTATCCTCTCACTCCGCCTCTCACCGCTGCCGACCGGAACAATCAAGCCAACATCCAGTCATTCTTCAACCACAATAACACCCAGAAGGAGCACGAGCAGTTCCCTCGCTCGTCCGTCCTTCCCCAGCCCATCATCAACAAGAACGCGTCCGTCGCTTATGCGCACAACATCGCCACTCCGCCCCTCACTCCGGATGACAGCCCTTTCGATGAATCGAGTCCCATCAAACAGCGCGACCATGCCGATGCGCTCGAGTTCCTCACGAACCTCTTCCCCACTCAGGGCGTCAGCGCGCTCCAGTTTGCGAAGAGCGTCAGCATCGCGAGCCCTGGGATGAACGCGAGCTTCGATGGTGTCGTTCTTTCTCTACCTGGCAAGCCCAAGACGCTTTATGTCGACGGGAAAAGCGCCGAGATCGTCTCTCTTCGTGAGAGGTACGTCGTCTTCTCATTCCCATTCTCATCTCATTTCCCTCCTCGTTTGTTCCGTTTCATTTCAGCTTTGACCTTTTGATTACCGACCGATCAACCGACCGATCAACTGATGCGACCTTGTTTCATTACGTTTATAGCATCGTGGCCCTCCTCGACCTCGCGGACGAACATCTCGGCTGTGAGGCCCTGGTCATCGCGCTGGAGAAGGGCTCGCCCTCGCTGAGCACGTTGTTGCATTCGCTCATGTATGTCGGCGGCACGGTCGTTACCAAGCCTCCGTTCCAGGTCGACCCGGCGTACGTGCTCGTTGGGCTCGAAATTTAGGTGTACGAGTGGTAGAATGGTTAATGGGATGTCGTTGTTGTGTGCGGTCGTGGTGCGTAGGGTGGTGTGTGTGTTATTCACTCGGTTGGTTCGGTGTTGTATGCTCGATATATGAGAGCATCCGCCAATCAGCTTAGTTGGTGGAAGTCGAGTGTGTGTGTGAGCGCTTCAGTTGTTGAAAATACGTGATATGTTCCAAATTCGAGACTGCATCTTCCTCTTTTTCTTCCTCCGTTTATCCTCCCTCTCTTCTCTCCGCCCTGGGTGTTTTGGTTTTCTGCTTGGTACTTGGGATAAGCGTTCGCGTTGACCCTCTTCCTCTCCCCTTACTCCGCTTCATACTTCCTCGATAGTTCTCTCTCCGTTTCTGAGTTTTCGTTTGTTCTTCAACTTTCTCGTCGACCTTTGCCCTTGTCTGGCGTGGTCTTTGTATATAGTTTCATTTCCATTACTTTCTTACACCCTATCATTTTTACCTTCCTCAAGCCTAGTGTCCTACTGCGCTCCATCCTATGAGTCAGGTTCGGTGGCGAATGTTGGACGAAGGGCTCAATGATGCTGGGCTTTTATCTTTCCTTTGATTTCCTTTTGTACTGTGTTTGTTCCCGAATATAATTTGCCATATGATTTCCTGCGTTGCTTTCTGTTCCTGGTCAAGGCTCGCCGTCGTTTGGTGTTTCCAAGTTGTGCGCGCCCTGTGTGATGTTGAAAGCACGCTGTTGTCCAACACCTCAATCTTAGGTCAGTTATTCTGCTTCTTTATATGAACCTTCTCACTTATTATATGCTCTCTGCCACTGGAGGTCAACTACTCCGTCTCGACTGTGGTGGTGTGTAACAGGACTATTCGCGTTCGTGCCAATTCACGCCGCTGGACGCTACAGCCGTTCTCACCAGAGCAAAAGCTTGTCAGACTACACGACTTCTTCCTATACTACAACTTGAACTCTGATGGCTTTGATCCTCGCCCGGTCAAGAGCTCAGAAGCTATCCCCACGACTCGATCCAAGAGTTTTGGTTGTAGCTCAGCCTCTACTGAAACATCACTTTGGTAATATTCCGTCTACCATAGGGAGAACGGCGCTCCGTATGCGTCGTGGGCAACATTCGTTTATCTCAGGGTATGAACTAGACCAAAGAGCGCATAACGCTCAGAATTTGCGGTATGACCTTTACTGTGACAATCAAGTGTATCAGTATCATGCCCACTCAAGCGCCTTAAGGATGAGAATGGGTGTAGATGTACGACAGCCTCATACAATGCATATGAATATAGGACGTACCGCTGACCAACGTAAAATGCGTTGCCGACACTCGGGCTGTTGAACAGTGAGCACGACAGCGGCATTTGTGTGGATGTGATCCTCAAACTGTACAAACCTGTAGACATCGTATGACACCGCTGAGCTCGGCGGTTGTGCGTTATTCTGACCGCAATGCTCGTCCCGCCAGCTTCAAGTTGGTCAAGTTTCCACGTTGGCCGTACTTCGAACCATCCTCATTGCCTGCAGCTCCTACACTTGTAGCTCCCGCATCCCACGCACCAGCACCTCGCTCCCACCCGGTGAAGTAAAACACTTCTTTTGCGCTATCGATAGCAGCCCTGTCCTTCTCTTGCCAATGTTCGCCGACTTCGCCCGCACTTCCTCGAGCGCCTCCTAGTTTGTGCGCCACCTGTCGGAAGGTTGGGTATGAACGTGACCGCGTTCAGCTTCTCCTTACACGATCCATGGGGCTCTAGCTCCGGTTTGTCCTATGTTAGTATTCCGAGCACAGAGATTACTAACCATCTTCTCATCGGTGAGACGATTCTGGTTGGAAGGAGGATCGGATTTACTCCCTTGCTCTGCAGTATCTTTGCTTCTCAGGTCAAGTGTGCTGCACTTACCTTTCACCAACCCTGTCACAGGAAGATAGATGCACCCCGGAAGTACCCTAGCTTATCAGAGATTTTGCTTGGTCACAGCATCGCATATAAGACTGCTGGCATGGTCGACCACCAAAAAACATTCTCCCTCCTCCGTTCCATCCCTACTCAAAAGGCTAAGCGCGGAAACCTCCCACTTAACCGTCCATCTTCAAAATGCCGATCACGCAGTACAAGGCTGCTGCGGTACGACCATCTCTACCTCATCCTACACCTTTTGACTATGCTAAACCCGATTATAGGTCACCTCTGAGCCCTGCGTGCGTTTAACTTTCGTCATACCCTCTCCCCGGGCCCATGCGTACTGACCATATCGAAGTGGTTCGATCTAGAGGCCGGTGTCCAGAAGACGATCAGCTTCATCAATGAAGCCGGCCAAGCGGGAAGCAAGCTCATCGCCTTCCCTGAGGTCTGTGAGTAGAACTACTGAGCTTTACTGTCCCCATCGCACCCATGAATATTGACTGTCTCGCAGGGATTCCCGGATATCCCTACTGGATGTGGAAGGCAAGAGTTGCAGCGTTCGCGAGAGTTCATTGCCCATTACTGACCAAGTAGCATCATGGCAGGTCACATACCAGCAATCTTTGCCTCTGCTCAAGAGCTACCGGGAGAACTCCCTCCCTGTCGACTCCGAGGAAATGCGCCGCATTCGACGCGCCGCCCGGGACAACCACATGTGAGGACTGTCACTCCTTCTTCTATGCTCTCCCATTCCTGCTCACGAGGCCACCAAACGGCACCAGCTATGTCTCCATGGGCTTCTCCGAAATCGACCACGCCACACTATACCTCTCTCAGGTCCTCATCTCGCCCACTGGCGATGTCCTCAACCACCGACGCAAGATCAAGCCCACACACGTTGAGAAGCTCGTCTACGGCGACGGCGACGGCGACACCTTCCTGTCCGTCGTCGACACCGACCTCGGCCGTCTCGGCCAGCTCAACTGCTGGGAGAACATGAATCCCTTCCTCAAGTCGCTCAACATCGCCATGGGAGAGCAGATCCATATCGCGGCGTGGCCTGTCTACCCGGGAAAGGAGACGCTGAAGTACCCGGACCCGGCGACGAACGTCGCGGAGCCTGCGTCGGACATCGTCACCCCTGCGTACGCACTTGAGACGGCGACGTGGACGCTGGCGCCGTTCCAGCGGCTGTCGGTGGAGGGTCTGAAGAAGAATACGCCAGCGGGCATGGAGCCCGAGACGGACCCGAGTACCTACAACGGGCATGCCCGTATTTATAGGCCCGATGGCTCGCTGGTGGTCAAGCCGGACAAGGACTTTGACGGGCTGCTCTACGTCGATGTCAGTGATTGTATCCTCCCCTCCCTATGCTCTCAACCCACCTTTCCGGATGCCCACGAAATGACTTCTATACGCTCATGTAGATCGATCTTAATGAAAGCCACCTCACGAAGGCACTCGGCGATTTTGCCAGCGGCCACTACATGCGCCCGGACCTGATTCGCCTGCTCGTCGACACGCGCCGCAAGGAGCTCGTCACGGAAGCAGACCCCGACGGAGGCGTCGCGACGTACTCGACTCGGGAGCGGCTTGGTCTGAACAGGCCCCTCGACCCGCCTAAGGACGAGAGGCACGGGATCGTTGGTGTGGCTGGTCAGAAGTCGGCTGAGCAAAGGAAGGCAGGTGATCTTTGAGCGCATTGTCTCTCTCGCATGGAGCATCAAAATAAATTGTAAGAGGGACTGGTTGAGGTGGGGAAATCTGTTTGTACGCTACTTGTCGTATTTCATGGTCTGTCGCGATGTTTCAGAGAGTGGGTTTCATTGCGATTATTCTGTGTGTCGATCTTTTTCAACACTTTGTCCATACTGTACCTCCCAGACCTTAGGCGACATCCGGTGTCTCGAGCGGCCTGTCGCGTCGCCTATCCCCCGTAACCCGCACAATGGTCCATTGTGAGCTCCCACGCCCCAAAATCCGTGATCCCGAGCGCAATACTCGGTCAAACGGGGCGCGGAGGGGCTCTATGGGACACCCCAATAGGTGTGGGTATGTAAGTGAAGACCGCACGCGGATTGATAGGGAACTCACCGAGAACGAGCGATTTAGGCTCGCAGCTGCCGTTTTGGGCCTGTAAACCCAAAATCCGCCATAGCGGGCACGGTACGACCCCCAGCGACGTCGATGAGGGATTGCCGGGATACCCTGAATTGGAGGAGTCGGTCAGTGTTAGAAAAACCATAGGTCAAAAGGAGAAAAAAAACTGGGGGAGGGGGCAAAAAGGCTCATGGATGAGGCCACCGGGCCAAAAAGTCGAATTGTTGACGAAGCATGCAATTGCCGGCCCCAACTGCGATTTAGATAGTCTATATGCACCATAAGTAGCCTGGAAAAGCAAAGAAACCGAGTCAAAAAAAAAAAGCGCACAAGGGTCAGAGGCGCACAATGCCCCCCTTTCAGACCCAAGATCATCGTTCACGACCGCGAACCGGTTGCTGTCGGTAATATTCCTCCTGTACCTGTTAGAGAACGTATGTGTGAGCAAATTAAGCCTATCGCTGAGACGGTTGAGTAAGAACTGAGTAAGACAGACCGAAAATTGGGGGGGAGGGCGCGCGGTACCCCTCCCAGCCGATACTGCGCTCGATTCCGACACGACAAATGAGATAGAGGCCTCTACTGAATCTACCCAGCTGTTAGAGCCCAGCTATGTCAAGAAAACCGCGGGTTGAAAGAAAAAAATCGGGGTAAAAAAAAAAAGCAGGGAGCGAGCTCACCAGACCAAAAGCTCGAATTGCGGCCGATGTATGCAAGTGCCGGTCCCAATCGCGAGGTGGATAGGCTATACAGATGATAATTAGCCTTTTCAAGCAAAGAAATCAAGTGAAAAAAAGGAAATTCGAAAAAGCGCACAATGGTCGGAGGGGTGCCGTGAGCGCACCCTCCGCGATTGCGCGCCTGTTACCTCTTCGCCTGGCGAAAGCGAGGGCTTGATAGGACACTCTAATTGAGGGCAGTCACATTCTGGAAAGATCTCAGAGATCATGAGTAAAATACAAGAGAACGACCGATTTTGGCTCGCGGGAGCCCCAAAATTGGCTTTCCACACACCAAATCGAGCCGGATACTCCCTTTTTTCGCCAAGACATTCCACCTGAGCACAGGGGGATAGAACATTCAATCCCAACCCCTACACTGAGTGTGTCGACCCCGTGGCCAGAGACGACGGGGGAAGACAAGAGCAAGACCTAGCAAGACGCGATTAGAACCTTGCTTAGTCATCCGATTCAAATCGGCGGGAGATTTTGAAGTCGAGCCTGGTACTCGCTGGCCGTCGTTCTCAACGGGGACAGGGCCGATTTGCACCAAACTGGATGCTGTGACGCAAGGGTATGTCTGTGAAATTGATATAAGCCAACCAGAACGAAAAAAAAGATCACCAGTTAAACGCATGAGACTAAATGTTCAGAAGGGGAGATTATGAGATGCAACTCACCTCCAAGATCAGCGCCGTTCTTGATGATGAGCGCACCGTTAGACTCCAAACAAAGGGTGGGGATGATAGGTAATTACCACACCATAATTTATATACAATCACACACGGAATTGAAGCTAAACTGACCAAATGTAATGGTATTTACTGTGGGGGAGGTATCCACAGATCACCATGAAATCGGTCTAAGTATCTCGACGGCGAAAACGCCGATGAAAGGAAATGTGTCAGAGACAGTTCACACCCTACGGCCACCCAAGCATACTTATGAATGATACTTCCAGAGTCAGCATCCTGACGCGTTGAAGTCGAACAAGACGAAGGTCCTTTTGTGAAGACACAGGGACACATTCGGTGGCGCGGTGAGCCGGCCCGGTGTCCCGCTTCTGAGATCACGTGGTACCTGCCTTTGAAGCTGACTTGTGGCGTCTGTGGCCACCGCCGCTCTTCCTGCTTCTCCACCACCTTCACCGTCTCGCTAACTCTGATCATGCAATCCAACGCCCTTCTCGAACCGACAGTCCGTATCAGAACTCTGAAAAGAGACAGAGTGAACTTTGTTCTTGAAAATGCAGAGCTAGCGTACGCTGAAACTCCTCGTGAACTCTTGAACGCGCTGACGGACGAATGACCATACTTGACTCAGTTTCGCCAACTCGTTACGGAGAGTGATGATGGCAGATCTTCCAACAATTGGTGCGTGGAATAGCTATAAATCGACGTGTTCAAGCTGACCCGTATGGAATATGTGGCTCGTGTTCAGCTATCGACATGGTGGAGATCGAGACAAACACGACCGTGCTCCCCGATGAATTCATCGCACACCGACTTGGCATGATCCCCCTCGTAAGCGCGAACTGTGACGAAGCTATGCGGTATAACAGGGTGCGTCTTCTCCAGTCTTTGCTCGCGTCTGCTCATCCTGAGCTTGGTTTTCTAATCAGGACTGCACATGTGCAACGAACTGTTCCGCCTGTTCCGTCAAACTCCACTTGAACGTCGCATGCCACGACAACCGAACCATGGACATCACGAGCAATCATCTCGATGTCGTACCGCACGACTACACGGATTATGCGGCGGACGAGCAGCAAGAGGAGTTTCATAAGCGGATCGACACGTTTGGTCATCCTGTGGGGAAAAGTGCGTTATTTCTCGGTGAAGTCTGCGGTGACTTGGAGAACTGATGGGCATTCGGTATTTGTCGTGCGAATCTTGGAGATGACCCAAATGTTCAGCCCGTTCTCATATGCAAAATTCGCAAGGGACAAGAGCTTAAGGTCCGCTGCATAGCCAAAAAGGTGCGTCTGCCCTTCAACTTCATCCACATCTCATTCGCCACCTCTTACAACCACGTACTCAGGGTATCGCAAAAGAGCATGCCAAATGGTCTCCATGTTCCGCCGTGTCTTTCGAGTACGACCCACACAACAAACTTCGCCACACATCTTACTGGTTCGAGGGCGACGCCCGCTCAGAATGGCCACTCAGTGAAAACGCGAAGGAGGAAGAGCCACCTAGAGACGACGAGCCTTTCGATTACAATGCAAAGCCAAACAAGTTCTACTTCGAGGTCGAGACGGACGGAAGTCTTGGTCCACAAGAGGTTGTCATGAAGGTGCGTTCACTCCCTTTTATATCTCTCGTCCGCTTACACTGGTTCATCCTGATTCGCGCCCTCAAACTGCGTACTCACCATCGTTGACAGGGTCTTGGAGAACTCCAAACAAAACTAGCCAACCTCATCCTCGGTCTCAAATCCGACCAACTCCCCTCCACAGACACCGCTCTCCCCGGCACCGGTCCCTCCGCCCCAGGCGCACCCCAAACCAACGGCATCAACGGCACCACCGCCGGCTCTCCCTCAGTACCCAGCTGGGGCACCGGTGCCGCTCACCCATCGCCACCCCCAGGTTGGAATTCATCCCCGAACGGTACCGGAATTCCTGCCTGGGGCGCCTCACCCACCGCTGGAGGTGCATGGGGGGCGAGTCCCGGCGGTGCGGGTTCGCCTGCTGCGGCTCCTCCTGCGTGGGGGAATGTGGCTGCTACGAGAGGGGCTTGGGGCGACGCGGGGGCGTCGACGAGTCCTGCGTGGAATGCGGGAGCTGGGAGTCCTAGACAGCAGGGTGGATGGAACGTTTGATGGTTTTTTGGCATTTGTGGCCTGCGTTCTGTGTCGTCTGTGTCATGTCCGTCATTGACGTGGTGCTTGTACTGCTTTCTCTGAATATATATTTTTGTTTGGGTGCTCGCTGCTCCAACAGTGGTCTATCACGACTCGCAACTGCGCCTGTGCTCTCTATCGTTGCGCCTCGAAAACTGGACGGACCCTACATACGCACGGTGCACTGGCCCAACTCCAGTCCTTATCATTTCGCAAACACGGCATAAGCAAATTTATTCAGGGCCAAACGAGTGCAGGCGAGCCGTAGTGTGTAGATGGCGACTGCGTCGATACCAAAGAACGAAACCGTCAACATACCCCCTGAAAGAAACGACCAGTTGCCCATGAATGCCCTTATGCAAATGTGGCACGAGCTTTCGAAGTCAATCAGGTCGTATTTTCAGTCCGACCGTCGACGAGAGTGATTGCTCAAACGATATCATCCCAAATCACGACAGTGGTCAGGTTCAGAAGAGTGCACGACATAATGTCTCAACGTTCTCTGTATGGACTGGGACACCCCCTTCGATGACGTACGATGTGGCCTATCAACATAAAAGTCCTAAGGCGCCAGGGAAAGTTGATCGGAAGCGGTAGCAGATGGATTAACAGCGGCGTAGACAGTACAGAGTAGTATGGTGAAGAACAGGGTTCCTGGAGAACATAACAACGAGAGCAAGACGAACAATGATACAATGAGATCCTCGACTTTCACTTGCATACTCAACCGCGCGGCACTGGAAGGGTGCAGATATTATCAGGTTCAGCGGCACTAAGCATAGCGTCCATAGCTAACGCTCACCATTGTCACCCATAGGGAATCGAACGTATCCAGCGGGGCAACAAAAGAAGTGCATCCTTTCAGGCTGGAAGGCCCCTTCGGTCATGGCAATGAACTTTTCTCGAGAAGAACGATCGAGGTCCGACTCCGTCAGAATGGCCTTCTTCGTTTCGGGATCACGCCGTACAATACGAGTTTGAAGGCAAGCAACGCGTGTTTGATCCTTTCGGACCATATCTGGACAACGTCTATGAGCATTTCCATCAGACCAGAGGAGTTCGAGCTTACATTGCGGCCAGGGTACCATCCTGTTTCCTTCAACATTGTCGCGAATCTGTGCTACTGCCCACTCGGCAAAGCGTTGGTGCCCTAAGTCGGTAGAGACTTTCGCGTCGGGCTTCACGAGCTCTTCCCGTTTGAGAAAGGCGACGACATCTTCGTGCTCCAGTCTATATCCTGCTACAAATTGACACATAGCAGTAGAAAGGGAGGATAAATGAGAATGTTTGTGTTCAGCAGACGTTAAGGTCGTTGAGCCAAGGTTGAGCGCGAGTGGGACGAGGTGTTGAAAGGAGCCGGCAATCTCCGGCAATGTCCGTTTCTATGTGTCAGAGTGTGGCGGAAGCAAGTTGGTCAATTGGGCCACATCTAATTTGGTGGATAAATAGAATACTTACGATGTCTAACTGTTGGTGGTTCGTTTCAATCGAATTTCTGCTCAAGGTGACGTTATGTAGTGCTCACCAACATTCACAGTACTTTAAGGCGTTAAGGGAGGTTGACGGCAGTAGATAATATCATGGAATGACAAGAACGCAGAGGTAATACGAAAGGTTTTGGTGCAGAACAAAACACTTGAAAAACATGACGCCAAGAGCAAGAAGAAAACATATACGATGGCATCCTTAACGTTTAGTCCTATGTTCACCCGCGCGGCACTGACACGGTTGCAGACATTATTCCTATTAGCTTCAATGTGGCACATCGTATAGTGCCATTTGTACAAAATCACTCACCATCGTCACCCATAGGGAAGCGCACGTATCCAGCCGGGCAACAAAAGAAGTGCATCCTCTCAGGCTGGAAGGCCCCATCGGTCATGGCGACAAACTTTTCTCGGGAGGAACGATCGAGGTCTGACTCCGTAAGAAAGAACTTCTTCGTTTCGGGATCACGCTGTACAATGCGAGTCTGAAGGCAAGCAACGCGTATTTGATCCTTTCGGACCATGTCTGTACAAATTCTATGAGCATTCCATCAGACAAGAGAAGTAAGTTGGGATTCGGGCTCACATTGTGGCCAGGGTACCATCCTGTTTCCCTCATCATTGCGGCGAATGCGCGCTATCGCCCACTCGGCAAAGCGTTGTTGTGCCAAGCTGGTAGAGATCTTCGCGTCGGGCTTCACGCGTTCTTTCCGCTTGAGGAAAGCAACGACATCTTCGTGCTCCAGTCTATATCCTGCTACAAAATAACACATACTAGAAGAACGGGAGGATACGTGAGAACGTTCGAGTGTAGAAGTTGGACGTGACGCGAAAGGAGCCGCGTGTACTCGCGTGTAGGTCGAAAGGAGCCGGCAATACCCGGGTCCGTGTGTCAAGGGGAGGGTGGCGGGCTGTGGCGGGCTGCATCAAGGCCACATCGTCCAACCCAAATTAACGAGGCGGAGCCTATGAGGGTAGTACACCTAGAACATAATAATAGGGGAGTAACAGACAGGAAAGCAACACTGAAATTTGGCAGAAGTACTTTTCACCTTTACAGCAGCAGTGATGATTCGTCAGGCAACGTCGGTATCGATCGAAATGGCAGAAGGATGTAGTCTGAAAAGGCGAAATATGCGCATACAGCAGAAGATGCCTCTGGACAGCCGTAGCGATCAACCCTCGCAGAGTCCCCATCGAGCAGACCCGTCCAGTCTCCGGATTGCAACGTAAGAGTGACCTTCAACGAGTCAGATCAGGCGAGCGCAGAGACGTCCGTGTATATGTAAACGTCCAAGTCAAGTGACGCGTCCATACCGTGCAAACAGAACAGACGAGCGGTATGCTCCCCGCAAAACACATAGATCGAGCAACGAAGACAGCGACAAACAGTAAGAACAAAATATTCACAGCATAAAGATCCACCACCGATACTTATTCCAACGTTTGAATCACCCCTACAACAGCTCTAGCCCTAGATATCCCAGTAACACCTCTAATCTCTCAAACCCTCGACGAGCGCTGCATCTCAATCTCCTCCAGATGTTCAGTGGAGGGAGATGGCATCCGAAGACCTGAAGGCGTACGCGGTCCACTACCAGTCGCAGGCAAACCCGACACTGCTATTGCTGGTGAAGATGGTGTGGATGAGCGCTGCAGCGGTGTCCCTGGCCTCGACCCGGGGCTCGGAGGGAGGCGTTGACGCAGTATGAATTCACTGAGGCCTCGTTGAGGGGCGGGCATTGCGAGCTATTGCAGGAATGATGCGGATAGAACGTTGGTCGTGTTCGTGACGGCCACGGGGCAGAAAGTCAGTAACAGTGCACGCAAGGAAGAGATCAGGATACCGAACTTGCCTCTGAAGCTTCTCCGAAAATATCTGAGCCATCATTCACTGCATCCGAAGCATCAGTACCAGCATATCAGGAGATCCCAAAGTCTAGCACGATGAAATATAACGTACACGACGTTGGATTGTTATCCGTCAGCTTCCATCCATCCGACGGCATATGATGCCCAATAGGCGTTCGCTTCCCCTTCTCATCCTCTCTCGCAAGCTTCGCGTCCTCTTCCTTTACCTCATCCCATGGTACAAGGGTGTACGGCGTCGCTCTGCGATGAGCAGCTGGATCGCCCGTCGGTCCGTGCACGTGGACTTCGGCCATGGCTTGTTTCAGCGCACAAATCCACTTATTGCGACGTTTGGCTGTGAGGGTATCGTGAATAGGTGGGTTTTCCGAAGCTTGACCAGAGCGAGGACGGGAGAGCGTGGCAGACCTTTGAGTGAGCCTTGCTGCCAATTACTCTTATACATGATAGCCGCCTTCAATGTCATCTTCTCCTGCGCAGGAATATCTAGTTTCAGCACCATCCGTGGATCAGCATCGGTCTCACATTGTTGGAAGGAAGGAAGGAAGGAAGGAAGGAAGGAAGGAAGGAAGGAAATATATTTGTGCCAAAAGATATCACGCACCAACAACCTCAATGTCGAACGAAGGCATATAATCTCTTCGCTCAGACTTGACGAACATAAGCATCTTTGACCGTAGGGCCTCTATACGCTCAAAGCTTGTGTTGAAATCAACATCGAAAACAAAATCTTCCGACATCTGATCAAAAAGCACAATCATTACCACGTACCCAGGCCGAAGTAAGACTACTTCGAAAACAAACCTGGGGGCTCCGACGTATGTTTTGAATAAACTGTTCGACAGGGTCAGGGAGGAGAAGCTCAGCTGGTGACACCCTAATGAATAAGCCGGCGTGCGATTGACTTACTAGCGTATCTAAAACGACGTTCGGGGCTTGCACCAGCGTTCCATGCCCATTGAGCATGATGGTGCTCAGTAACCGTATCTCCTTGACCGTGAAAGTCCCTTCATCTCCCAAATCGATGACGTCGCCAACGTCGAATGGATGCTTGATGAAGAGGAATATGATACTCGTAAGGACAGCGGAGAGACTGTCTCCGATAAGCCAACTAAGACCTGTTGGAGACATTATAACAATACTTCAAGAAAGAGAAGATCAGTACGACTCACCAAGAATGATAGTCCCAGCACCAGTGATCAGGGACGTCAGTTCTGCGTCCTGATACGGAGTAGACACGGAATCAGCAATGTGGGGCCCAACCGTAGAGTATCAACGCTTCTCACCAAAGTGACAGCCATAATCAAGATCGCCACAAAGACATAAACACTCATGAGGATATTATCCAACCGTCCGACCGCACTATCCAAGTCCCTCATCGAATGTTCGATAGACAATTGCTCTCGGTGAAACTCCCTATGTGTCCGTTGGATGCATGTCACTATGACGCAGCTGTTTTCGACAAGAAACAAGGAATAACGGTAGAGAAACGCACAAGCAGCTCATCTCAATCTCATCCCTCGATACATCGCCATTTTGATCTTTGTCGAAAAGAGAAAACGCCACCTCCGCGTCTTCGATGTTCGGATAGAAACGAGCGATGTCTTCAATTGTGATCCCATCCATGCCCGGCCTGCGGAAAGAGTAGTACAATCGCCTGGCTAGCTGTTACGGGAGTGAAGCATAGCGCATGAGCATGGACGGTTGGAACTAACAGGACTATCGAGATTGAATGGAGCTAGATGCGCCAACGAATAAAAAGAAGGAAAGAAAATAAGGTTGGATACGCACAAGCCTTGTCTTGTTAGCCGACCTGAGCGCCGTCTGCACCATAGCCGCTGGCGAATTCGGCTGCAGTACCGAACTAATCAAAGGAACGAAGTCTCAGTCCGTCAACCTCAGTTCCGCTATTTAACGTAGTCCAAACACAAAGCGCCACGCCTTGCGAGACGAACCCACCTTCCGGCGATCTCCGACGCCACATTCCCCAGGACCGTAGTAGTCGTCGTGGCAGCGAACCTCACTCCCTTCATCGCGCGCTTGAAGAACCTCTTCGGCGAGTCTCTTCCTTTGTTTGTTCCGCGGGTGTCTCTCAAAGTATCGGACCTGCCGGGAATATCGCTCGAAAACCGGTACAAGAACGTGAGGGTCTTGACGGCGAACTTCTGGTCGGCAATTCGCTCTGAAGAGCGGCTTGTCAGTTTGAATGGACACTATCGATCAGCAGGTCATGTAGAGCCACGAGTTGAACGTACCAGCGTATGATCTTTCGTGGAACTTTGCAGCGATCCATTGAATAGAGAACTTCTCGAACAAGAGGACAGCTGCGCAGAGGTACAATCCGAAGAGGATCTTGGCGATGGTGCTGGCGATGCTTTTACTGCTGTCGCTTGCATCTGACTCTTGCTGATAGTTAATGAGTGGGTTCCACGAAAGCCATATGGCGAATGTCCAGCCGAAAATCGCGACATAGCTGAACGTTTTTTGTTTTGTTAGGATATGTTCAGAAAAAATCTAACGAGATCAAAACAGACCGGTGCAGTACCTCCATCCAGTCGATGTAACGTCGAGTACCCAAGGCAACCACGCCAATTGTGGAACGCAGCACGCGAGGAAATATCATACTAAAGGAAAGAGTCGTGCCATGTTAGCCGCAGTTTGCGAAAGTATATTGCCCATGGGGACATCTGAACATACGCTGCAGCGAGACTCGCCCACCAGCCTGAACGTAAGGCCCTGTAAGCGAGTGATCGGCAATAATGATGATACCGAGCGCTTACCTCCCCAAAGAACAGAAAACCATATGCTCCACCACAACAAGTGGGTTCCCAAGATCTGTGGCCAAGAGCCAGGTACTGTCGTCAGATACGATATAAATACCAAGAGGGGCATCAGAGCCACCTAAGGGAAGGGAAAAGGTCGGAGTCGAAAATGACACGATATGCGTTCCAGAAGGCGGTCGACTTCCGGCATTTGGGAAGCACGATTTCTGCAAACGACCATGTCGATCTGTGCAAGGAACGAAACCTTCGTCCATTCCTTCGCACCAGAAATTTAACTGCCGCGGCTGCAAAATCAAACTCCGTCCGCAACAATTATACCCATTTAAGATTGCGGCGTGGCTCGGAATCACCAGTCAACGTTATTTAGTTCAAGAAAGATGGAAGAATGGAAGCCACGTTATTCGCAGGGAATTGGAACGATTCTTTATTCGCCTAGAGTAACATCATCTACACAAACCGCCGAGACCCGGGCCGCCCGCAGACCACCTCCTGGAGCGATGGTACCAGTAGTGCCACACCAAGCTTGGCCGCAGCAATAAATATAGCCATCTGCCAACGCATCGCCAGGGCTCTTCGCGCATCAGAAACAGACCAAACTGGACTTACCTGAGCATTAGGCAGCGAAGTCAACCCTAGAACGCCAGGGATCCACAGAAGGCCCAAAACAGGTAAGATGAAGAGCGTCCAGCGAGTAACAATCGAAACGTTAAGAAGGTAGTTGTAAAACCGAGAAAACTGGAGAGAAGAACATCAACATGGTTAGCGAAGTACAGAGTACGGTGCGCTCACCCTATCCTTGGGAATGTCTCCTTCGGCAAACGCGAGATGTTTCTGGTTCGCGTTCCTTGAATCAAACTGGTCGTAGCTCTCCTCCCACTTGCGCACACCAGAAAGGAGATCCCAGCTCGAGTTTCTGGAGGAGCTGATAGAGTCTCCTTGACCCTGTCCCCTTAGATGAAATGGTCTGAAAGACCTCCGTGCTTTCGTTCCTCGCTCAGTATCACTATTCGCAGGGCTGCTGGTCCTGCTTGATGGAAGATTGGCCATGTGTACATGTCTGCCACGCTGATTACGAGGTGAGTTTGGAGGATACGTGTTAGAAGTTGTAGCAGGGTCGGCGAATGGTGTATGAGACGAGTAGGAGTATCCATCTTCGTTAGAATGTTCGGGCACGGTGATGCTTGGTCGTGGAATAGCTCCGCCACTGTAGGACGGTTGTTCGTCGGGTGTCGTGAGCTGAACTGGATCGTACTCCGAGCGTCGTGGAGAGCTCATGGGGGTTCAAGGCAACCAGGCAAAAGAGAAACAGAGAAAACAAACAGAAAAAAGAAGATTGATTGGCTGGTTCGGCGCAGTAACCATCCTGTTACGACAAATGAATCATGAATGTGCCCGCTGCCAAGCTGCCCCTAACCCTGCGCCAGGGTAATGTGGGGTTAATCGGGGCTACCTTTGGGTCTCGACGCGGTCCGCCCGTTGCCGTCGTTCTTCTTGTTTATATTTACCGCCACCGCCACCACGGTAACGGCGCGCCCCTAGGACAGTTCATCCTCAGAGACAAGCCTTGCTGCAATTTTTCAGGAACAAAAGTGGGTGTTACTCGAGGTAGAGACCTCACAAGCGTCGGACTCATTCATCCTCGTACTAGTTGACGCTGACCGCATAGTAATGATGCTTATAATCACATGCAAAACATTGCAACTGTCTATCATGATCAGAGAAGTTCAACGGAGGATTATCAGCGATACACGGCTATCGTAGCATTTCTCTTCATGCTCAGGATGTTTGCGAACTTGTTCCATTGCCAGCATGGCACTCCCTCCGTGGCTTGAGTAAATACCCAGAGGCGTTATTTTTTCTTCCCTTTTTTTTCTTCCATGAACGTCCTATGGCCTTGCTCCCGTGCGCTCCATGTGATTACTGACCTTTTCATTACTATACAGCGCGGACATGTTACCCTTCTATCTCGCTTCGACAATCCGTCATGCGTGACTGTGAGTACCAGGTTCGCTTCATGGGCATATTATTTCAACAATCTCCCACGGATGATGATCATGTTCTCCATTTTCCTCCAACGGCCACAAATACACATATACCGTCGTATCTCCTCGGAATATGTATTCTTTCTTGGCGAGTAACGGTATTTTCGTATGTCCAGCCCATACTAGCTCTACCTAGGCTCACAGTAGGTCTTTCCCCTCGAATGTCATTCCCAGCCTCATGTTTAAGCGGCCAACCCCGCCTCATTTCCTACCTCCAAGAGAATCGGCGATCATTCCGTCTCCGGAATGAAAGCGGAAGACCTCAGATTAACTCATGATGGACGTCGAGCATCCCGCGATCCCACAAAGCAATGCAGGAAGCCCACGGCTCGCCTTTCGGACCTTATATGTCATACACACGCCTCGCCCCATCCTCATTGCCCGAACTCTCCACCTCTTCAGTCCACTTGTCGCGGCCTAGCGCGGGATTCCCTTGAAGACTCAGCGTCCCAGCGGTCAGAACGGGAGTAGAGGAGTGTGCCTAAACATATGTTCCCCACGAGGCTCCATTCATCCTACGCGAGGCTGTGCGACTCATCCGGAAGACGTCACAAAGTTGCAGCCTATACTCACACTCGCCACCCGTCGTCGCAAATATCCTCCATTAAGCTTTTCCTCGAGCATCGGCAGCAGCAGCAGAGTTTCTATACGAGTACATAGCACTGACAAGCGCAAGATCATGAGCCTGCGACTAAAACTCCATGTGTACTAGGCCGTCTGTCTAACCCCATTCCGCTTCTACGTTAGTACACACACGTACACTGGAACGTATGTCATGATATGTGAGCTCTCACCTTCGTTCAGCGTCCCAATAATCGATCCTACATCTGAAGATCCTACGCGCTACGCCGCTATGCGACTTTGCCACCAGGCTTCAAGCTTCAGGCTCTGTTATGCGCCGCGCCACCCGTACAGTAGCCAGCTGTAGCCTTCAGCGGCTCGTTTCGAAACCACGATGCACGGGGACCCATCAGCGCACAGAAAGACAATCGAAGGAATCGAGGATCCATAACCACGATTCACCGCCCAACGAGGACTGCAACGCGCCTTTGTCAGGCCAACTATCACGTAGCCTCAACCTTTCCCGCTCCGCCTCAACTCAGCAAACTCTCGTCGATGTACAATGATACTCGGGTTCAAAGTTGAGTGAAAGAATAGGCTAAATTCACGCAATCACCTGATGGGCACTTTGTCCGCCAACTCCGCCCTTCTCATCATCCTGAGTGGATTTGGTGATGTCCTCTTTAAACTTTCGTTTTCTTAAACCTTTCCCAGACATGTGCAAGGTCGGGAACCGGACTGTTGCGCATTTTCGGACCTCGCCGCACGTATCACAACGCCTTTCAAAGCAGGCAATTAATTCTCTCTTCATGATCGCCCCGAGGTAGAAGCCTGAGAGTTCGGTATCTACTAATGTAAGGATGAAGCCGATGAAGCCTGCGGCATTGCAGACTTGGTACTCACACTCTCGGTCAATTCTCTCTCGATGACAATGTTCGCTGCTCATGATCGACCTCGGCATTAACTATCCAGAGCGATTGTTATAATTTCCGACGACCCCAGGCACTCACAGGTTACGAGAGAAAAAGACGAAAGTAGCGGGACAAGGCTGTGGGAAACCGGAACATACAGACAGAGCCTAGTATATATCCTGGTCATGTTATGCTGTCGTTCGTGTAGCAAAGCAGGGTGGGGTAACATCATCGTGGAGCAGAATGGAAGGTGACGCAGAGATGAAGGAATCCGGGAGGTACAATACGTAGATGGCGGACATAGAAGTGGAGGTGATACTGTACGGATTAGCACACAAAGAATAAAGAGAAAAACAAGCAAGGAGCTCGAGCACTAGCGAGAACAAAAACACACAAAATAGGGATATGTCCATACAAAAGACTTCAACTGCTGCTCGTACAACCGTGTGTAGAATGTAGCGCCTATCCAGGGTGAAAAATGTCGGTGGAAATACAGGAAATGGTTGTCATGGTCGGTATATCAAGCAGTTCATCATCGGCAACGTAAAAATGAAGAGCGAAGGCAGTAAAAAGCAAATGGAAAGGAAAGGGGTCGTCACGGACCGTAGGGTCGCCGTCGTCATGATAATTTCGTCTGCCACCCCAACAACCGCGCATCATCAGCGGTCGGAGCTCCAGCCCAGCAGTCCGCCGATCCATCTAACTTTCATCACATCGAGATCGCCCTCCCCTTCCCGATTTCCTGGGACCCTCTTACCGTCGACCGTCCTCTGTGCGGCTCCGGCCCAACATCCTCCTGGATGTCCTCTCTTCCATACGAGTCAGGCTCCGGGTTGAAGACTCTATCCGCGCGGACGTAGGTCACTGCCCGAGGACTCTTGTGTGTGAATCCTGCGAACGCAAGCGCCTTGCGGACGTCGAGGATCTCTTGTCCGTGGATCTTGTCCCGCAGCAGTGGGTCGCGAGTGGCGTCCGGCGGTGCTCCGTTCGCGGGCGCGAGAGGCTATATCGTCGATACAGTGACCCACACCCAGCCCAATCCAACACAGAAAGACCCACGTCAGCAATCGGCTCCGATCGACTCGGAGAATGGTAAATGGGGAGAGAGGACAAAGCAAAGGAATGGAGAGACAGAGGCAAAACAAAAGCTACGCACCTCCGCGGGAATATCGTCGTCGAAGTGCCGGGTGTCCTCAGGGTCTTGGAGATCAGGACAGTATGGTGGCGTGTAACGGTGAATATTCAGCCAGTCAATGCCCCGGAACCAGGGGTGAGCCTATGCGATCCCAAGAAACGGTTGGGCGAAAAGTAAGAGCACCGGAACGCAGATCATTGGAGCAATCGGAGTGAAGAAATTTACGGCCATCGTCAGCCCCAGTCCGCCAACCAAGCTCGACGGAATAAAAAAGGAGTGGAGGCTAGTTCGATCGCACCTTGATCAGCTCGGCCCCGTCCACAGTGCTACCGCCCGCACCAAAACCAGGCGCAAAGCCAGACGGCGGGCCAAAACCGCTCCGCCTCGCCTGCACCACCACCGAGTTCGGTCGATTGACAGACGAGGAGGCTTGTGAGCCGAGGCGGTCCTCAGGCTCGCATAGGAGCTGCTGCATAAGATCGACGCCTTCATGGGATACACGCGGCCGGGAGGGGAAACGCAGCTGCTCTTTCCACTTCAATATTTTCTGCCGGGTGACGTGTCTCTGTTGGTATTATTCGTGATAGCGCAGACGCGGTACACGGTTTGAGATCCAACCGATAATCGGATCAAAAAATGGAGTAATTAGAGCATCGGGGGATAGGGCGAAAGTAGGACAAAGGAAACGGTCGTGTGGGCATGCAGGTTCAGTCAGGGGTCAGATATGGAAGGCGGATTGCATCAGAATGAGGTCAGATCATGTCGGGCAATCGGGACAGCCAAGCAGGATTAAGACTTACGGAGTTGCTGACGAAGGGAGGATACCTAATGAAGTCGACGGCATGAGTACATGGAAGCAAGAGTCGCCGTATTCGGAGTGTTTCTTTGGTATAGCTGTGGTACTCACCCGTAAAGACACTCAAACATGATCACACCAAGACTCCACCAATCGCAGGAGTAGGAATAGCCCTGGCCCCGGATGACTTCGGGTGACACTGAGAGAAAGGGGTAGTCGCGCAACGCGTTAAAAATCGATCAGATTAGATGGCAGCCCGGAGCAGAGCCGAGAAACAAACTTACTGTATGAGTTAGTCCCGCAACTATGTACGATCCGTTTGTCAAAGTGAGCAGGGCACAAGAACGGTAAAACGGGCGGCTGAACTTACACGGAATAGGCCAACTTGGTGCCGCGTCGGTGAAAGAATTTGGGTGATAGTCAATCATGAGTATCAGAGGTCCTACATGCGCAGGACCAGAGACCGACCCACCTTGCGACGATTCTTCTCCCGCCAAGTGAAGATACCGCCTTTGCCATCACCGCCCATCAGTATCTCGACATCCTTCCGGTCCATCCGTTTCGTTCGAGTTCCATCACCGAGGCTGTCTTCGAGATCGATTCCATGCTTCCGAAGGAGGTGAAGCCGCTGCTGTTCGTAGTCTGCGAGATGAGCGGTTGTACGTTAGCCTACGTGCACGCAGTATCAGAACGGATTGCAGGGACGCACAGGACGTATCATGTGCCCAATGGAGGTCGGTCCTAGAAACGTCGAAAGGTATGATTGGAAATTTGGGTTCATGTAAAATTATGGAGGTCGCAGGCTATGAACTCACGCCAATCCAAAGTCGCTTAATTTGATGTGGCCCTGTGGGTCGAACAAGAAGTTCTGTGGTGGGTGAAGTCATTATCGCGACGAGAGATGAAAGACGCGAAGAGGTGCGCACATCAGGTTTAATGTCCCGATGAATGAAGCCGTGCCTATGGCAGGACTCGATAGCGAGTACCATCTGTAAAATTAAAGTTCCTCAGATAATTCGCATGGCTTAGTCGAGGGGCGTGAGACTCAATGAGAACTGACCTCAGCGACATAGAAGCGGGTGAAATCTTCTGGAAACACGTCGCGCTCAATGAGAAGATTAAGGAGGTCCCCGCCCCCCATGTATTCCAGGACCTGATCAGATATGAAATCGCAATCAGTGTGGTGCGCGCCGTTTGCCCATAAAGTAACAATACACTCGAGGTGGTAGATGGGTGATTGAACCTACCAAATAAAGATTATCGCGATCTTGAAAACTGTAGTGCAGTCTAACGATCCATTCGGCGCCTCCAGGGGAGCTGACCAGAGACGCAGACTTGAGAACGTCTCGTTCGGCGCGAACGTGACCTTCCTGGCCTTTACGTAGCATATCTGTCTTCCTCAACTGCGTAGGATTTTCGAAGAAAGGAAGCGAGGTTAGTTTAGCGTTTCGAACTTGTGATGATAGAGTACAGGGCGGGCCACAACGAAGCGAAAGCGACTGACCTGTTTCATGGCGTACAAGCCGCCCGTCGACCGCTCCTTCACGAGGGAAACGACGCCAAACGCGCCTGAGACATGTTGTGAGTCAAGACGGACAATAATAGTATACTTTGGTCCGCGGAACTCACCGTGACCAATTGTCTTGAGTTTAATGAACGCGCTAACGTCTACCTTGCGGCGCTTCTCGCGAAGGTAGTCGGTCTCGTTCTGGAGCCACCGTCGACGAAGTTCCTCCTTACGGTCTTCCGACAGACCCATCGCGACCATATCTCGTTCCATAGCCTTCCGTCTCTGCTCACGAGAAGGAGGATGGCGAAAGAGTGGGAAGTACAGGTTCTCGAAATAGATTCGAGTCGACACCGCCTTCTCCAGAGTGGCTAGGGACGGATTGATATCTCGTTGACGTGGTATCGGGGCGGGAATGGACTCGGTGTCCTCAGGTGCTCCATTCTCGTCCTCGTGGCCTTCGGGGTGCGCCTTCAAACCTCCAGCCCAGCGAATGGTGGAGTTCCCAGGACGTCCAGGAAGACCGTCGTAAGCCCCAGAAGCACGGAAGTTCTCCCGCGCTGCGGTGGTGAGCGTGCTAGACGTCTGCGTACTCATTCCATTGACGACCCGGAGAGTGGCCATGCCGTTCTCAATCCTGCTAGGTGTCGGCTGAAAGGCGTCAACGACCTCATTGACAGCGCGAGCTTGGTTTGTCTCTCGGATACGGTCCTTGATCGGATTGGCCCAACGGGGATCTAATGGCACAAGATTCAACAAACGTGCTCTCGTTCTGCATTCCAGGTGTTACAGCCTCACCACCGAGCTTTCCCATCCCGTCAGGACCCCAACGAGTTAGCAAGGCCTCAGCCTGGTCTGCGTCTGACGCATGGATCAAATGACTAGCAAATTATTTGAGTCAGGATGCGAGGAGGCTGCTTCTGAGGTATGGACATACACAAAGCCCGTCGGTTTCGAGACCATGTCCTTACTGATCCTCTTGTACTGTTTCCGAGAGGAGTCGGGACTCTGAGAAGACAAGATGGGAGCTGGTGGGATAGCTGGGGGAGAACTGTGGGCCGGTCGAATATCTTCGTACCTCGGACCAGCGAGTGGTGTCTCCACCTCAGGTTTCGGTTCACCCCAAAGCAAACGAGATGGTGACGGTGTGGGTATGTAGGAGAGCAGATCGTAAAAGCCTTTGTGGAGAAGAGTTCCTCCTCTGAGCGTGGTAGGGTGCTGATCGTAGGATACGACATTGCTAGGGCCGGTCATCGGAAAGGGTGGGTAGTTCTGAGGATGATGGTACGGGCTATTAGGTGCATAGAGGTCCGAGCGATGATCATCAGGGTATCCAAAATCATTCTGCCGCTGCGTCGGGGGCACGGGCAACGGCCGCGAGGAGATGTTTCTAGCCATCGACGACGTCGTTCACGCCGTTGAGGACGACGGCGGCGACGATGAGGAAAGACAGGGGAAGTGGCGGACAGTACCTAATATTGAATCGACGGACCGAGCTTTAGCGCCCAGTGCGCGGCACCGTCAGAGTTCACTGAAACAGGCAACCAGGCACGTGCTACGCACGCGATCGTTGCCTGTTAAATTTCCCTGATCCATATCGTCCTGTTCCGATGAGCCCCACCTTCATTGTTTTCTGTTATTCCTGACATTTCTCGACGAGCGAAGATCGTTAGCGGAACGGCGTCAGAGACGCTGAGGCCAAAGTATGGATAGACAAGATGCGCCAGCGAGCTGGCGCCAGTCGCCGATCCGACCCGTTATGGAAGAAAGAGCGAGCGGCTAAATGGCGGCAAGTGCCCTCGGGAAGTGCCTCGAGAAAGTTGCCTCCGGTTGTGAAACAACGGTCAGGAAAGAATCCCCCGCCACCCTGATATCTCGATATTGAGCCGAATTCGTCGCATGGGTGGGATTCTTGGCCTCAAAGGGGGCCCTTTCTTGTCGAGCTGGAAGGTTCGTCTCGGACGGAGACCCCGTCCTCATGTTCGTCGGCTTTGAACTTGCAGCCGCGGCATCTGGACGAGCCGCCAACACGCCGCCTTGGTCGAGTCTGAAATCGGGCTGATCCAATATACGTCTTTCCTACGGCACGGGCCACGACGCAGGTCCATCGCCAGTGCCGCGTGGGCAGATGTGACGATGGAGGCCAAATTTGAATTAGCAGGATCTTCCCTCAAACACCGACACAACGTTATATGTCCGCGCTCAGATTGATTCAAATGCTCGCCCGGATGTAATTTAGGCATTCCAGTGGTGGCAGCAGCCTCCCCTCTCACCGGCCCTCACCGTCTCTCTCTCAACGCGCACATCGCTCGCCCGTCATCCTTACAACGATTATTGATCGCCCCCTGCCCAACTCTGTGGTGTTTCACCTTGCGGCCTCCTGCAGAGTGAGCTCCTCCATGCCCTCGGTCTCGGTCGCAGTCCCCAGCCACTTGCCACGCTCGTACTGCAAAAACTACACGCCCTGCATCGCCTGAAGTTGTGACTGGTCGCGTGTCTCCAGGTACTTAATCGTCTCCCGTCCCTTTCACTCTCAAATTAATACTTCATTTCCCCGTCCTTTCACCTTCAATTCGTCTTCTTCTCTTAAACTATGTCTTACCACAAGGATTATTACGCAAATTACTCAAGAATGCCTAATAGCAAGAGTCCTGCTCTCGAGGACATGCCTACCGGTTCGTCTTTGGCCGACCAGGGTAGGCGCACTGTACTGCCCCCTCTCACTTTAGCGTTTCCAACCTCTCACTCCTCAGGTTTGTCTTTCTGAATGTCAAATGCACCGCACATGAACTCAACTCTAAAATATCCCAACATAGGACCCGCGACTGCGACGTACACAAGCGCGCATTACCAACAGTATCCCCAGCAACGGCAACCCCAACAGGCTCATGCCGCTCAGGGGTCGTCTTACGAGCACGGAGTTCCAGCCACTCCGTACGGATACGATGCACACTGTCCGTTCTGCTCCCCTTCGTGATCCGCTCTTACGTTGTAGTAACTTTTTACCTTGCAACTCTTCGCCAGATTCACAACCAATGCATCCGTCGCAGCAGCACCAACAGTATCTCTACCAGGAGCAGCCGTACTCTCAGGGCGGCCACCACCAGTATGCATCCCACCATGCTCGTACTTCTCCACCTTCCACCTCCCAACCTCAGCGCCCTCTCCGTCTTAGCATGCCCAGTACTCAGCAATATCCGCGTGATGAGCAACGTTGGACGACCGACTCGGCTTACTATCAGCAGCAGTCCCCTACTAATCTCACCTCACATAGCGACATTCGTTCTCCACAGGCCGGCTATGGCACGGCTTACCCTCAGTACCAAACACTTCAACACACTCCCTACACAACTACGAGTCCCTCCAGAGGCGTCGCTCCCGCATCCGTCCCTCACCATCATACCGGGTCGACAACTCATCAAGCTCACAACTACCCATATGGTGCTGATCGCATGCAGCGTCAAGCTAGCCATGGGTCCGCCGACCGACATGTTCCCTCCCGAAACGTCCCTCACATGCCGTACGCCCGCGGCGCGCCTACCTTGCCCTCTCCCGTCGATTACGACATGAACGAACATTCCCAAGACCCCGTCATCAAGAAGAAGCGTAAACGCGCCGACGCCCACCAGCTGAAGGTCTTGAATGAAGTGTACGCGCGCACGGCGTTCCCAAGCACGGAGGAGAGAAACGACCTGGCGAAGCAGTTGGACATGTCGGCGCGTAGCGTACAGATTTGGTGAGTTGATTGACTTCTCGTTTTCCTTCATCTCCGCCCGCAATGCACCGTTCATGATGGGATTCAGGTTCCAAAACAAGCGACAGTCGATGCGTCAAGGGACTCGTTCGACAAGTCAAAGTGGGACACACCCTGCTATGACCGCCCCACTTCCTGCTCCTGTTGGTTCATCTCATGATGTTCCGACATCCTCGAGGTCGCCTCCTCCCGGTGCCCAGTATAGCGCCACTTCTTCGTCCTCTGTCGCCGGACCATCACGAGCGGGATATTCTGCGCGCTCGCCTCCACCGATGGCCAGACCTACAGGCCAAGGACCCGTTCGACCTCCCAGCAGTGCTGGACACAGAAGTGGGGAGGTAAAGCCAGGATGGTCTAGTGGCTATGGACGGGGATACTGATGGGTGTTGGGTACGCGTCTCTGGCACGCATGAGGTCTCGGACAAAGGCTTTGTTCGTCTTCACGATTCACGGCAACGGTTTCCATTTCTCCTCTTCATCTCCCTTCTGGTCTTCCATGTTGCTTTCATTTGTCTCCATATCATCACGCACATTCATTGTCACACAAGAAGTCATCTTACTAATTATTCTACATGCTCACGTTCCGATCTCTGATCATTGCATTGCTGTCGACGTCTAATCTTATTCAGCTCGGACTACTTATGTCGCATTCCTACCCGACATTGCATTGATGTTCTCATACACATACTCACGATTCGACTGATATCACTCTGCTTTCTGTATATGTTATATCTATCCGCACGTTCCCGAGTTGCTTTATCGGTCTGTATCATGCTATCCCTGTCTTCCGGTCTTCTTTCATGTTTACTTCATGTTCATTTCATCTTATGTTGATTATGAACCTTCCATTCCGTTTCTCAAATAAACCGTACATCTCTCCTCCTTAGCTACCCGCTCTAAACCCGTATATTACTCTACTAGCTTTCTTCACACTCACATAGCCACGTTCCCTTGTCTTTCTCTAGTTCTCACTGCCAGCCTACATACAATAATAATACTACAAACCCTATTCGTACTATACTTAAAACACTTACACCTACTTCTTCTACGTACTTACACCTCGTTCTCGTATCAGATTCGGACTCGCGCGAAGGCATCTCAGTACATCAGGTCGGACGCCTTCTCGTTACTTAATTTCATCGCTTTCATCTCTACTGCGGGTCATCTGCCATCGATTCATCTTGAGTCGCCTCGTCGCGGGAGACCTTATAAAATGATGAGACAAGCGAACATGTCTTCGACTCGGAGTGGGTCAGCCAGTTAATTTCGGGATGACACAAGGACGCTAGGACAGTCCTCGTCCTGCAAAGCGTAGAATTCTCCCCGACGGAGAACAGTATGTATTAGTGTGTACGAAGATCCCCAATGATGCCGTTGCGTCCTCGAGATGCAGCGGTCGGGACGCTTATGATGTACGTATTCGACGTTTTACTGCGAGCTCATATGCGCCTAAATGCCGCAAAGTTTGGACCATCCAGGCTAAAAGTCTGATTGCCATGATAGGATGAAGTCGGCTTGTGGACTCTTGTGTACTAACACAAATCACCCACGTTTTCGTCGAGGTCTCCGTCATGGCGCGATGGTACAATTCTGCCCCCGTTACATACGCAGAGAACGCCGTCTTCCAACAGAACCACGGGCAAGTCCAGATTCTGTCCCTGCATCTGTATAACCCCACAGTTCTAGCCCGAGACGAAACGAGAAAACGGAGGGTTTCTCTCCGATGTGCCTTATTAGCCCCATCCCGATCGCATTTAATTTTGAATTCATTTACTCGCCAAAAATGAAGCAACGCGATTCGTCCAACAGCGGAACATTATGCTGTCATGTACGGTCAGCGGACACCGAATTCGCTGCTTCGGACTTACGCCCAGCATCTTTCTCGTCTTCCCGTCCGTTCCGTCTCCTCGAGAGAACATCGGCGGCCAGGAGTTGCCATAAATACAGGACCCAGCCAAGGCCAAGCGAATGCCGGAGAGTCGTGACGCAAGAGGGCAATCCTGTTCCAGTTCTCTTGTTACGTCGTTTCATCCAGAAGAGTAGCGCCATATGGCCGAGAAGGCGTCGTACATCGTATCAAGAAGGCGTCGAGCACGGATCACATAGGTTTCGCCCATACGTATAACCTGCATTCTCCGCGTAAAAGCCACGACCGTACGGGTTGAGAAGCCATCAGAACCAGTAGCGATTCGTTATGTCTCCGACGTAGCTCTTCTGCAAAGGATGCTCTGGCCTAGCCTGATGTCGCCGGAAGTTCTCCCATGAAACCTTCGAGAACATGGCGGAGAGTCAGTTTTGTTTGTATTGTACGTTTTCGAATCAGGCGATGCGGTCGAACGCGGGACGTAGAAGAGTCATTCGCACCTCTGTTAGGTGTTAGGGGGGTCGTGTGTCCCTCGACAGACGTACAAACAATCTGCAAGCGCAGGACGACCATCAGCCCGAGGCGTGATATCGCTCGAAGTGAGGCTGTCACGGCGTCCCAGAGCAGAAATCTGGGCAACCACTTCAAAGCAGGACTCTAAACCCAAATGAAGCCTTTTGGACGATAAATGAAATCGTCTTCGGGGATATGAAGGAACAAACAGCTGCGAACGGAAATGAACCCGGGAGATGAATCATTTATCGATATGAAGCGAAATATGAAGAGCTAAACGGTCAAAGTCGTCACTCGAAGAAGCCAGACGTACAGCCTATCGCAGGGGCATCTCCTTCCCCCCAAGCTAGGCAAAAAAAGACGGGAAGTTTCTCACCATTTCGCCGTAAGCGCCCTATGCATTCTCAACCACCAAACTCCAGCTGCGAGGGAAACGACGGGTCGATGAAAGACGTGAGAGGGCCTCGATGCTACGCAGAATGTAGAGACCATTCGGAAATAGTCCTAGACCATGCGGCCAAGACCGTCGACGGAGAAGTGGAGCCACGGTCTGTCGCGCAGAGTCCGATGCGTACGGGGCGTCGTCGTGCTTCACCATACCCAGACACGGATATGCGGATCCACGGACCCCGTTCTCGAGCTGTAGGAAAATTTTAACGGGGATAAGGCAGCGCCGAAAGGGCTGGATGAGCACCGCACCTTGGGTCCCCAACGTCAACCACCGCATTCCAAGTGAACATCTGCACGTACAGTGTCACTTCACTGGCGAGTTAAGAAACATGTCAGCAGCAAAAAGGAAATAGTGTCAAAGGCGCGCGATCTCAACATGCACGAAAGGCCTCTGATGGACGGGGACTTCAGCATCTGGATAGTGACGAACGAAGTTAAGACAGCCTTTCGCCGTCTAGCAGTGCAGTGACGAGGGAATCGAACGTCCAACTGGGGCATCGATGCGTCAAAACGGCCCCACCGTCCAGCTGCAGCAAGTTGTGGGCATTGTGAGCTTGACAGCAATAGCAAATACAACCAAGACCGACAGAATGAACGACGCACCGTTTCAACGCCGCCCACAAGTAGATACATGCCCAGAAAAGGCAGACGTTTGAGCCCTCCCACTGACAAGACAAGAATAGAGTAGACGCATGATCGTAAGTCTCACTATGCTCGGAAGACCAGCACAGTGACGCCCCCCATTGCTACGAAACTGGATCGCAAGTCGACAGAAGAATTTCAAAAATATCGCATGGACCGCCACGGTGCTTCCACTAGTAATAACACGCTGTCAAAGCATGTTCAACTTGCGATGTCAAACAGCGGATGCAAATTGCAGACCTTCCCATTTGTGGCCACTCGTGGGCTCTCGTGTATTGGGGCGGTCTGTACATAGATCCACAGGCACGGCAAAGCGCATAACAAGCTAAGCCAAGGTGACATCACACCCACCCGCAGACAGGAAAAATGGAAGAGACATCAGAGAGAATACCCAGAAACGGACGCAAATAACATATGGTGACGAGAAAGGAAATCTATAGAGGATAAAGAGAAAAAGAAATACAGTAGTCCTCTCTGGGGCAAGAGTATACCAGTAATAGCGACGAACGAATTACGATAGCGGTGCGAAGGCAAAAGATAATGACACTCACAGCCCGGGATGGATCAAAATACGACGAACACGCACAAACCGCACGCAATACAGCGTTCAACCCAAAATCAAAGCTCTGGTCAACATGTGGCACACAGCCCACACCCTACCAATACTGACGCTAGACCCACTCAACCCGAGCGGAACACCCGACGCCTCTATCGTGATAGCAATCACCTCGAACTGACCCTCTAACAACTTAATCCGAATCCGTGTCCTCAGGCTTCGGCCCTCCATGCGTCAACCACGCCAACTTCCTCAACCTCCTCCTCTCCTCCTGAGCCTTCTGCTGGTTCCTCGTCACCTTTTTCTTCTTCTTTATCGGTGGCGTAGATGTTCCTCCGTTCTCCGCGCCACTACCAGCAGGACTGGCGGCGGCCGAAGCGATAGGAGTTTGCACTCTGGATTGTGCTGGAGTGTTCTTAACGCTTGCCTTGGGAGACTTGCCATCCGCGAATGCGTCTTCGACGATAGCCGTCTTGCCCTTATGAGTCATGCGACCACCCTCGACTTGCCAGATCTCGGGACCTACAAAGCGACGCCCACAAACAAACACAGGCACATACAGATGTAGAGAATTCATTTAGTGAATGTCACAAGCGTGGAGAATAGGGGGTAGAGGGCGAGATTAAAAGCCGGATTGGCGACTTACAGAGTGCGGTGACAAACTCCTCGTTGTGAGAGATAATGACCTGCGGGTGTCGATCATGAAGGGGTAAATGAAGGGGGATTTGCAGAGTCACGAAAAGAAGACGTACGACTGCGCCTGCCCAATCCCTAATGGCAACTGCGAGCCCACCAAGTGCCTCTCTGTCCAAGAAATTGCTGGGTTCGTCGAGAACACAAATCTGGATGCAGAAGTCAGTTTATTTGTTCCAGACCGTCGATGCCGACCAAAAGAATCTCACCTGAGGGTTGTTCCAGAGACAAGCAGCAATGACGAGCTTGATCTTTTGGCCTATATCCCGCCAGTTCAGTATCAATAGCCTACACTCAGAAGCTCGAAAGCTTACCACCGGAGAGGCCAGCGATCTCATTGTACTGCGCGATATCTCCATCCAATCCGATATCCTCAAGATGCTTCCTGACGACATGGGCAGCAGTGTCTCGCTGACCGGCGCCCTCTCTCGAAGACTCGAGATCATCGAATTGTCCGACGAACTTGCCGAAGCCCTTGTTCAGGAGCTCCTCACGAGGAATCCACGTGTTGAACTTGTGGTCGAGCCCTTGCCATTTAACCTCGTACTGAAGCGACTTCTTGAGCTTCTGACGGCCCATGATCATCTGCATAAAGGGGAAGGGGGTAAGTCATGGAGCGTCTGTTTATAGGGGTGCGAACGGACGAACCTCCAATCGCCGACGTTCTCCGTTCTTGCCAACGAAGTCGGTGTTCATTAACTCCTTCTCCTCCGGGGTCATCACACGAGTGGCCTTCTCCAAAATTTCACCTGAAGCGGCGATCGATGACGGGTCAGTGCGGCCCAAAAAAAGACCACGGATGGCACTCACGATCATGGCCATCCTGGAAACGCCACTGGATATACTGAATAGGCGTCTTCTCAAGATGGCGTTCTACAAGAAAGGAACAAGGATGTGAATCAGTGATACGGTGACAATTCAAGGATAGAAGGGATTATACCAATATGATGGGTAGCGTGTTGAGATACATATCCGATACGCAATGCAGGGTGTTTATACACTGTTCCCTCCTGGGGTATCGTTTCTCCCTAAGGATCGAGCAAATCGGTAAGCGTATTATCGCACTCAGAAACAAGGAGCAAACATACAGTCAATAACTTGATGAGCGTCGACTTCCCGGCTCCATTAGGCCCGATGACTCCTACACGACTATATCGAGGCGTCCAGATCAGCTTTTCACATCCTCCCAAGACACGGAGCAAGAGAAGTCAAATAGTCACCTCGACAACGTCAACGCACAGCTGACATTGAACAAATTGGGCACCGTCTTTCCTGGATACGTGAATGTACAATTCGTCATCTTCAAGATCGCCCTCGTGTTGCTCCTCACGCCCATGAGCGACCCGGGTGGCGGGAAAGCGAACTTGACGGAGGTAGCGGCGAGGGTATAGTAGGACTTGGCCTCGGGATGGCCCTCGACGAAATGGGAAAGGTTCCCGCGGTAATACACAAGCTTCTTGGTCTCGTAGTGTATGATATCTGTTGTTACATTGTCTAGGAATCTATTGGTGAACAGGTGATGGACGAGTCAATGAATGCTTCGGAAGAAAGGTCGATGATAGGAACGCACCCAGAGTCGTGACTGACGATGAGACACGTTATGTTTTTGTGGGAGATAAGGTATTGTTCGAGCCACTTGACCGAAGCACGATCCAACTGAAACAAATCATTAAGCGCTGGCGAAGCAAAAATGGCCGACGGAAGAAACATACGTGATTGGTAGGCTATCAAACAGAGAACGAAAGGCCATTAATATCAACGGACAATTTTCGACAAACAGTTGACATACCTCATCGAGAAGCAAAAGGTCGGCATTGTACAACATAGCCCTTCCGAGCTCCAACTTCATCTTCCAACCACCAGACAGACCACCGACGAGATCTGCCTGCCTGGCATCGTCAAAGCCGACCTCTAGCAGCTGGTCGCGGATCTTCTCTCTCGGTACATGTTGCAGCTGCTTATCTGCAAGTATGAAGACATCAGTAACATTCGGCGTCATATATTAGAGACGCAAGACTCACCAGAGGCAACGAAATCAAGGACTGAAAGCGAGGTATCCTCTCCCTGAAGGGCGTGTTCTACCATACAGCAGCGAAGCTGGTCCTGGGGAGGGAAGTTCTCGACCTTGCCCGCCGCCAACTGCCTCATAAGGGTCGATTTTCCGGATCCATTAGTACCCAAGATACCGTAACGGCGACCGCGGAAAAGCGTCAAGCTCGTGTGTGAGAGTAAGAGGAGAGCGCCGTAAGCAAGTGAGAAGACGGTGTCACAGAGAAGTTCGCCTTCCGAAGGGTCGTAGGTCGTCGTGGGCGCGTATTTGGCCTAGAGAAAAAATGATCAGTACATACCACACGAACGACCAAATAAAATTCCATACCTTTTCGATTGCGTGGAAGTGCTCCCGAAGCTCCTCCGCGAACGCCGTACCATCCTTGCTCTCCAACCACGGACCAGTATACGCCCCAACACACCTATTCCACGCCTTCGTGTCCGCAAACTTCTTCTGGGCCACCAAATCCGCGACCAAATTCGCCTCGAACTCGACCGTCTGCTTCAACAGCGGCTCCGCTGGTTGCTTTGGCGTGGTCCCGGAAGGCTCCAACAGCTCATCAGGCAACAACGCCACGATCGCCTCCTTCGCCTCTTTCGTCTCGCTCTCTAGATCCCTCTTCTTCGGTGGGGGCGCATCAGTGGAAGCGCCAGCCTTGGAGAGTGTCTGCAATGCTCCTTCACCGAAAGCGCGGACTTCGGGGAAGGCGGCGCCTTTTGCGATTTTTGAAACACCCTCGACGAGGGGGCTGAGGTAGACAGCTGCGATGTTCGGGTCTCGAACAAGTTTGACGAGGTTGTCGATGACGACGACGGTGCGGCGTTGGACCTCCATGCTGCGATCGTTGAGGGCACGCATGAGGAGGGGGACGAGGACGGCGAGGGCGGGAGACGTCACTTCAGCGACGAAGGTGGTGTTGGAGAGAGACTTGATACAGGCCGGGACGGAGGAGGGTTCGGCCATGCACTTGACGAGGGAAGGAATATGAGGTGCGAGATCGGCGTTGGCGAGAGTGGTACAAAGGAGGGTAGCGCATTTGATCGCGGCCGACGAAACCTACACAAGCGGATTAGAGGTCATACTCCAGGACTCGAGAGGACTTAAACATACCTCATTTTTGGTATCGTGCATAGCCTTCTCGACCTTGGGTAAAGTTACGCCCAATTCATTCGCTACCTGCTCCCCAGCGCTCGCCACGAAACCCTTGATCGCATCCAGCGCCCCCACCTTCGTCCTCCACTTTCCGTTCTCCAAAATATCCTCAAGCACCCTGAAGACGACTCTTGTAGCCTCGGGCGGGAACAACTTCAAAATTGCCTTGGTGGCATTGATTGAAGCCTGGCGGACGACGTCGCCCTTGTCCATGTAAAGTTCGAAGAGGATGGGAAGGGAAGGGAGGAGAATGGGACCTGCGGGGGCACCGAGTGTGGTGGCAAGAGCTTGGTAGCCCAATGGAGCTGATTCACGCTCGAAGCCTGATTTTTTGTTGGATGCGAACTTGTCGAGGGTGGTCAAGACTTCGCCATCGCTAATTTTAAATTCATGGTAAGTAATTGTGAGATGCATTCTGTTGGAATCTCATGAGACCAACGTACGTTATGGATTGCAATCCGTGTTTCTGAACTTCACGGGCAAGTTTGTCGGCGGCTGCCTTCGCATCTGCACACTGGCATCAGATATATGAGCTGATGTAAGGGTCAAGGGGACATACCTGGGGCGGTAGGAGCTGTCCTGAGCGACTCGAGGATAGAAGAGAACATGGTCGTCTCTGATGCACTGACAGCGACGGGAGACATGACAACTTGAAACGAGAAAAAAAGTAACAAAAAGATGCGTTACGGCTGGCAACCCAAAAAAATCTATGAGAGGTACAATGCGGCCGGCGATGAAGACGCAAGCAGTTCTAAGCGGTCGTTTACGTTGATTTTCTAGCGAAAAGAAAGACTGAGTGGTGGTTGTTGGTCGTCGCCGTCGTCGTCGTCGAGCCCGCCGCGTTCGTGGGGGTGATGGTGGAAGGAGAGGGACGAACGTTGGATAGCCAGCCCGCTGTCGATTTGGACGGCTGTGCTAACCCCGCTCGTCCGTCAAAATTTGGCCACACGTGGCCCGCGATCTTATCAGTCCCGTTTGATTTTTCAGCTGCCGTTACATCGGCAGTGCCACAGTGGCGAGCTACCCAGTCACAAGTGAGGGATTGGGGATGAGATTCGCAGCAGTGTCTAGTCGTACAACAAGTCTTGAACATTATAGTGACAGATCAGTGATACTTCTCATACTAGGTCTCCGTAGTTTCTCTCCGGTAAGGTGTAATCACTAGCGGAGCCTGACTGCCTTCCTTGAAACTTCCCGCCACAAACGGTCTCGTAAAAACGCTGAACGAAGAAGGAAAGTCAGCGACAAACTGGTGGAAGACAATAATATTTTAATGTACGTACACATTTGCTTTGGTTATTCGCTGGCTTGGGTCTTCCGAGAACACAAAATCCGTGACGAGTATATAGATCAGCATCTTCATTTCTATGTTCGCGACGTGTAATCCAATGCACGCCTATAATTAAGGAAGTGGTGAGATAACATTGATGAAAAATAAGTGAATGTTGCGTACCCGAGGACCAGCAGAAAAAGACAGCAGGTTGTTGTAGATGCCAGGCAATTCCTTGACCGATTCAGGCAGATCATTCCACCTATCAGGCCTTTGTTATGTCGTCAGCGAATGTCCTCTATGGAAGTGGATAAAGAAGAAAATCTGAAGCTCACTTGAACTCTCTCGCATCCTCTCCCCAATATTCCCTATCCAAATTCATCCCCTCGATAGGAATATGGACAACAGTTCCCTTCGGCACTAGAATCTCATTCACAACCGCCCCGTTCCTCAACCGCACAGGATCCTTCATCGGCAACTTATCATCCTTCACCGCTACCCTTATACTCGAATGCACAGGCGGAATCAGCCTCAACGACTCCCGAATCACATTCTGCAAAAAGGGCGCATTGTTCACATTATCCCATAACGAAGCGACTTCGTCTTGAGTGAGAGACGAGTGTGGAGCAAGAGGTCGAAGAGCAAGAAGTTCGTCACGGAGCTGAGACTGGATGTGTGGATTTTTGGCAAGGAGGACGATGGTCCATGTTAGTCCGAGAGATGTAGTGTCTGTGCCAGCAGCCATGAAGGTGTTGATGCTGTTCAGGACGTCTTCATCTGAGATACGCTGTTCGGGGGCAATGGCAGTCGAAGCATTGGATTTCACTGAAGTCGGACTGTTTCAACAAACTGAACAAAAAAAAAGTTGAAGGAGGAAACATACGAAGGAGCGATAGCATATCCTTCCCTCCGTAGGCATTTCCAGTCTGCTCGCCTTCGCGAATCTTCTGCTGCTTCTCCTGGATCAGTTGCATCGCGACTCTTCGAATCGTGGCCTGGCCTGATTGAATTGCATGGCTGGTCTCATCAGGCTATATTCGCAGAAATAAGATACTCAAGCCCACCGTGGGGTAGAAGATATCACGGAATACACGTACGAAGAACCAGTAGATCCAAGGGAACCAGATGGCGAGAATAGACTTCACGGCCTGAGCTTGCGAGAGCGCTAGGTTGAACATGTCCCTGTACGCACAGAACAATTCGTTCGACTCGTCTTGAATAGAGTTGAAGCTGTAATCAAAGCCTATATGAAGCATTCGTCAGTGTCAGCTTAATCTAAATTCGTTTCTCGAGACGGCTCACATGCCAACCCAATCACATCGAACGTCGCCCTGCTGACCCAACGACAAACGTCCACAGCTAATCTCCCTTTTCCTGCTACACTCTTCTCTGCTCCGTCCACAGAGGGAGTGTCCAGCGACTTGCTATCCTTTTCGCTCAGCATCTCCATCCACCTGTCACTCATCTGCTGGCCCTTCATCATTATCATCGGCACGAATACTCTCAGATTCTGAACCGAGAAGCCAGGCGTTATAACCCTCCTCTGACGTTTGTGCTGTACACCCTCAGAGGAGAGAAGTCCACATCCTATGAGACTTGTGATGAGGCGACGGGTCTGCCAGGGCTTCTCGTATATCATAGAGTTCTTCGCGACGTGGTTCACAGAGACTGTGTCCATCGGAAGGAGACGTTCATCAAACTATGATCATACAGGTGAATTTGCGCCACAAAACAAGTAAAACGTAGAGTAAGCGTACCGGATGGATGCCCTTGATCCGTATATTCCTACCATATTGATGTACGAATCGTTCGTGACTTTCAGGTGACCTGCCTGGACTACAAGAGTACATCTCCGTCAACCAACCATGCTCGCGGCGAAGAGCACCAATCTACTCACTCAAGGACAAGGCCCATATGACCCCCGAACCAGTTCTTCGACTCAGGCCCATCCAGCAGCAGAAATGGATTCCTTCTCCTCTGGATCTCGAGGTAAGTCCCATACACGACCACAAGACCCACAAAAAGCCATATTTCCGCGCCTCCGATATTCGAGAACAGCGAGAGCCTCGACATAGCTAAAGCGGCGAGAACGAGAGCGATAGCTTGATAGAGCATTTTTGTCGTGTATTGGACGGCTTATAAGGAGCTACGATCTGAAACAACGAGATAGCCATGGCGCACGGCAGTGTGGCCGCGAACGAACAAGAACAATAGAGCGAAAGGTCGAGGCGTGGACGCGTTCGGATCACGTGGGTTTGCTTTCACTCAAGTTGTTCCGAGAATTTCCACACGCCTGTTTCTTCTTGTTCGTCCACAACTCTCATTGTATTCTCAGTCTGGCAGATCTTGGGCTCGAGCTTGAATATCTTGTTCTAGAGTGTCGTCTAGCCTGCGTATATATTCTTGACCCCGCCAAGTGATTTATACTTTCTTGTCTTGAGGAATGCTTCCTATCTTTCCGACTACAAGGCGTACAGCCAGGAGCGAGCAAGACGGGGAGTAGTGCTCAGAATATCTAGTCTGTGGGTACATATTGGATAGGCTTGGCCCTTAGAACATTATTTGGGTATCTGCGCGAGCATAATTGCCCTTTCGATTCTCGTCCTTATCGATACTTCTCTACGATCTCGGCGAATTCACCTCAGAACTACTGCCACTCCCCCTCATCCTACCCATCACACTCCGCAGTGACCTCTCGATATCCATCTTGAACACGCTCGACGTACTCCTCATCGAATTCAACAGCACCGGGGGCTTCGGGAAATCGTACGGCTCTACTCCCAACGAACGCTGACTGGCCCAAGTCCGCATACTGCTTGTATCCGATTCCGACGAAGCCAGCTCATCTTGCCATATATCGACGGACTCGTATTCTTCGGCTTCTGGATCGAAGAAAGAGCGACTTGATTTGCTGTTGTAGGTGCGATACATATAGGCCAAGTCGGCGTCGGAGGAAGGGCTGGAGGAGATGAGGACGCTCGGTAATGGCGGTGGTTGTTCTTCCTTCGATGTCAACGCGAGGACTACCTTAGCCTTCTCATATTCCATGCTCACCCGTCTCACACCCTGCATCTCCACCACCGTTACGTTCTCCGGCTCGGACTCGCTGACGCCCTCCCCGAACGACGTGACTGACGACCGTATCGACGCCTCCTCGGAAAACTCGTCGCTTTCGTAAATCTCCTCTGGCATGGGACTCGCGTCCGAATCCTTCCTCTGTAGGTATACTGCTTCGTCATAAGCGACCAAGTGACCCGCAGTCATCGAATACACGGAATATGGCCTTGAAAAAGCGAGAGCGTCGGCGGGATTGTCTTTTGGAAACGCGCATTCTGAAGGGTCCGAGACGATGTGCCCGTCGAGTTCATCCAGCGAGTCTGACGGATCGTAGAAAGGGTCTTCTGTTGGTCTCTCGTCGAAAATGTCTGCGATGGCGCCATCTCCCAAGTCATATTCTCGCTCGTCTTCGCCCTCGTCTTCCGTAACTTCGGCAATCGTATCCAGTTCAGAGCGATGATCTGTGAGAAATACAGAATCTGGTGCTGATGCTGTGCGCGTGGAAGCTGAATAGAGCTGGGCGGCTACGAAGTTCACGTCTTCAGGAGTAGAAGATCGCTGGGAGTCCTCTCGGTGTACTGTGCTCTTGGTCTGGCTCTGGATGGTCTGAGCACGAGTTGAATGGACGAGTCCTGGAGCGTGAATCACTCTTCCTTTCCCCGAATCTACGTCCTCCTTCACGATGATAGGCAATTGAGCTCCTGCCTCCGCCATTCTCTGGACTCCCCTGCGGGCCTTCTCCCTCGAATTACCCTTCCCTCTTCGTATCTCCCCTCTCCATCCTTTCGGAACAAATCTCCTTGCTTTCTCTATTCTTCCCTTCTCCGCCTGTGTAATCGCTATACTGAACCTTGAGGGAACTGTCCTGGCCGCCGCACGGCGTCTTGCTAGAGCCGTGTAGGTCACGATCACAAAGATGAAGATTATAACGAGGATGCTGGAGAGAATCGCGGTAAGGTGTTGAGGCGCTGATGCATCTGCGGCTTGAAGAATGGGAGGGATCTGAGGAACAGGTTCGTCTGGTGCGAGAAGACCGGAGCTTCCGGCCGAGTCGTCGACATCTAGCTCGGATTGAGTATCCGGCTGTGTGTACGAGGTCGAAGTCTCGTCTCCTGCCCTTGGAAGGAGTCGAGAAGAGATATGTAGAGGGTTATTGGGTTGGCGGGCGAAGTTGTGAGGATGACCGTGGTGCTCGAGGTTGTGCATACGTCGTTGGTGGACATTCGAGTAGGATGTCGTCCCGAATACCGTAGGAGGGGTCTCCAAGGATTGAGACCGAGGTTGTATCATGTCTGAGGTACTGTCTATGGTGGGATTTTGGCGGCGTTTGGCACCTCTACGCTTAGGCCTGGGCTGAGACTCGATAGTATGTGACGCTGCTAATGAGGCGTAGACGGTCGTTGCAGTTGCCGTTAAAGTCAAAGTTTCTATGGTTGATGATGTGATGCTCGCAATAACATAAGATAGCTCTGTGGGTGCCATGGCGGGATAGTGCTGTTAGGATAAAGTGGTTTGGGGGAGGCAGCGAGTAGTTGTTGGCGGAAATGCTCGAACGATACTGGACCCGGGAAGTATTACGGCTTCTTTCTTGAATCGACTGTTGGATCGAGATCTAAAGATCCAACGACCGACTGATCGTTCATTCAGTCCATAAGTAGCTTCTCATTTCATGTTCCGCTCATTGTCCTTCAACGATCATGATTTACTTCCGTCAGCCGTCGCGGGTTTACGCTGCGCCACACGATGAATACCATGATTTTTTCTTAAGGGCTTGGCGAGGCTCGATGAACAGGTGGCATATAAGTTGTCATGGTCTCGAATGGGGGTATCGATTTCATGGACCTGCCACCTAAAGCGTCGCCAGTCTCGCGAGTAGCCATGCTCGGCAGTCCTGAGAGGCCCGTACTTTATATTTCGTTGCGCCCCGGCGCAGTCGAACCCTGAGCACTTCGGTGAGTCCCTTGAATCAGAAACCGTCGCCGTGACGTAGTGAAGTCCACATATGCTGGAGTATCTCCAGTCCCGTGTATTGAGGCTTGTCGCATAAGTACCGCACGAAAAGCAAAAGACTAATCGTACGCCAATCCCGCCGCCGCCTTATGCGCCCCGTCAAACCCAACCCTCCAAAGTCCCCTCATCCACGCCGCCGTCTTCCTCGCCCACGCCTGCGTATCCAAGAACATCTCCAGGACCGCCAAGCTCCTATAAAGCTTCTCGTATCGCCTATAAACCGCGCCCGCGACCACAGATCGATAATACATCAACGATCCAACAGTCGACGGTGAGAGGAAGAAGCGAAAGCACGTACCACCAGCAGGAGATGTATTCGCCCAGGTTATGGAATGAGAAGAGACCCTGTTCGCGCATGGAGTCGAGGACTCGTCTTCTGTCGTCTCGCCACACGGCGGTGGCGCAGTATTTTGCCATGATTAAGAATACCCGTACCTATAACAATACCCAGTCTTTAGTACAATCCAAACGACGGAAAACTGAAGTCACACAGACTTTTGAATGTGTAGTAGCTAATGCGTGATCAAGACTCCTGCTCGACATTGCGCATCAGCGCTCGTCCCCGATTCGATGGTAGATTCGTATTCTGTTCATTTGGAAGTATGCACGTACCGCGTCAAATCGTTCAACTTGAACACCATGAGCACTCTCCTCGGCACTTTTCGTAGGATGGTAAATACTGAGAGTAAAAGACCTTCTCGAGTCACGACGGCATTCCGAATGGCTTCCATTTCTTCTTCGGATTGTGGCATAAGATCCATTACGCTCGAAGCTCGGTGGAAAGCGGATTCAGGATCTGGCGTTGCATTGGGATCGTCGGACATGGTAGCTCGACCTAAGATGAAGGAATAAGTCAGAAAAACGCGAAGACTCGTTATCACATCCACCTTACCAGTCAGAGCTGCTTCAAATACCGGATACTGTAAGGGGAGTTAACGACAGAGAACAAGAGTTCGAGTAGATAACACTCACGAGTTCAGGCCCAATGTTACCAACCAACTCAGCATACTTTCTTCGATCTGCGTTCGTTTCAGGGGATGCAGGGGCGATAAGAGCTAGCCAGAGCTTGCTATAGTTTATTCGGAGCGGGGTGTCGAGGTCGAAGTAGAGGCCATGGTCTAAGAGTACTATCTCGAAGTTGTAGGGTGACTTCGATACTTCGGGTCGAGGTCGGATGAGGAGATTGCCTGAAAGCACAACGCTGTATCAGCATGAGGCCTTTCAAGAGATGGCGCGTAAAAGTGTACCGGGATGAGGATCCTAAAAGTACTCAACCTTGCTCAGCTACTGCATTATCACCGCAGTGTCCACGCGAAAGAAACTCACAGCATGGAACCATCCATTCAAGTACACCATCTGCGAAAATATCCTCGATAGCTCCAACGAGACCTTATTCCTGTCGATATTATGATCCGCAAGGTACTCCAGATCGTCGACTCGTCCACCTTGGATGAATTCCATGATGAGCACCCGTTTCGTGGCTGCGATGACTTCGGGGATATATAGCGATGTCCGAAATTTCTCGAAGTCCTTCGCGGCACGTTCGGCATTCCTTGCTTCATGCACGAAGTCCATCTCTTTCGGGAGATTTTCGCGCATTTCTTCGCCAAGCCAGGTAAATTCAAAGTCGGGGAACCATCGTTTGATCCAGCCTAACGAACATAAAGGTTGGTGGCCGGGGCGGGTGAGAACAGGCGAAGAGCCTGCGTACCGAGTGTGACCTCGACCATCTCCATGTCAATCTCGCAGAACTCAGCTAGATGAGGATGTTGAAGCTATACGCCAAAGTGTAAGTTGATTCTATTGAGACGACGTTTAAAGTCTGGAACAGGAAGACATACCTTCACAGCGACAGTCTTCCCGCTTTGCCTATGATGCCCCACATGCACCTGTGCCAGACTCGCTACGCCTATCGGTTCAGGTTCAAATGAGTCGAAAATATCAGACAGCGGTTGTCCAATGTCCGACAGGAAGAGTGCTTCCACATCTTCTACTGGTGTCGGCTCGCACTGGTCTTGAAGTGGTCTCATGGTAGCGGTCCATTCTATTGGCAATACGACCCTGTTCGTTTCATTGGTATGAATGTCGGCAGAGTGGGGAGAAGACGGCGAACGTACAGGGATGCCATATGTTGTCCGAGCTTGATAAATACGCCTGCACATAGACAGGGAATGCTCAGCGCCCTGGCCGTCCAACCAATATATGAAATAAAATGGAGGGTGCGTACCTCCATTCGCTAGTAATGCTTTCAGTACCCTCTCCGCACTCCTCTTGTGACACCGCGAATACGCTTGTAATTGCTCCTTCTCATCCGCATACGTCTGCGCGAACGTTCTCTTATAATCAATAGCACCCAACACCGCAGCCTCTAACATCCAGTCATACATATCACATATGAGCTCAACATATCCACAATAACATCCACATCCAAACGTAGCCTACCATAGCTCGAAGAACTCACCAGCGACTCTCGAGCATCGTACAGCAGCCAGCACAGTATGCCTAAACGGCTGATACTTCTCATACGCCACCCATCCCGCTCCACCGACCAATAATAAAGCAGTCACAGTCGCGCCAGCTGCTTTCGCCTGTTTTGTTCGCAATTCGGCGGGTTCCAGTGGTTTCTTGACATGACGAGGTGCGCGGCGTGAAGGCCAACGACTGAAGAATGTTCTTCGGAATTGTGAGCGTCCGTCGCTGAGTATGAATGATGTGGTTGAAGACGACGATGGCGCCGCTGATGAAATATGAGATGTGAGGTGATGTCGATGAGGAGCTCGCCAGGAGAGACAGCGTCGGGAGAGTGACTGCATGGAGGGAGCGCGAGTCTGGCGAGACGCGACTCTGCAACTTCGGCTAAGATTTTGGGTGGTGAGACGTCATGTGGCGTTGTGGGGGAAGTGGGCCACAATACACACTGTGTATACCCTTGCACTCTGTGCACAACCCCCTGGATTGGATTCAGGCTTCAGAAGGAGGCAAAGAAACGAGTTCAAGGCCGTCGTGTATCTGGGGCCCGACCCTACTCACACAACGCATTCTGAGAACGAACATCAGTGTATCAAGAACAAGGACCGCAGCAAATCCACGAACAAATTGAGTGCAAGAAAAGACAACACAGAACAGAAAAAAAGAAGTAGTACGATTTATAACAACCACAACAATAATAACCCCCTGCGCCCGGAATCCTTCGTAATATCATCTCTAAACCTACATGATCATCTGTCACCCCATCGACGCTACTCAGTATTCCCTCTCAAACTGAAGCTCCGTATACTGAAGCTGCTACTCGGTCGACTTGCGCTCACGGATGAGGACATACGGTGAGAAGACTTAGCGTCTTCGGTTTGATGCATTGCTTCGGCGTATCTGAGAAAATACAGTATAGTGCAAGGGGTCAGGCGATTAAGTTACACGGGCGAAGGTGGAAGGTTGATGGGTGAACAGAGGCCGGCTTACAGCAGTTTATATCGGACAAGCTCGCCTTCTAGTTCTTCATTTCGGAGACGAGCCATGACGAGCTGATTCTGCACGTTCAGATTTAGCGATTAGATCATTATAGAGCAGGGCGTCAAGAGTCCAAAGACGCACCAAAACATCGACATGTTCCTTGTTCAACTGCGTCAAACTCGACTCCAGCGCATTCCTAGCAACACTCACTCCATCAGAATCCATCTCCTATCCATTCCCTCCACACAAAAAGAAGAAGGGGAAAAAGGATGATGAAATGTTGAGGACAGAGAAAAACGCACATCTGCTGCGACAAATTCCGATTTGAGCTCCTCAACTCGTCCACCTCCAACGCATGTGCCTCCTTCACCCTCATCATATCGTTATACTCATGCGCATACGAATCGAGCATGAAAGGCGTTATTCGGAGACCGACGGCGTCTTGCACGAACTCGTCGACCTTGTATACAGGTTTTGGTTCCTGGCCGTCTTCTGATTTCTCTGGTACGGGTACGGAGTCATCCTATTTCCCAATGAAAATGGTGGACATGGTCGTGAGAAGAGGTATGGTACAATGGATGTGGTAAGGTGGGCGAAGAGAGGCTTACACGGTACGTCTCGACGATGTGCATATTGAGGAACGCGATAATCTCGTCGAATTTGAGTTTGAGCAGCTTTTCCTCATTTTTTTGCAGGAGCGCCATACTGAAGCCGAATATTGCCTCAATACCGCTCGCGAGGCAGTTGTCGAATATTCGGAAGACGATTTCGAGTGGGAATCTATACCACCACATCACATCCCATAAATCGATCGATCATCCCAAGGAAGGAGGCATGAAGACCTACCGATAACTGAACAGAGTGAGGAACCACTGCGAACAGAACATACTCGACTTGATCCCTTGTCGAAGGAGATGCACATGAAGCACCGGGAGCATCTCTTCTATCAGTCTGTCAAACTGCATACAGAAGACGGTTCAACGTCCAATTTTTACGTCCTCGCGTATAAGCGTAGGAAGACAAAGGGAGAGATTGGGCTACCTGGAACTAGAGTGAGTTGTGTAAGAATACTGTATGGATGAGGAGGACGGGACTCACGAGACGGAGTTGCAGTTTGGGCATGTCGGGGAGGAAGTGGCCGCGGAGGTCGTAGGAGTACATGAGTCGAACAAGAAGACAGAAGGCTTCTTCGTCGGGCATCTGTAGATCCGGTGTTAGTGGAAGGCTAACAGCACATACGTTGTGAGGGTGAAGGTTGATTTACGTTGAGCAGGAGAACGGCGACAACGAAGGGTAGACCCTGGCAGTATCCTACTTGCGGGTCATATCTTTATGAGCACGTCAAGACGTGAATTGTATGACAGGAACGGCGAAGACATACAACGAGTACGCCTTCAACACGTTGAACAGATTTTCCTGGCCGATTCCTTGACCGTCCGTGAAGAACGCATGATGTGGAAAGGTCCTACTTCATGTCAGGATGATCTTCATGTGGATACAAGGAGGAAGACATACCTCCCAAGATCCCGTGTGATAGCTTTCTCGTGTGAACTAGGTTCCTTGATCAGTCTGAGGTAGGTGGCCTCCATCTCCGGATCCTTCGAAGCAGACCTACGACGTGTACATCATGGTTAGCACAGGCAGTAAGCGTTCAGATAAGTACAAATCCGAGTACGCACATGAGCTGCCATATCATCCCTCGAAGGCTGTCTGGTATACCTTGCTCAATTGCTTTGGCAAGTTTGTCCGGATTCTCGGACGCAAACGCTTGGTAATCTGGGCTTTCCCTGAGCACCTGTTCTTATTCATGAGTAAAGGGAAACAGATTTACTAACCTGCCATCACAGAGCCCCAGAACTCTTCACGAGACTGTCAACGACATTTCGAGTGCCGTAACGAATCATAGCAAGACGCACCCCAATCAATTCCTTCTGATACCTCTTCGTCCTTCCCTTCAAGCTGCACCTTGCTGAACTCCTCCTGCAGTTTAATATGCCCATCCCCACTATTCCTCTTCTCATCCGACTCCCTTTGCGTATCAAGCCTATGTAGAATCATAGCAGCTGAACTCCGCTTCTGCCCGCCTTCAGGCCCACTCAATCTCTTCAACTCAGCGAAATCAAACCTAGCCTTCGTAGCCGTCCGCATCCCAAGCTCATCATCCTCATCCTCATCCTCATCCTCATCTTCCCGTCTACCTCCAGGAGCATCCAAGTCAAGTTCGGAGGGAAGATGAGCATCGCCTGAGGGTTGTGACTTGACGGCATGTGTGCTGTTCCGCGCGTTCAGGCTGACTGTAGAGAAATGCGATTCGTCCAGAGGAACATCGCCGAATTCAGAATCTGCCACTGAGTCTCTTGGGTGAAAGCTAAGCTCTCTATGTTCGGTGTGTGTAGGCGAGAGGAGTGCACTGAGATCGGGAGAGGTGTGGGCTTCGGGTGGAGGTGGTGATTGCATCGTCGTGGCATGCTCACTGTCCTCTTCCTCGGCCGGCGAAGACATGCTTCAGACGTGAGCTACGCAATCAAAGACTCAGAAAATAATAAAGCAGAGTTTGTACGAGCGAGTGCAAGTGAGATGAGAGACGCGACGGTTGAGCGCCAAGAACGGCGTGGGAGACAGCGCCAAGCTGGCATCCAAATCGAGTTGTTTGTTTTAGAGGCTTTTGCCAAACAAACGGCGATCCAGATCACGCTGTTTACTCGTGATTATTCTCAAGACCACACGTAGTGGCCTCAATGGGGTAAGGGTCCGTCGTTATCTCTCGCAATCGAGTGAAGGATTTGGAGAATGCAGATGGGTATGCAAAAACTAAGTATGAGTACAGATAACAGATGCGTGGATATTCTGGTAAGGAAAAGCAAGACAAAAGGAAGAGCCTCCACAAATCATTTCGCCTTTGCTATGAGACTATCAATGGTATCTGATGCTTCACGTAGACTTTGCCACTGTATGGAGTTAGGAATTAAGCTTTTTTTGTTGTGCTCATGGTGCAATGTCGCGAACCCACCTGATCGACGGTCAAAGATATGCCCTTCTTGCCTGGCTTCTCGTCGCCTGCTTCGCCGTAGAACTCTCGTATATCCACGAGAACTGCGGCTGATAAATATCGGAAATCAGTACTTAGCAGGTACGGGTGAGCCGGACCATGGACCTACACTTGTATTTTCGAACAGTCGCGCGGCGCTTCTTGCCCAGGTCAATGAACTTCTCGCCTTCATAGTTTGTCTGTACTGCGATTCCCCCCGATGTACTGCTGGAAGTTGCGGCCTGCCATATAAATAAAAGATTGTGAGCAAGTGGCGTCGAGTATACCTCTACCATAGACAAAAGACCGAACCTTCTTCCCTTTCGACTTTGCCAAAGGAGCATCCTCCTCAGACTCGGAATCTTCATCATCAGATTCTTCGTCTTTTTTCTTCTTTTTCTCAGGCGGGAACTTCGGTTTCTACACATCGCTGTCAGTCACGCCTTCGACTTCAAGGTGAAACTCAATAAACACAGACCTTCGCCGTCACAGGCTTCTTCGGCGCGGGAGCACGCTCTTCTCCTTCGCTAGAGTCTTCCTCTACAATCACCTTGCGTTTGACCATGTTGGTGAAAAGACGGTATGGTGGAGTGAGATGGAGACGGAGAGGTCGACGACTCGGATTCCCCTGAGCCGTCGCGTCGCGTCAGACGCGTCCGCCGTTGTTGGAATCTCGCGTCGCTGAGCGTGGGAGCACAGACCGAACCTTCAAGAACGAATGTGCTAGCTCCGTTGTGATGCCCACCGAAGCTCGCTCAAAAATTAGAGTGGGATCGCGAGCACATTATCTCCGTTAATTAACGCTTCTTATCAATTGCCATTTTTGGTCGAATCTTTGTGTAGAAAATGTAACGTTGGGGGGAGCGTGCCACGAATTTACCCCTTTCCTTTTGTGTGGCGTGGGAGGTCCCAGCCTTCCAAAAAAGGGATTGTCACGGTCACCTACGTGCGTCAGCGCGCGTCGAGAGAAAGACAGGTCCGCTCATTCTTTCCTTCACCCCCATCATCCCTTCACATCGCCTCTCTTTTCGTTTCTTGAAGGCATCGATTGTTTTCCTCGACATTTTCGTCGCGGAAAATGAAGATTCTTCAGAAGTCCAAGAGGGCTTTACCTCCGGTGCGTCTTAACGCCATTTTTGCAATTCACTTCTGGAACGCGCCTGACCAAACAATACCGCATACCTCCAGTTACCTCAGGTGGCGGAGCTCATCAACAAGCTTCACAATACGCCAAACGACGAACTTCATGAAGTGCTCAGCGAGATTGACGTCTGGAAATGGCCGCGATCCGACTTGAATGCGTGGATCAAGGTCCTCAATAAGTTTGATGCCATACTCGAAGAGTACATCCGCGACTATGAAGTCGACAAAGTGCAGGTGAACGTTTTCACCCCGATCACGAAGAAGACGATTTGCGAGATCCTCCGATTCGAGAGACTGTTATTGGAGAACTCGACGAACAGGAAGACGTTTAGCTCGTACGACGTGCGTTTGTACCATGCCCTTCACAACGTGGCGCCACAAGTACTGACTCGTCTACGCAGCGAATTAATAGCTTCTTGTCCTCATCGGACCTTGATGTCGTAGTACTGGCGCTCAACCTGCTCTTGCGTCCCGCTCAGCAGTATTCAGCTCAGCCCGCCGTCACGCGTGCACTCAGCATTTCTACTCCCCGCCTCCAATCCCTCGCCAAGCGCTGGTCCAACCTCCGCGAATATGGCGTCAGCCTCGTCGACCTCGTCACAGAGAGCGGCAAACATATTGTCGAAGAGCTTCCGTCCGAGGCCCGTGAAGTACACTTCAGCTTCTACAAGACCGACAGCAGCAAGGACAGCAAACCGAAGGAGATGGACATTGATACCGTCCCCGAGGTCCCAGCCACACCTGTGCGGAGACCATCCGCAACCGCAGCCCCTACATCGGAAAGCGCCAACCCACCACCAACGTCAGGCGCAGTGAACATCCACATCGACGCCCCGACTCTCGAAAGTAAGCCCACGATGGACATTCTCGCGGATGTCATTGAAAAGTACGATGTGCCCGAACCCGAACGCTTCGAGCTTATGTGCCGAATTCGCACGGCACAAGTTCTCTTCCCCGGCCGCGACGAGGACAGGGAAAAGGTCGTCATCGTTCGTCTCCTCGCGAACGCGATCTTCGTCCACACACATCCAGAATCGCAGGCCATGTCCTCGCTCTTCCTTTACGAACCCGACCTCATTCCACATATCGCAGAACTCTTGGGTCTTGACCGTGGCGTCCCCGTCTTCGTACAGACCGCAGCCATCGCCGCGCTCGATGCCATGGTCCGTTATCGGACAAAAGTTCAAGACGTCATTACAGCCGTCAATGCCGGCGTCAACCATGGGACGCTCATGGCTCTCCTGCGCAAGACGGTCAACGACGTCGCTAATCCAGACTCTACGCTTCCACAATCATTCGTGGACTCGCTTCTCTCTTTTGTAACATTCCTGGCTTCGCACGCTGCCGGAGGAAACATGGTCGTTGGAGCTGGCCTTGTTCCCCTGCTTATCCAGATCATCGAGAATAGGCTGCCACAGCGACTTTCCGTCGTCTCAAGGGCCATGCAGCTCGTCGACAATGTCCTCTATAGTTTCGCCAATGCGTTCCAACTCTTCTGCAACAACAAAGGGGTGGATGTGTTGGTGGATAGGATCCAGGTACGTTGCCTTTACGGCGTGTGCATGATATAACTCTAACTCGTATATCGTCCGCAGTATGAGATCGACCTCGACATCAAGGAACACGGGTCGGAAGACCCTGCTCATGAGATCCCGAAGTCGTACGGGCAGCTACCGGTCGTCCGCGCCGCCGTCCTTAAGCACATCCTTCGTTCGATGCATCGGATGATGCAGTCTTCGGGGACGGCAGAAGGTTTGCGTGGTCTCATCGACTCGTCGTTGTTGAAATCAATCCAGAAGGTAATGGAGCATCGATCACTGTTTGGACCGAGTGTCCTGCCCATCGGTATGTGTTATTCTACTTCTTTAAGCTTCCTACCTGTCCACGATACTGATCTCGTTTTGTAGCCATCAACATCATGGCCACGTTCGTCCACAACGAGCCCACCTCCCTCGCCATCATCCAAGAAGCCGGACTTCCCGAGACGTTCTACAAGACCGTCGACGCCGGCCTCGAACCCGTCATCGAAGTAATTCAGTCCATCCCCAACGCCATCGGTGCACTCTGTCTCAATCAAGCCGGGCAAGACCAGTTGACCGCGCGTCCTACAATCATTCCCGGTCTCTTCTCCATCTTCACATCCGAGCGTCACCAGCGTGTCCTCCAGGACAAGGAGAACGCCGTCCTCATCGGGACGACCGTCGACGAACTGATCCGGCATCATCCGATGCTCAAGACTTCGGTCTTTGAGGCGATCAAGTCGACATTGAGCAAGATCGAGGATCTGGGGAATGCGTATGTCGTGCAGGACAATGTGAAGCAGTGGTATAAGCTTTTACCGCCGTCAACGCCTGCGGCTGTTCCGTCGTCGACGGCTGCGACTGCTGCACCGACTCCGATCCCGATAACGAGGCCGACTTCCGCGGCGGGAGATGGTGATGTTGCGATGGAGGAGGCGACGGAGAGTACAGCGGAGCTGGTGGCGTCGACGCCTGCGGAACCTGTGGAACCTGCTGCGGCGACGACTAGCGGAGGGACGAACGGATCTGTGAGCAGCGAGGATACTACGGAGAAGTCGCACGAGAATACGATCATCTCGTACATTGATGTTCTTTGCAGAGTAAGCTTTTTTTCGTTATCTTTTCATATAAAATATAGCTGACAATGACGTTCTCAGTTCTTGGAGGGTCTGTTCCAACACACGTCCCACTGCAAGGATTTCATTTCGAACTCGGACGCTCTTGAACGCCTGGGTCGCCTGACCGCCTTGCCTTGCCTTCCCTACGACTTTGGTAACAGTGTGGCGTCGGATTCGTTGGTCCAGGTCATTCGCACGATGGTGGAGGCCGCTCCGGCTGAGACGATGACTTATTTGGCGAAGTTGGTGCGAACGTCGCTGGACGAGACGAAGGAATTCTGGGCGTCTCAGAACGAGGACTCAAAGCTCATGGCTCTCCTCGAAGAAGCCGGTGAGTTTCAACTAATACTCTTCTTTTGTATCTCTCACTGAGTATCGCTTCTTCAGCCACCTCCGAAGTCTCTGCCAACCAATCCTTCCGCAAGCTCGTCACTCTTCACATCCGCGTCACACTCCTTTCAGACATCTACTCCACCGCCGGTTACGCTCCCTCAAGAGGGGCTAACTCCCTCCTCTCCACGCTCATGGGCAAGAATGCACCAGAGATTATTCCCGATCTCGGCACACTTCACCGCGTCTGTGTCTGGGAGAATGTCGTTCTCAAGAGCAAATTGCCGTCAAAGAACCCGTCGGGGTCATTTGCCGGTTCTCTTGCTCCGCTGCTCCAGTCTCCTACCTCTACTCTGGCCCAGCTAGACGGCGAAGGATCGGCTGCCCAGACGAATGGTGCTCAGCCACAAGGATCTTCGACTACTCCGGCGGCAACTCCGAAAGCGGAAGGCGAGGCTAAGCCGGATAACTCGAGAGAGGAGAACGGGAAGGCGTTGAAGCATCTGGCTAACCAGATTCCCTCGATTTTGTCGCCATTCTTCCAAGGTATGTTCTTATACGTTCGACTCTTACCATTTATTAATCACTAATTCAATTTGAAAGCCGTCGTGAAACTGTTTTCGACGCGTCGAAACCCCGAGCCTTCTCAGAAGCAGCAGATACTGTCGTCCGCTGGCGTTGTCGCGGATATTCTTATCAAGCATCTCACACCGATCGAAGCTGGTCAGTTGGGATTTTTAATATACTGTACCGTGCGATAACTGACTCTGTTGTAGAGGACCGTCTGCTTTCGATGTCCTACCACACGTTCATGCTTGGTCTCGTCACCACTCTCATCGCCGACGGTATGTCTCTAATAACCATCGGTGCATGTACACTCACTAATAATTTAATTCAGAGCGGAATTCTCAATACAGCCTCCATACCGTCCTTCTCGATGCATTCTATCGCAAGTCGGGTCTGGACGGTGTCGTCAACCTTTGCCACCGCTTCATGGCCATCGTCGAGGAGATTTCCAAGATCAAGCCCGAGGACCGTTCGGCCACCGTCACTCAGGAGCTCATCCATGCGTATGGCGGAATCAAGGTCGCACTCCACCTTCTGCACCCTCTCGTTTCCCCCAAGCCTATCTTCGAGTCCAGCCAGACCATCATCCTCCTGAGTCGTGAGAAGAAAGAGACCGACCCGGATTACTTTGAGCCACACAACTTCCTCGTCAAGCTCCGTATCGCCGTCTTGCCCCTCACCCGCGAATTGTGGGAAGCCGAATGGCTCGCCATGGCACCGCACAGCCTCATTCGCTCCGTCGTGCAAGTCATTCTCGAGATCGTCAACGGAGATGGGGAGGAAGGACAGACGGAGGGAGGTGGTGAAACGACGTTCGGTGGTCTCGGAGGCATTGGTGGATCGCTCCTGCGCGCTGCTGCAACCGTCCCGGACGAGAATCGCATTCGCCAGCTGACTGATATGGGTTTCCCCCGCCCCGCGGCCGAGAGTGCTTTGACTCGTACGCACAACAACGTGAACGCCGCCACTGAGTTCTTGTTGGCGAACCCATTCCGATTCCCGCTTGGAGGTGGTGCACCGGCTCCGGCAGAAGACGAGGGTGAAGGAGATGAAGGTCAGGACGAGACTATGGAAGACGATGCCCCGGAGCCACCTGCAGCAGAAGGTCAAGCGGATGCTGCTCCTCCAGCTGAGCCTGCGCCTGAGACCGAGCCCGCGAGCACGGAGACGACGGCTCCAGTCGAAGAGAAGGTAGAGACTGAGGAACAGAAGTCTGAAGCTCCGGTCAAGACCCCGGAGCAATGGCGGACCGAACTGAACACTGCTCGTGAAAGTCTCAAGGCGGACATTGGGCGCTTGTCTCTCAGACTGGTGGACGAACATCCCGCTCTCATTTTCGACATTCACCACGCTTTCATCGGTCGTCCGGACGGGTACCAGAAGCAGTCCATCCGCCTTCTCATCGACGATATCAAGGAGTTTTCTCCCCAAGCTCGCGGGGAGAAAGAACAGGCGCTTGCTGTTCGCTTCCGTTTGCTTGCTCTGGTCCTCAACGATGCACCGGCGTCGTTCAAGGCCGTGCTCTCTGGTTCTACTGGCGAGAGACAATTCATGGGTGTGCTGCTCGAATTGTTGAAGTCCAACCCCGTGGATGGCGAAGGGGACGCGGCCGGCGTGGCCAAGTGGTTGGCGGCTATGTTGCTCGTGTCTGAAGCTATGTTGACTCTTGGAGAAGAGCCTCGAACCATCAGCCTTCCGAAGGAGGGCGAGCCCGTCCCCGAGCATTCGCTTGCCACTGGCCCTCTATATCTCGACGCACGTCCTGCTCTCTTCGACCTCTGCATCAAGCTTCTCTCCGTCCCGAAATTGACTCGCGATGACTTGCTCGCTTCTCTCCGGCTGCTCGTGCTCTTCACTCGCGACCATTACCAAGCGTTGGCCTTCGTTGAACGTGGTGGTATCCCCCTCTTATTCCAAGCCTTGAAGTCATCGAGCGGTGGGGTCGCGGGTAGCCAGTCGTACATCACCATCATTCTTCGCCACATCGTCGAGGACGACGATGAGCTGGCGGTGATTATGCGCAACGAGATCGCACGCTTCCTTTTGCATCCACGGACGCGTGTTATCGACGTACCTAATTACATTCGCCACCTGAATAGCATGGCTTTACGCTTCCCAATTGCGTTCATCAAGATCACTTCGGAGATGTGCAAACTTGACCATCCTTACGGCAGTCCGCATCACGTTTCGTTGAAGGAGGAGGAGAAGACGAAGAGGGAGGAGAAAGAGAAAGAGAAGAAGACCGCAGAGGCGAAGCCGGATGCTAAGGAACCTGGGGGAGACGTTCAGATGCAGGTCGATGTTCCTCTAGTGTCGTCGACTACACCTTCGGCACCTCCTGAGCATTGCGAGACTCTCATCCACTTCCTCCTGGGCGAACTCATTCGTGTCGTCAAAACGCCAGGTGAACAAGGTGCTGATGTTCCCAACACGCAGTCGACGAGTGCTTCCGCCACCACCGACACCTCCACCACCGCTCTTCCGCCTTCGACTCCTCGGGCTCACGCTGCGCCCTCTGCCGCAGAAGAGAAGCCGGCGGGCTCGACTGAGTCTCCCCCAGCGCCTGCCATCGACTACTTCTACTCCGGCTTTTTGATGCAGTGCCTCACTGAGCTCCTGTTTTCTTACGATTTCTGCAAGACCGCTTTCCTGTCCTACTCGCCAAAGAAGCGCGCCGCGGGTGCTTCCAAGGAGGCCACTACCAAGCATCGGACAGCGGCTCTTCATTTCCTGCTGAACGATCTCGTCAGCTACGGCACCGTTGGCTCGGTCACCGAACATCAACCGGAGGAGTACAAGCGCGTCACGCTCTGCAACTGGGCGATGTCGGTGATTGTTGCACTCTGCGTCGATGCGAACGGTGCCCACGATTTGAGAGACTTGACTCCGGAGATCGTGTCGACTCGCAAGTTCGTTCTCGAAGCTGTCAGTCGCGCTATCAAGGACCCGGCGCCTTCCGACTCTGTGGACGCCCGCTATGGTCGAATGCTCGCGTTGGCTGACCTTTGCCAGCGCCTCCTCACCGTTCGTTTCAACTCTACGAGTCGTAAGCCTCAGCCCGTCGACGAGAACCCGACGCACATTGCGAAGATCATGTTGGAGAAGAACTTTGTCGCCACTCTCACGACCGCTTTGGCAGAGGTCGACTTGAATTTCCCTGGCGCTAAGAGCCTGGTGGCCTGTATCCTGAAGCCACTAGAACTTTTGTGAGTATCATTTCGTCTTAGTATCATAGGTCGCTTTTCTGACACTATCTATGCTTCCTCTCACCAGGTCGAAGATCGCCATCAAGATGAGTCGCACCTCGGACAAGGTCAAGGGCTCGGAAGAAGTCAAGGCTGACCTTGAAGATCTCGAGGAGACGGGTCTTTCGGACGAAGAAGATGACATGGATGATCAGGGTGATGAGACTCGGGAAGAGACGCCTGATCTGTATCGTAATTCATCGCTTGGAATGTGAGTCATAATCATTCTGTATTCCCTTTGAGCAGAGTTCACACTGACTGTTTATCATTCAGGTTCGCTGGGGTAAGACTTTTAGGCTTCGGTCTGATTTGGATAACTGATCATGTCTTTATTTCCTGTAGGATATGGAGGACCAGTACGCTGAGGAAGACGGGGATGATGACGAGGAGGACATGGACGAGGACGTCGAGATGGATTTTGGTGAGGATACCGGGAGTGAGGCTACGACCGAAGAGGATGAAGAGGACGAGATCGAGAACGGGACCGGTGAGTCGGAGGCGTGGCAAGATGAGGACGACGAAGATGAAGAAGATCTGGTGGAGAACGAAGAAGCGCATATGGATGAGGTCGACGAAGATGATGAAGACGACGACGAAGGTGACGATGAGGAGGAAGACGAGGGTACTTGGGAGGTCAGTTCATTTAAGATTGGTATGAATGCGGATTAACTCGTTTCCTATAGGATCTTGATCCAGGTCCTCTCGTCGGTGGTGCCGCGGGAGAAGAAGATGACGTCGGTGGTAAGCTGTCCCATTTTCTCTGTATTTAATTTGTACTGAGTGTATCGACAGTCAACATCCCCATTCACTATCAAGGGGGCGAAGAAGAAGACGACGAGGAAGGTGGCATGGGGTCGGAAGAGGATGAGTGAGTTATTTTCTTGATTCTTCTTCTTTTGGGGCTAATTGGGATTACAGTCTCGGTGCGGAGCTGGGCATCATTGATGCGCAAGGCGGAGCAACAGCCGTAGACGATGTGTTCGGCTTGGGAGGTGCGCTCGCTGATGGTAACGCAGACTTCATGGAAGCCACTGGTGGTATGGCGGGCATGATCTTTTCCGGTGCGACTCGAGCAGGACGCCCGCGCGCTGAAGGTAAAGCTCTATCTTATATGTAGATGTGGTTATTATCTAACCTTGTATTCTAGACGATGACATGGAAATCTTTGGCCGAAGCCGACCCGCACCTGCACCCGCACCAGAAGTTGTTACTCACCCACTGCTTCTGGAGTCCGCAGACGCAGCAGCTCGTACACCTTCCGGTCAAGGTCGGACTCGACGAGGGCAACGTAACATCTTCGCTGCGGGAACGCCCAATGATCTTCTTCAGGCCATAGAAGATATCATTGGCGGGGGAGCTGTTCATCTCTTCCAGCACTTCATTACGAACCGAGACCCTAGAGCGCCGGAGGCCATTCGTCTCGATGTTCCGCCAGGAGCCTTGATCAACCTCAACCAAGGCCTCATGGGTCGACGACAACACGCCGTATCTGCTCAGCTACGTATCGAGCGAGCTCCGCGCGCTGGCGAAACTCCTCCCCATGCCCGCGAGTTCGATCCCTTCTCGACGCTGCAACGCTGGGGAGAGGAAGCCAAGGTCCTTCATGGCAAATTCTCTGCAGAACGATTCATGAAGCTCGCCAATCATCTCATTCTATCGATGCTTCCTGACGCTATTGAGAGGCAAAAGGAGGCCAAGGCGAAAGAGGAGAAAGAAGCCGCTGAAAGACGTGAGGCTGAAGCGAAGGCAGAGGCAGAGGCAAAGGAGGAGGCTGAGAAAGCTGCAGCCGCAGCTGCAGAGAAAGCGCGCGAAGAAGAGGAAGCGAAGGCTCGTCAAGAGGCAGAGGCTTCCACTGCCGAAGCCGCCGCCCCCGCGGTCGCCACCGAGGATGTCGACATGACAGACGCTGCTCAAGAGCACCCTGCAGCACCCGAAGATGCTGAGGCACAAGCTGGCCCTTCGGAACCTGCAGTAGTAGAGGCCGAAGGTTCAGGAGAGGCCAGTACCTCCGCTGCTCCCGAGCGCGTTACTGTTATGATACATGGAAGCGCGGTCGACATCACGGACACGGGTATTGATCCTACTTTCCTTGAAGCTCTTCCAGACGACATGCGAGAAGAGGTTGTCAATCAGCACATCCGTGATCAACGCGCTGCTCGTGTCGAACGTCCCCCGGACTCTCAGATCAGCTCCGAATTTCTCGACGCTCTACCACCGGAAATCCGTGCGGAGATTCTACAACAGGAGCGCGTTGAGCAGGCAAGGCGTCGTGCAGAAGAGAGGGCTGCGAACCCAGGAAGTAACACCGCCGCTGAGATCGATCCTGCAAGCTTCATCGCGAGTCTGGATCCTCAGCTACGGCAAGACGTCCTCATGGACCAGGACGACGGCTTCATTTCGAGTCTTCCGGCCCATATGATTGCAGAAGCCGGCACCTATCGCGACAGAGCTCCCCGCCGTACGATCCCTCGACAGGCCTCTGCGCGGTCTCACGATCCTCATCACCCAGCACCTCCTGCTGCTCGTAAACCCCCGGCTCAACGCGACGCCATACAACTCCTCGACAAGAGTGGCATCGCTGTCCTTGTTCGTCTCCTCTTCTTCCCTCAAATCCTCAAGAAGAACACCCTCTTCAAGGTCCTCGTCAATCTCTGCGAAAACTCCAAAACCCGCACGGAGCTGTTCAACCTCTTGTTGAATATCTTGCAGGACGGCGCCACCGATCTCGCGGCCATTGATCGAAGCTTTTCTCAGATGACTGTTCGTGCCTCCAAGCCACCGCAAACGCCTCGTACTCCTGGGAAACAGCGAGCTGGTTCTGATTACTTCAGCTCATTACCCGTCTCACACCTCCCGAGCGAGATCGTACCAGACCTCATCGCACAACGCTGTTTGGAAGCTCTCACATACATCGTCACCTCCAACGAACTCTCCTCCCTCTTCTTCCTAACCGAGCATGAACTTTCCATCGGTCTTAAACGCTCTATCTCTCGAAAGGGCAAGGGCAAGGAAAAGCAGGCTCCCCAGACGCAATACCCCATCGTTCTTCTCCTTGGCCTCCTGGATCGACAATCTCTGCTGAAGACTCCTTCGATGCTTGAGTCCGTCGTCAGCCTTCTGGACACTGTCACTCGTCCGTTGACAAGCCTCAAAGACGCACAAAAGAAGGCAGTAGAACCTCCAAAAGCTGAGTCTACAACGACAGCACCTGAATCGGCAAGCGCCCCTGCATCCTCTGAACCCGCCCCGGTGTCCGCGGCTGAAAGCACAGCGCCTTCAACGGACACGCAAATCGCTGCAGTTGCACCAGGTTTGTTGACTATGTTCTCGACACGTAAAATTTCATTCTGACTTTTTCTTTAGCACCCGTTCAGCCTGCCCAGCCTGCACCGGAGGCACCCAAGGATAGTGCTCTGACAGGAGAGACGATGGAGGAGAAGATTTTGTTGGCCAACCCACCACAAATTCCTCACTCTGTTCTACGGCTCATCGTCAACATCCTCACCGTGGGTGAATGTGGCGCGAAGCCCTTCCATCACAGTCTCTCTCTCATTCAACATCTGTCGTACATTCCGGATGCAAGGGAGGTTATCGCACAGGAGCTTCGGGCGAAGACGCAGGACTTCGGGACTAGTCTGCACCAGGATCTTGAGGAACTTTCTAACGCTCTCAGTGGGTCGCAAGGTGACGTCCTGGCCTCATCCGTGGCGTCGAAGTTCTCGTCTCCGTCTTCAGATCAGGCTAAGCTTCTGCGAGTACTCAAGACCATCGACTACATGTACTCTCCGAAATCAGGAGTTGCTTCGACGAGCGAAACCGACAAGGGTGACGACACAGAGAAGATTCAGGCCATCTACGAATCATTCAGCTTCACTCCCTTGTGGCGACGACTTGGCGATTGTCTCTCCGTCATCGAGCAACGGCCAGAGATTGAGCACATCGCGACGGTTCTTCTTCCTCTCATCGAGTCGCTTATGGTCGTTTGCAAGTACGTTGGCGCTACCACTTCTGCCGCAGCCAGCACCGCTCGTGCTCTTCGCGGTGCATCATCACCGAAATCACCTACGACTCCCCGCGAATCGATGGAGGATCTGTTCGTTACCTTCACCGACGATCACCGCAAGGTCCTGAACGTCATGGTCCGAAATAACCCTTCGTTGATGAGCGGCTCGTTCTCCCTCCTTGTACACAACCCTCGCGTCCTCGACTTCGACAACAAGCGTAACTACTTCAACCAGCAGCTACGTCGGAGACCGCACAGCCGCGAACACCATGGAACACTACAGCTCAACGTTCGCAGACAACGGCTCTTCGAGGACAGTTTCCAGTACCTGCAGCGCAAGACGGGCGACCAGATCAAGTATGGCAAGCTCAGCGTGCGGTTCTACGATGAAGAGGGTGTCGACGCCGGTGGTGTCACGCGTGAATGGTTCCAGATCCTTGCCAGACAGATGTTCGACCCGAACAACGCGCTCTTCGAGCCTTGTGCGGCCGACAAGCTCACATACCAGCCGAACAAGGCGTCATGGGTCAACCCGGAGCATCTGTCATTCTTCAAATTCGTGGGACGCGTGATTGGGAAGGCGATCTATGATGGGCGGTTGTTGGATGCGTACTTTGCGAGGAGCTTGTATAGGCAGATTTTGGGCAAGCCGGTGGATTATAGGGACGTGGAGTGGATTGATCCGGACTATTACAAGTCGTTGTGTTGGATTCTGGAGAACGACCCGACGGCGTTGGACATGACTTTCAGCGTTGAGGGTGACGAGGTACTTTTTTGGTCGTTCTTCTTCCATGCTTTCCTCTCACTGACATCGTGTTTCGTAGTTCGGTGTCATGAAGATCGTGCCGTTGAAGGAGGGTGGCGAGACATTACCGGTGACGTTGGAGAATAGGCGCGAGTTTGTGCAGTTGGCGGCCCAATACCGATTGTACTCGTCCATCAAGGATCAGATAGAGAACCTACTCTCTGGGTTCTACGACATCATTCCGAAGGACCTCGTCTCAATCGTAAGTCGCGGTCGTACTCCTTCTTTCCTCGAACTTCTACTGACAGTTGTCCTCGTCCTTGTAGTTCAACGAACAGGAGCTCGAACTCCTCATCTCCGGAACCCCCGAGATCGACGTTGACGAATGGCGTGCAGCGACAGACTACAACGGGTACAACTCCTCTGACCCAGTCATCGTATGGTGGTGGCGTGCGCTGAAGTCGTTCAATCGTGACGAGCGTGCGAAGGTGTTGAGTTTCGCGACGGGGACGTCGAGGGTGCCGTTAAGTGGGTTTGGAGATTTGCAGGGCGTGCAGGGGACGCAGAGGTTCTCGATTCATAGGGCGTATGGCGACCCGGATAGACTGCCACAGGCTCATACTTGTGAGTTGCTTTGAGTTGTTCGGGTTTTGAATGCGGTTACTGACGTGATTGATCGCGTAGGCTTCAACCAGATCGACTTGCCACAGTACTCGTCGTATGAGAAGCTAAGGCAGCAACTGCTCCTTGCCATCAACGAGGGTGGTGAAGGCTTCGGGTTTGCATGATTGTCGCATCGTTTTCAGTCCTCTTTTCGGTTCCTGCGGTTCGATTCGGTATATAGATGCGGCGAGCGTTGTGGAGGGGGGAGAAGCACGTTGTACGGCGCTATCGGAGTCCGTGAAGTATGTTTTGAAGAGAAGTGTCCTGCATCGATTTTTTTTGTATCCACAGCATTTTCTTCCCATCATGATTGTAATTACACAGACAATTGTTTTCATCCTCTCGTCCATGTTCGTTACTTACTACGTTACAGGCTTATAGCATGTCAATTTTCCCGCTGACTCTCGGAGTGACCACCATTCATGAGTCTCTAACGAACGGCCTAAGGTGATCAGTTTCTTCGATTGATCGAGGGCTTTTACGAGGAACGTTTCAGCAATTCTGTGGAATTTCCCCGGGGCCAAGCTCTCTGCTAGTCCTCTCATCTCCACATCGGTCGATATTGACGTCGACAGCGTGGGCTCCAGAGTCCACAAAGAGCTAGGACATTTTATTTTTGAGTTGTGACAGCGCTATCTTCTGTGGCCGCCTTGTCCGCCTCGACTTCGCCGTTTTCGTGGCGCCACGACCATAATTGTTTCGTGACCGTCTCGTCCTCGGAAATGACATCACCTGGACTGAATCACTGACGTAGCCTTGGCGGGAACGCGTTCTTTTTGGAGCTTTTTCGTCTATGCACACGGAGGCCATGCCGCCGAAACTTTTCAGAGGTATATATACCTCATCTTCTTCGGTGAGAATTTACTCACCGTCTCGTACGACACCCACCGAGATCCCGCCCATATTCTATCCCCAAAAGAAATCGCCGCTGAAATATCGTCATGGTAAGTGGCATGGGCGGTTTCTGAACGGGAATATGTGTTTGACTAATGCTTTGGACTGTATACAGGGATCCATATTCTCAGCTATCGGCAGTGCCATCAACTCCATCATCAGCGCCATCGCGAGCGTGATTGAGACAGTCATTTCAGCCATCGTGACCGTGAGTGTTCCCTCCGAGCTCCAAAACTTCCTTGCAGTTATTCTGTCGCAGTGGTCTCAGTGTCGGATACTAACGTGGTATGATTTATGTGCTTGGACAGGTCCTCGTCGCAATCTGGAACTGCTTCATGGACATCATCTGCTGCCGTTGTGGTTCTCGCAGAGGAGGGGCAGCAACGGTCTAACCCCGACTTTCGACGCTCCGCTCACTCAATTTCCATACTGAGAGAGCGTCGGAGGCCATGACTTCATTCCATATTACCCTTCACCCTTCACCCTTGGCCACCTTAGATCCCCTTTACCCATTGCACGCCCTTGACCACAAGGTTTCCTTATGCCTTCACGAACTCGCACGCTTTATGACCGAGAAGTTTACCTCTTATTTATTATCTCGGATTGTAGCTTCTTCTTCTCCTGCCTCGCCTCCTCTTGTCTCGTCGTTTGTTCCTTGCTATCTGTTCCGAGTCTTCGTACCTTACTTCTGTCCGTACGGGCTACATGACGCAAAAAAAGTATCATCGTCTGAATCTCAATTTTCGTGGGTTTCGTTTCAATGCGGTGACTCTACGTTTCGTGCAATCTGCTCGTGGTTAGACCAGGAGCTATCAGCCATCGGAAAATCAGTGACAGGACATGAACGCAACCCTATCATCAAGCACCACCATCATTGGCATCATTTCACGATCACGGAGTGAAGAACAGTGGCGCGCAGATCCGACTACTAGCGTTGGCTGACACTTGTTTCGAGTAGTTGAACCTACTACGCACGGGCTTGTGGCGTCGATGCCAGTGTGGAAGTTGGCACCCCAGGTCACTCATGATGCATGATGACTCGAACGACGAGTCAATTTTTTAGTAACAATTGCGGAAGCTCAAGGTATTACCACCTATAAACCAACCAAAACGAACGAACGTGGATACATCGAATATACAATATATATACTGTAAATGTAGGTTAGTAGATGGGTAGGTAGGCTGGAAGGCTGAAGCTGAATATGCAGCCTATGTAGTTGAGCTGCAAGCACTGAGATGGATGAATGGTGAATATTGACAATACGGAAGTGTGTATTCTAGAGGTGATGTCAGTCGATGAATGAGTTGTCAATGAATGGGTGAGTCAGACGAGAGCGAGAGAATAAGAGAACAAGAGAACAAAGGGATAGGAATGGTCATGGTAATTGGTCTATGATGCATGCAGGCTAGAGATGAGTACGATGCGACAAATATAGAAGCTGCGTAGGGTAGGTATGTATCGAGAATGTTGAAGGGAAGGGGATCCTTTGGACGGTACGAGGAGGTTGGCCAGGTCCGAGTCAGTGGAAGAGATAAATAAAGGCAGAATTGTTGGTGAGTGGGCGAACGATGGATGGTGAGCACAGATGAATGAATTGGTCAGAATGAGGAAAAAGCATGAGTTAATGAGTGACAACGTACGAACCAGATGGAAACAAAAAGGAAAAGATCGAGTAAAACAAAGAGGTAGAATGAGTGCAATGACGACTAAAGTATAACCGACCAAAAGATGTCCGAATACCATCCATATATGACAGAAGAAGAAGATGGAGGAAAAGCGCGAAACTAAAAACACACCACAATCCCACACCTGTGCCACACTCACCGACCGATCAACCATCCCGATCACAACCTACTTCTTCCGTGCAAACAACCCCGGCTTCTTCTGCAACTTCGCCCCCTTCTCCTTCCCATCCCCCACATGAAAGAAGGACTTCAAATCCGGCTCCGACTTTCCCGCTGCACCCATCTGCATCATTCCACCCGCTGACGGCGGCGACGGTAGCTGAGACATCGCAGACTCCTGCGTTCCGGGCCTCGAACTTCCTCCACGTAGTCCAGCGCCCATAGATGGCCTTCTAGGAATCGTGGCTGATTGCGGAGTCTGAGGTTGGGATGGATGTGGATGCGATCTTCCTGTCTTAAAAAGCACACGACCGAAGCCCATACCCATGGGTGATGCAGCAATACCATACGTCGACACACTGTCAATCGTCGAACCTGTCCCCGGTCTCGCAGACGTCGACGACGACGAAGGGCGACTGTCGTCAGGTAGGTGGAGATGTCTACTACCTTTCGACAATGATGTTGCCGTAGTTGCCTTTGTCGAAGTCGAGTTGGACTGCGAGTTTGAGTCTTGTGAGTTTGACTGACTCGAGCTTCCCTGGGACGAGGGCTCTTCCCTCTTCACTCTGCCGCGATCAGAAGATTTCTTGTTATCTCCGCCACCAACGAGCAAACCATACACCTCCTTCTCCAACTGCTTCATCTCCGCCTTTCGCATTGCCTTCTGTCTCGCTTCCATCTCGGCTGCAGAAGCGGACGTCGATGTTGAACCTTTCAGATTGCTAGTCGACTTCGAAGCCAGTGAGGGTCTAGGTTTGGACGATGACAGTCGACGCAGGAAGCGGGACTCGGCGTCCGTGGCGGGGGCGGAGAGTGGAACTGTAGGGGCTTTGCGTGGGGATTCGAACGCGTGAACGTCCTCAGACCCGAGCCCTTCAAGCCCGGCACCTGTAGGACTAGAAATGCCACCCCGCTGCGAGGGATTCCGCACCAGAACGGGCGCCGAGATGGGTTCCGACAATAGTCCGACTTTCAGCGCACGTCGTGTGGCGTTCCCGAGGTCAGGACTTCCACTGGCATTCGAACCCGTACCGGCCGAATTAGGTGGACGAGAGAAATAATCCGCGCCTTCATTCAGGGACAACATCGGAGGGGGACGGGCTGAAGTCGACTCTCTTCGATCTCGGGCGGTCGCAGGTGAGGCTACGTGCTGGCGGCGAAGGGAAGCATAGGATGCGTCCTGTGGTGTGGCCCAAGGTGCGATCTCGCGAATGGCGGCAGCAGACCCGGTAGAACGGGACGTCGATGCGGCAGAAGATCCTGAAGGATTGCGTTCGATGGCTCCGGAAGCTTGAGGATGAGCGTGGGCAAGGGCTGGTGAGGGTGTGGAAGCGAGTCTGTGTCGAGTAGCGGGTGATGCGGGGCCAGAGTTAATCGTCCAATCCTGGCTCAACCTCGACTTCTTCAACTTGCCATCGTGTTCGGCGACGGTGTGTTTTTGTACAGCGGGTGACGACCAACCACCGAACGCATCTGCAGTCGAGACATACTCGTTCGAACCTTTGCTCGATCCAGGTCTAGACCTCCCCGAGCCTAAGCTACCCTCCCTAGCATCGTCCATCCTGAACTCGCTATACATCCTATTCACGAGATGATTCGAGTCTGCTGCGCCAGAATGAGGAAGTGGAGACTCGTCATCCGACCTGCGTGCCTTTAGATCAGGGTGCATCGGCGGTCCCTTCGATATCTGCGCAAGAGCAAGGTGGGGCGGTTGGTGGGCATAATTTCCTTGGTGCGGGCGAGGCGGTACGAAAGCACGAGAATGCGAGGCGGACATAGACGTAGAAGCCGATTGTGGCTGGTGCGACGCTCTCCTCCCCTCCGGCCGCCCACCCAGCAACTCAGGGGTACTCTTCATCCTCCTCGGCGAAGCCGACTTTGGGCCATCCAGAGCCATTAATGAAGCCGAATAAAATGCGGTGGGACTACCTGCAGGATCGGCCCAGTTACCATCTTCTTCGTCTTCCTCCGGCACAATGTCATCCAGTCTAGCACTGGCGATATCATCCGGTGAAGACCTCGCGGTCAGATCCCTCGACATCAGCTGCGGCGGACTGAGCAACGATGCCTTCGATCCCGTAGGGTTCAACGGACTCGATCTGATCCCTGCCGAAGCCATGCTACTTGGACCAAAGCCAGCACCCTGCATATCATCCATATGGACCGTACAGCTTTCGTTCCGCGCTGTATGAGTGGGGAAGAACGAAGACCTGTCGAAATCTTGGCTCATCCCGCTACTGCTCAAGTCCAGGAAATCGGGGACAAGGTCGCGCAGTGCGTCGGCGTCGGCGTCATAGTCGTCTGCGTGGGTGGAGTTGGTGTATGGGTTGTGAGAAGACGAATCGTAAGGTGGAGAGGTAGGATATTCGTCCTCGGGATATTGGGATGGGATGGGACTCAGTGGTACGAAGGATCCCTGATGGTGCCGATGGTGGGTACGGATTGAAGACGGCGCCGACGACAAAGAAGACGAGGAGGACGAGGACGATGATGGGATGTGGCTCAGAGGACTGAGATGTGATGCAGATTGGGATGAAAGGGCATAGGAAGATGCAGATGGGGAAGGCCCGGAGAGCGAGGAGCGAGGGCTGGGCCTTCGGTCTGGCAAAGGAAGGACAGCTTCTTCCTCATCCTCGTCAATAAAGTCACGAGATGCAGGGAAGGCCGAAGGGACTGGCTGAGAAATGGGTGGAGCGAACGAAGGCGGAGGTCTATGTCTCGGTGGTGGTCTACTGAGTGGTAATAACGACACCTTCCGGTCATCCCTCGACAAGACCTGCTGTCCCTCCTCGTACTCTTCCTCGTCATCACTGTCACGACTGCTCATGTCGAACAGCGATGATTCCCTCTCTTGCAGACCCCTAATCACAGCCGCCACCGCGTTCGGCGTGTCAGGCTCACTCGGCGGCAACGCCCCGCCACCATTCGTATTCGCCACCTGCACCGACCTCCTACTGTCAAACTTCGAGGCGCTGAAACCGGTAGGACCAGGAAGAGGAGCCGTCGCGAGCGCAGGTGATGGTGCGCCATACGCATCCAAATCGAATCCATAGCTGTCCTCTGTATTGGGCGATTCAGGCATGACGACCGCCGACTCCCTCGACTGTCCGAATCCAAAGTCCACGTTGAGCGCATCTCGGGAATGACGTGCCCGTATCCGTTCGCGAGACTCTTGCGACCTCAGGCCTCCTACGAGTGCGGACAATCGGGATGTCGAACGCATTGGATCGAGTGAAGAGTTCGTCGAAATCAAATCTTCTCGGGAGTCCTTCGACCGCAGACCATCCCTCGAATCCTTCGTTCTCAAAAACTCTCTCGATCCCTTCGCCTTCAACCCTCCCAAATTCGAATCAACCTTTGGTGTCGGGCTGGGACTCGACCGCAAATGATCCCTTGAAACCTTCGACCTCAACGCGCTCAAGGCCCTCGCGAGATGACTCTCCGCCTTACTCCTCGTGGTAAAATCTCCCGAGCTCAGACTGCTCACGCTAGCATGTCCGCGACTGTGTAATGATCTGAGGTCGGACGATTGGGATGGCGAAGGCGAGTGCGAGTGTGAAGGAGGTCGTGAATGGGAGTGGGAGTTAGAGCGAGAACGGGAGTTCGAGGTCGAAGTTGAGTGGGAATGTGTGCGGGAGTGCGGTTGCGAGTATGAGTGCGAAGGAGAGTCGTCTGGACGAGAGACAGATATCGCGAGTGATGGTGGTGGATTGACGCTGAGATCAACGGCGTTCGGAGCTGAGGTCGACGACGACGGATGCAGATACGGCTCGGCATAGGGCCCACGCCTTCTCCTCTCATGCTCATCCTGATCCTCAGACCTCGATGCATCGAACCCTCCAAAACCAGAACCATCCGGCGTAGGCGGGAAAGAATCGATCGCATCCTGAAGCGTCAGGGCTCGTGAACTCTCTTCCTCGTCTTCATCGAAAGGTTCACGTTCGTGCCGGAAAGACTCTGCGCGTTGACGGAGAAAAGTCCGGTTTGCCTCAAGTTCTTCGGGGGAGATGGGTGTGGATGGAGGCGGGGATAGGGGCATCGAGCGAGGGTCGGGGATGTGGCGCACTAACATGTGATTTCGAAGTCAGTTTTCGGCGATTTTATTGGTGAAGTAAAATAGTCTACTCACACTGAGATGTAGACGAAGATGCTCGAAGACGTTGCCGGTGCAACAATTCTTCGCTATCGACGTGAGACCTTTCATCCTCCCGGTCTTGTGATGTTAAGGACTCAAAATTGGGTAACCGTCCACGCCTAGAGATCACACTAGCCGGTGGAAGAATACCGGGGGTTTGAGGGAGTGGTGGGGTATGCGGTAGAGCATGGTTTGGTGAATGGGTTTGATGGTGGCCTTTGGAGAGCGTAGAAAACCCGGAGGTATGCGATGTATGTGTGGACGTCGGGGAAAGGATATGGTGTGAGGAAGACGTCGGCGAGGTGCTGCAAAATCACAATACACGGTAAACGGGTTTAGATCAGCAATCCTGCCCGACTCAAGTCATAGCGAGAACGCACCTCCCAGACGTCATCGTATCCTGCGACAACGGACGCTCCAGCCGCGGCCGCGATTGTGAAGAGTGCGAAGACAACGACTTTTGATGTGACTGTGAGCCGGACCGTGAACGCGAGGGATAGGCGATCTTGATGGTGTGCGTGTTGGTCATTGGGTCGTAGTGTTCCGTGACGAGTTCAGGATACCTGTAGTATTGCAAGGTCCAAGAAATCAGATTCGGGTCCAAATCCGGAGGTGTATGGTTACGGAGTCAGGTCGCAAATGCAGGACACAGGAAGATGGTGGTAAGGGAACAAGGAACGAGCAAAGGAGGGAGGGAGGGGGTCGGTCACGGTGAGGCGAGTCGACGAAGGCCGTATCACGAGATTGCCCTAGCGAGCGAAGGGAAGAAGAGAAGAGCTGCTGTTCGGTCGGATGGTAGGAGGCGGACCGCCGAAAAAAAGGGGCGGCGGGATAAACTAAGGATACAGCAAAGTGCCCGTAGCGAAGTACGACGCGTTAGAAGAAAGAAGACACTTTGAAAGTTCAAGCATGATGCGCGAACTTTGCGAGGCGATGCACGTAGATTGTGAGGGGTAAAAAATTTGCGAGACGTTTAGATCGAAAGTAAGAGGTGCGCAAAGATAGAGGGAGGCCAAAGATAGCGTGGTTTGGTATGATGAAGATCATGATGCATGGTGCGGTTTCGCGATATGAAACGAAATCGTGCGTATGATGGATGATCGTGGGATGAACATGGAACATCAATACATCATGCATCAACACTGAAGCTGGTGTAATCCAAGGATTGTCTCCTCCGCTTCCGCAACATGATGCATGATGCACACCAAAAAAAAGACGACAGACAAACGCCACGATATCGAAGTAGAAAAATGAAATAGAAAGGTACGCACTTCTTGATCAACGACAACGGATCCAACGGGGCATCGTCATCCTCTTCTTCTCCTCTCTTCGCCTCGTCTACCCAATCACCTCCTTTTCCACTCTCGCCACGTAACCCCTGTCTTCCCTTCTCGCCACTTAAACCCCCTTTATTACCCTCAACACCCATCTTCTCGTACTTGTCGCCGCCATTCAACCGCTCTTCATCCCTGCCTCCCTCCAAGCGCCTTCTCATTTCCTCTTCCTCTGGTACCATTCCCATGCGCATTTCCATCTCAGTTTCCATCCTCCCCTCTGCTTCCATAGGCGTCACAGGCTCCATAAACGAATCCTTGTTACTGATATCGTTGACAGATGGTGATAGCGAAGGAGATGCCATTGGCATGAGGAAGGATGTCGAGGCTTGCTCCGGCTCCCTGTCATATGCATAGTGGTGCTCGTCCTCGTGCTCCGGTATAAGAGCTACACGCGGAGGGACCGACTTCGTCTGGTTGACCGAATGCGAAAGACGCGAACTCGGATGCGACTGTGTAGATGATTGGACAGGTGCTGCGGCGAACGCGAGTTGGGATAGGTGTGACGAAGGGTGGGGAAGGCCTGTGGTAGTTGGTACATGTGGAAAGTCGTGTAGATTCGCGAGGAGGTCTTCGACGCTCGAGGAAGAACTGTGAACACGTTCAAGTAAAGCAGGCGGTTCAGAATCAAAGGTACGGCGGGCGATAAGGATACTTGTGCACGTTCGCATATGACTTGGCGAGACATCGCATGCAGTGCGACGCTGCCTCAGTCCGGACTCCGTAGTCGGCAAAGAGGTAAAGGCGCCGGTGCGAAGAGGACAGAATCATTGACGTAGAATGGAGGACTCACAAGACAGAATACGTCGACTCCCTGTCTCCCATTCCTGCTCCTGCTCCTGCTCCCGACATGACGGCTGGCTCGGCAGGCCAAGAAGAAGCTTCGGTCGCGTGCTACTGCGTCGCAGCACGACGACAATAATGAATACTTGAAATAAGCAATGAGTACGCGTCGGCGTCCTGCGTACCGGCGTAGAAGTTGTCGTATAGGTGGAGGGCGACGACGACAAGGAAGAGAACGAAACGAGAGAGGGAATAACCGAAGTGCGGACTCGACCCAAAACGGGGCTCGCGTACGAGCGGCGGAGAGATCGAGGACTGGGTAGTACGACGAGCTTTTTTTGGCTCGAGGATCGAGGAATTATGAAAGAAAAGATCGAGGTCGATTGAGTGGGTAAGGTTGACTGACAGATGTTCAGTTATAGCCCATGCCACTTGACGAGTATGGCCAGACAAATCCTGCGATCCGATGCTGTTTTTTACGAGATACTGGGCGCTCCGTCGTGCAAGACCGACTGAGCGAAAGATTCAGAAATACTAAGAGTTGTGGAGACCAAAAAAGGGAGAGACAAAGACAAGGAAAGGGATAAACGAGGACCGAGAAAAGGAAGGTTATGGTTTGGAAGGAAGAGATATTGCCTGCATGAATGCGTTGTTGGCGGCCATGGCATAAACATAAACTGCGCCCGGCTAGGCCCAGCCAAGAAGAACGATGTTCGCCGTCCCTGGACCGTTCGTGGCCGTTCTGTTGTGGGGTCGTTTCTTCCGTCAGCCTGCCTTTCGTAGACCGAACCTGCTCGTCTTGTTCCGTAGTTGCCTAGGTAGCAGGTCCGAACTTCGTCACGGTAAGTAGGCTCCAAACGAGCTCCATATGTCGCAAGTCAGTCTGCATATGGGCCTTCACTGCTTCTCTCGTTTTCTCGGGGCCGCGCGTATCCGTCTGATGATGTTGAATGAACGAAGCTATCGCGAGAAAGTCGAGAAAAATGGGCGACAAACAAGATCTCACACAGTTCGAAGCGAAGCTGAGCGTCAGGCGCTCATAGGCGCTCATGAGCTCATCCTTCTTCGCATCAAAGCGCTTCGGGAATTCACCGCTCGGGATGTCCATATCGAACCACAGATACGGGACGTCCTCATTTCCTGCACAATAAATTCCGACCGACCGACAGCAACTCCCGTTGAGTCGCCGCCGCCGGTATTTCCTTGGCGTCATGGGGGCGGATAAAGCGGATACGTCTGCCTAACGACACACATTGGTACCGACAAAGTTGGTGTGAATTTGTGACATAACTTTCGGATGGAATAAGACGGAGCACTGTATACCGCAGCAAGTACTTACTGCTGGCAGGGAACTATAGGGCACCATTGGTTCCCACCATAGGAATGAAGCTGAAAGTTATATTGCTGGCGCAAGACTGCCGCAGTCGACCAAGTAATCAACGCCTCGCCCTCATGTTTGATTGGCTTAAGTATTACCGCATGCTGATGCTGATGCTTGGCTTCCAATCCATGCTGATCGCAGTAAAGTACTCCGATCGACATGAATTCACATTTGCCGCAGGTTTATAGAGCAATTCGGATTTAACGGCCCCCATAGCAGTGAGTGTGAAGATTTCCCAGAAACATACCGTATCGAACAAACAGGCTTGAGGACACGTAATATTTATTCGCACCTCGTTCTTTCATGCTCAGGCTCAAGGTCGAGGCTCGAGACGGTGAATTTAATCTCGCGAATCCGTGAGTCCGTCGAAGGGTCCAGCACTTCGGCGCCCATTTCCTAGTTAGTGCCACATCGACTTTGCCACCTTCCGTTTCGAGTCAACTTCAAGTCGAAACCATACACTTCGAGGCCCTGAAACGGCACAACTGGACCAACTTGATGCCTCTCGAGCCCCAGAACCGAAAGTACAACAATACAAACGTCTAAATCTCAGTAAACCATACATCGACGTATTAACCCAAGCGAGAGGCCCGGTCCGCCTCACGCCAACGCGCCCCTGTCATAAAGAAAAGTATGCCAGTCAGTGAGGAGCTCAGAGACAGCCATCAGAGTTAACAAGGCGAAGCCAAAAAATCGATGGGACCTGGAGGAGGATGACCAGGGGGAAAAAGATGAAAGCAGACGTACATAGGGTCCCAAGGCGCGAGCACCGTCTTCTCTCCGGACTCGAACACCTTGACGAGGTCCTTGGGCGCCAAAGCCTTCGGCACGACGACCTGGTAGACAAACCTACACACCATCAAATGAGCAACCATTACAACAACAATGCAGATCACAGTATATCATAAAGAAGGGCCAGGGATAAGAACGGAGACGCGCAGGGAAGAAACACGCACTGCTCGAACCACCGATCCGTCATCACGAAGTACCCCTTCTCACCCGCCGTCTCGCCCCACGAATTCTCGACCTTATACCTCACCGGCCTTCCCGTCTTCGAGTCGAGGTGGACGCCGGAGATGACCATCGCGTGCGTCATCTGGGATTCACCGGTCTGGAGCCGTTCGGCTTTGGTCAGGTTGAGGGTGATGTCGAATGCGTTCTGTGGGTCGCGACGCGATTCACATCAGCATTGTAGGGGAAAAAATTAAGGTATATTGTGGAGTTCGGAGAGGAGACGAACGTTGTAGTCGTAGAGATCGGTGTCCATTATTCCCGCAACGCGCTCAGAGAACTGTCCGACGTCACAGCCGAAGAAAACGGGCTGGCCTGCCTTGATCATCTACTCTTATGCAGAGTCCCGATCAGCGTGCTGTAGCAGGTAGCAAAAATCAACAATCGCGAAATTGGACGAACCTTGACGACTGCATCCTTCAGGACTTCCGCTTCAGTGTTCACATCTATAAAAAATGTCGAATGGCACGGGCATTAGTGCTCTCCGCCAAGTGACACGATGGTACCGATGTAAGGGTACGCACAGAGCACGGGACGACCACCCCAGACGTTCCCGAGCTTGTCGACAGTGTAGAGCTTCGAGTATTCGTTTCTCGGGTCGTTGATCAACGAGAACGAATCCACGACCTATCATGTCACACGATCTTAGTTCGCAGTCCGACGGAACGAGACATGCGCAATAACTGACCGGGTACTGTTTGTTCGTGAAGGTCTATTCATAGTAATCGGTTCGTCAGTCAGCTATCAGTTCCGCTCCACTTCTACCTCGCGATACCGCCCTAAAAGCGTTCACGAAAAGACCGAAAACAGAAACGGACCTTGTAGAACTCCCTAGGGGTACCCTCCCAAGTCCCCGCCTTCCCATCCTTATCATAGTAATCCCACACAAACTTCCCATCCGGCGATGGAGGCGCACCCAACGTCGCGCTCATGACCGTATAGATCTCTTTCACAAGCTCTTCCTTCTTCGAGCGCACCGTTGACAGGATGTCTGCTTCCGACAGGTTGGAAGTGGAGCGGAGAGATGAGATGAGACGACGGAGGACGAGGGCGTGTTCGCGGAGTTTGGTTTGGAGGAGGGTGTTGAGCGGGGAGGAGACGGTTGCGTGGGTTGAGTCGGGGTAGTTGACTTGGGGGAGCATGCCGTAGGTCTGTTTGTCCCGCACTGAGTCTATGTATCAACCTTAGATGAAGTTGAAAGTGTGCGAACCTCGAGAAGGTTGACGACCATGTCCCATTGACCACCGTCGCTGATCAAGTCGCCAGCAAGGTGGGTGATGAGACGGTCGTCGAGGGGAAGGTCAGAATGTTGAATGGACAGCTCGAGATAGTAGTTCGATTTGTTCAGTTTGTCCCAGAAAAAGAGATAAGCCTAACAGCAGCGCACATTAGCATATCAGCCATGCTATCTATCCAAAGCTCGCCGTAGATGAAATCAGCAGAGAACTCGCCCACCTGCGACAGCTCAAACTCCTTCAAGTTCAACTTCTTCATAACCTGGTACCTCAACACATTCGTCGTCGCGAACAACCAACACCTCCCACTCGACCTCTGGTTCGTCACCGGGCTCGTCTTGAACTCCAGCTCGGTATTGAACACATGCTGGTCCAGGATCTTCGCGTCACGGTTTATCAGCGCAGATCGGATGTCACTGTGCGCGAGGATAGTGCGCGCGAGCTTCGTCTTGGGATCGGAAGAGGCTGCGTCTTCCCAATCGGCGATGCTCGCGAGTGCGAGTGAACCGTCGGCGGAAATGGGGGCACGAGCAGTAGCCTGTGATTCAGTCGACTTGGTTGAAGCAGTGCCGCTCATCACAGAGCGTTTCTCATCGAGCTGGTCGACAGCTGGGACGGTTGGCTTGGAAGGAGTAGAGCCCATGGTGAAATGGTCAAGTCCCGAGTAACGATGTACGTGGTGGGGGTCAGTCAAGACTGGCTGGCACGACGTGTACCTTGCCCGGCAGTATTTATATGTCACACTCACGGGCAGTATAACGGGTACCCTCTCGGTTCCTGTCGGGGACAGACCGCTCGAAGGGGGTGCATGTGTGGCAAAGTCGTGTGGAGGATCAAGATAAGGCTTATTGCGCCACAAATGGTCTCTTACGCGTGCCACTCGAACCGGAACGGCTCGCATCCGAGAGAGATCAGATTAGATTAGATACAAGTCATGATGGGATCAACTTTGATCAACATTGACTTGAAGAACACCGTCCACAGTGTAATTGAGGATCGCATTGTGCGACGTCGGACGGGTGTACAGTCCTGGAAGGTAGAATTAGGTATGTATTTGTGTTCCGAAGCAGTACTTTGTAACACGGAATCTCTCACGGGTTTCTTCAACATAAGTAATCCAGACTCGACCACCTTGGATCTTCCACCCTGACTCAGGCTGGCAGTCTGTACTATCGACCTTAGATATCAAGAATTATATGTACTGACCCAGCACACGTTATTCATCTTTCTCATGAGTTATTACTGACCAAGTCTTTTTTAAATAGCTACCAATAATGTATCGTACAGGCCTTCTCGATCTTCCTGAAGATCTCTTGATAGAACAGGTCCTAGGACGGTTGGATTTCCGTGATTGTATTCGATGCTCAATGGTGCGTAGTTCGGTCCACTCGTCTTGAGAATTTCTCTCCATGCTTACGAATCCAAGGCATGCAAAGCCCTTCGATGTATGTTAGAAGATTCATCCGCACTCCAGCTCAAAGTCGAGTTTGGCACGGACGGCATTCTCGATACGAGGCTACCAGTCGACAGCTCTATACCGTCCGCCAAGAAACTGCAAACTCATCTTGAGCGCCGCCATGGATGGCGTTCACTGGACTGGAAAGGGACCGAGAGAATCGGCCCCACCGACCCGTGCGCTATGTACGAGTACAGGGCTGGCGTCTACGCTCAGATCGAGAATCATGTGTACCCAAACACAGACCAGTGGTACTCTTCTTCGACCGTCATCCAAACTACCTCTGCGGGTCAAGCAGAACGGGAAATCGTCTTCGAAGACATGGGTATTTGGGTTGCCGCAATGACCTTCGATCCCATGCAGGATGTGCTCGCTCTTATTGAGCGTCACGGGACGGCGGACTCGGAAGGAAGCCGAGGGGATGCACTGGTAATATCAGACGACCATAAGCTCCTGGTTCATCTACGGTCGCTCACGACGGATCGAGCACACACCCTTGCCTCGAAACCCATCCTACACTGTTTTTACACGCCTTCAAACAGGGAAAACGTGGTCGTCAAAAAGTTCGAGATCTTCGATGATATGCTCGCCGTGATTCTAGGTCCTGGGCCCACATACGCTTGTATCTGGAACTGGCAAACTGGACAAGTCGTCTTTGATTTGGTGGGTCTGGTTATTGGCTATATGCTCCATGAAGGCTAAACTAGTCCTTTACAGTGTATCCCTCGAGCTTATCTCAACCCTCAGAGTACCTCCAGCCTCTGTAGTGACTTCTGCTTTGTCTCCTCTCGAGTCATAGCCTCAGTTGCCTTTGACACGGAAAAGGAACCCGGGGAACAAGCGTGGTTCGATGTCTTCTTAATCTCTGACCCCGTTTCTGCTCCCATGGAAGAAACATCTAGCTCGTCTTCAGCGAGAAATCTAACTCATGCATGCTCCCTATATTTTCCACCGATGGTCAAGGAGCTTTGGGATGTCGATATATCCACATCGTCCTCTTCTCTACAAACACCCATTGGCCTTTTGTTTGCCACTATACAATATCGCACTCACCACAGCCATGATGGTGACGATGATGGTGCCAGTGACGGCGACGAGTATATGTACGGTTATCATATCATCACGAGTGGCACTAGTGTGTTGGGGTATGCCGCCCGCCACACGCAGGAGGGTTTCCGAGCGCTCTCGTGGCAGGAATGGGGACCCGACTCGTCCAAGGTCTTTGCAGAGGGTCTGGACGTGGATGATAAAATTCATAATGCGTAAGTTAAAACAAAGGATCTCGTATCCGCGCATGCTGATTCTTTTTGTTGATAGGAACATCCGATCTACTATGGGCAAAAGACTTTTTTTCACTTACATCTACAGCCTCGAAACGAAAGGCGTAGGCCATAGCGCTGTGATCGAGTTTGGTTATCATCTCCTGCGGGACGAGCACTTTCCCCGCTCAGAGGCTTCCTGTCATGACGGCACGGATACTCGAGTTCCGACCATAGTTAGGGAAAGATCGCAGACGCACACTCTGCTGGCCGGAAAGAATAGCCCTTTCGCTATCGACGTGGAGTCCCGACTTCCGTGGCGGAGCGTTTCGATGCTCGCCCATCCTCCTGGTTATAATGCTCGGTATCCGCAATATAAGCTTGACGTGGGCCGGATAGTCGCCATAGAGGTTCGTGGATCTGCAAGTGTGCTCTCTTTATGGCTCACGAGGCTGACATGATATTGGATGACTAGGGTGAGGAGGATCAGACGACTGGAATCGAGCTGTTCCAATACATCTTCTAGCATGTAACCGTAGCCGCGTCTACCTGTGCCTCTCGAAATGTCGGTTGGTTTGAAGTAAGTAGATCGACTGACTCGGCAGAGCTGTGAACGAAGGTGCATTTTTTTCGGTAGTTCGAAGATCGGAGGAGCGTTGGAGGAGTGTGTTTTTGTCATGGCTTTCGGGTAGGGTTCAACAAAATCTATTGATCCTGTCTGGAAAAGATTCAAAGCTCAAACGAGAAATGCAGGCGACCTATATAGTCCATCATGGCATGTCAAGACAGACTGTAGAGAAAACAAAAGAAACTTCGATTTCGAGGTTCTTTTCGTCATTTTGTTCGGCATGGCCGTACGAACCATCCTAAGAGCACGTAGAATATAAGCCTAGTTGTCAACATAGGCAGGCAAGATATAAAATTTATTATCTATGTTACAGTAGAGATGAGCAAGTCTTAAAGCGATACGGAATCATACAAAGCACTATCACTCTTCGAGACGTCATTCATAACCAGTCTCACGAACCCTCTGCTCCTCTGGCCTCAGCTTCTATCATCCCGTTCATCCACATTCGCGCAGGAGCCATCATCTCGAAGAGTGGAAGAACCTGTCCGTGCAACGCGTCGTACAGAGAGGCCTGGTGGTCCTCTAATCTGTCGTGAAGTGTCGCATGTAGGCCTTTAAATGTAGGACGTAGATTGTCCTCGGCTTGTTTCTCAATATGTGGTGTCAGCTGCTCGAGGATCAGGTCTGGAGAGACAGTCGACGGGTGTTGTGGGAGGCGGGCCTGATAGGCGGCGAAGACGGCTTTGAGCTTTTCGAGTTGTTTCTCGTTCTCATTAACAGTCTGCTGAGCTTCTGCTGACTTCTTCTCGAGCTGTACATGCAAAATACTCTCAATCCACAGAGCGCAAACAAAGAGAGCGATGCATTGCATACCTGGACGAGCCTCGGTTCTATCGTAGTAAAGTGTTTGTTCACTTGTTCGTGTCTTCCACCAATCACTTTCTGGTCTTCGTAGAGGCTTGCAATCATGGACGCTTGGTCGTCCAGCTGAGAGTTAACCTTGACTCCTTTCGCAACTACTTCATCTAATGGCCCCATCATCACCTCGTCTTCTGCTGAAAGCTGAGCTCGCGCATAGGGAGTCGCGATGTCCCTTGTTCGGGCATGTATCCGCTCTGAGATGAGGTCTCGTTCGAGGTTCATGAACGCGTGATAGTCGTGCTTCGCTTCACGATCATCCATGGCTTCTGCGAGTCCCTTAATACGGGTGTAAATGGGGGCCAGTTCTTCGGGCATCAGAGGATCGTCAAAGATGTGTGCGTTTCTACAAAATACAAACCACAAAATTTGGTCAACGTCGTTAGATCATCTCCGCCTATTTCCTTCGAACAACGAGATAGATGGCGTAACGTACATCCTTGCTTGTGCCTCCTTTTCCTTTTGCTCCGCTGCTTCCACCAAAGGCCTTAAGCTTTTTACCCAACCCTTTACCTCCTCGAGATACTGCTCTGCCTGCTTCTGTTTCTGCTCCGGTTTGAAGTCCTTCACATAATCGTACATCGTGGTTGGTAGATCTCTCAGTCCCGTCAAAGCCTTGTTCAACTGCTCCTGCCGCCGATTCACCTCATTTTCGTATTTCGAGGTGGTGGCGTCAAGAATAATGCGAGCGGCATGGCCTGGATGTTCGTAGATGGTAGAGTGCCGTGTTTTTGACCACCGCGCACGAGCGACTTGTGCATCGGAGAGTTTGAGTTGAGCAGCGATAGCTCGTTGGACGATTCTGTTCGGAGAGAACGCGTCAGACCAATCTGAATGGACAGGAAGGGTAAAAGAAGAAGAGAAGAACGAAGTGAGGGCTGGCCATACTTGAGATATCGCCTAGAGGCCTGCCTCTTCCCAGGTAAACTTTCGGGGTCATTGGGTTCGCCCATATCATCGTCGTCGTCGGTGTCGCTATCACGTTCAATACCATCATCTTCGTCATTGCCCTTTCGCTCCTCACCCAAAACCTTCGAAAACTCTTGTCTGACAGAGGTCAAGGGGTCCGCAGCTATCCGTCCTGATGGCTGGGACGCACTTCCACCAAGCTGATGAGGTTGTGGAAGGGTTTCGTCAACATCCATCGCGTTACCAGCAGATTCGCCAGCCAAAGGTCCCGTTGCCCAGACGGTCTCCTCACTGGCATTTCCCCAAGCCGGTCCTTCGTCGGTGTTCCCCCATCCAGTCTCTCCACCTCCTGCTGCTGCACCACTAGAGTTATCCCCTGATCCCGCAGCGTCTCCCCACCCTCCACCAGATCCCGCAGCGTCTCCCCACCCGCCACCACCCCACTCGACTTCTCCGCCTCCCGTATCCCACACTGAGTCAGCTCCGCCTCCACTCTCCTCTGCCAATGGGATACCCCATCCGCTCGCATCGACGGCCGGAGCAGGAGCAGGAGCAGGAGCAACTGCGGCATGCGCACCGGTGCTTGCGGTAGCAGCGGTCGGTACGTTCCATCCACCCCATGTGTCGTCAACGTCCTTCGCTTTCTCCTTCCCCTTGTTGTTCGGCGGCACAGGGGCTCCCCAGTCACCACCGCCACCAACACCCCAGGCAGGCGGATCTCCAAAGTTAGCCGCACCCCCGTTTCCCCAGGTGGGAGTGCGAGCATCTGAGCTTCCTGCAGGTGGTCCTCCAAAGTCCCCGCCTCCATTGCCATAATCCCCATGCCCATAGCCATGCCCGTCACCTCTATCTCCGTAAGAGTCTCTGCCTCTGCCTCTTCCCCTTCCCCTTCCTCTCCCCCTTCCTCTTCCTCGCTCACCGTCTCTTCCCCAACCACCTCCCCAGTCTCCACCCTTCTCGCGAAATTGTCCGTCAGGTCGGTACCGACTACGAGGTGGTGGTGCATTTCGCCATGCGGGTTCGCTGGGATGAACAAAACCGCAGTTGTAGCCCTGACCGGGACATCCACCATTTAACGGAGTACCATCGTCCTCGTAATACTGTAGAGCCGATGTTCAGATGGAAAGGTTGGACGGAGTTTTGGTCACGAAGGGTCGAGTGATATGGTAAATTCAATGACTAAGCGAGCACTTACTCGACATCGTATGTTGGGCATCGCAGAGGCACGGAGTACAGCTCAAGTGGGGAAAGTGGGGAAGAGAGCAGTTGTGCGTTTAATTCCTGGGTGGAAGGAATGTTTTCTCTGAAACGTCTCGTAGAAATACACAGACGTCGAGACCACTAGCAGAGAGTTTAGGTCTGAGAGCCGATAAGACAAATTATTAATTCGGATGATTGAAACCAAGTAGTGCGAAGACTGTGTATACGCAGAAATCTTCCGAGCTGAGCGTGTAAGAGGCAACGGAGAAGAGAGATGACGGTGAGGAGATGAAGGGCCACAGCGCTTCTGGCCTACAGTTCGTGGGAAAAAGAGGATACTGTAATTATGTGGCGTGAGTGTGTGACGGTTTACGTTTTTGTCGAGCTTTTACATTTCTTCAAGTTTCGCCAAAGTTTCGCCGTCTTGTATCCGGTAGGAAAAAATAAGATGGCTTGAGATGTGAATGCAGGAAGTCCGCATTTTTGCCAGAGATGCAGCTCATAGAGCTCTCTACGCAGTCACATCTACAGGCGCTGTGACCTAACGCGTTGGTGACTATAGTGTGACTATGTGACACTCGCGTAACTCGCGTCTCGTTCAAGTTGAAGACGCGATCATGCTTGATCCGAGTCATCTTGCTCTGCGCCACCTTGTTGTTGGACTTGCCCCTCATTTGCTGGTATCAAGCCGCAAACCCCTGTGCTAGAAATATAAGGAACTCTTGCAGCTGGCAACTCTACCGACTGAGTAGACTCTACATCAGATTCATTAGATCCAGACCGTGACCGACGACTTCTCCTACTATAATTCAACGTCGCGCGTCAAATAAGGACTTCCGGATCAGTCGAAGAATGATCAAAAATCCAGTGATGAGGTCTCTGTCCGAGTACTCAAGACAAGACGAAGATCAGGCCGGCTCCTCTCAGTCCGTCGTTAAGGCTGAGGCACTGGCCGATTCCAGTTCAAGATCGTTCAAACGAAGGCGCTGTGATGAGGATGAGAGCTCTGACATAGAGTTCATATCCGTACCAAGCACGTCATCTATTTCTTCGAAGCAACTCACGGGCAAGGGTGAAGACAAGCACTGTCGACTCCAGTCTCCCGAAGTGATCAACCTCGTCACAGACGATGAAACCGACCTCAAGGACCATCCCATCGCCGGCCCATCCACTCTTGTACACACCCAACGCCACCCGGTCACATTATCTCTCTCGGACGAAGACCTTCAACTGGCTCGGAAGCTTCAGCAAGAACTGGACGATGAAGACAGGCGTCAGAGGGAAGAGGACGATAAGAAGAGCGCTGAATATATTGCGTGGATGGACAAGACGACAAAGGAGATGGATGCAAAGCGTGCCAGACTAGCCCAAGCATTCGATGGCAGGGATAGCGGGTTGGTTTATCAGGTCGTAATCGATGCTGAGGGAAGGACACTTGAGGGAGACGAAGATGCTGATAACCTTGCACAGTAAGCTCTCTTTCAGGTGCCCTTCATTGTGTCGGTTCTGATGAGCATACTGCTGCAGCCTCGAGATTGTAAAACGGGATTTTGAACAAGCACTCAACGGAGGTTTCAAACTCAAGAAAGGTACGTACTTATCTACACGCAGCAATTTTCCTGATCTGATGGCCGTGCCTACTCGTAGTTCACTGGTTCGTCAACCAAAAGCTTGAAGCTCGTTTCGAAAATGCAAAGGCCCATCTCGCCAGCCTTGGTATCGATGTCACAGAGAGAAACCTCTTCCACGGAACTGCCGAAACCAATATTCAACCTATCCTGGAGGTTTGCGCTTCTTTTGATTAGCATACCTATCGATTTATTCATTCTGGTTTTCAGAACGGTTTCAAGATCGGCGGCGTGCACAAAGACCTACGTGCTGTCAACGGCACGGCATGCGGATATGGCATTTATTTAGCGACGAACTCTTCGACGTCGGTTCCATATACTGCAGGTACTCCCAGAATGTTCATGGTACGCATTGTCATATTCTTGAAACCAGGCATCATGGCGCTTATGATTGTCCATATTAATATTTGTAGTGCCGTGGTAAGCCCGTTTGCAATAGAAATGTCCCCCTACCCAGGCATTTACATTGTTTGTCGTCCACTAGTTGTCGTTGGTCGAACAACCCCAGTCGGTATGCACCTTTTTTGGTCTTCCTTCTACCCATTTGTATCTTTTGGTCTAATCGTGTCCATCTGTAGTCGACAAGAAGAGACCGCCGAAGAAGCTCGGTTTAGGGCCATTCGAGGCGTACGAGAGTGCCGGAGTCGTAGTCCTCAAGCACGCCGAGCTTTGTATCCCGCGATACGTGCGTATCCTTCCCTGCTTGCTTTTCAAGCTAGCAACTGTCGAAATCCACACTATTTCTCAATCACTTCCGCATCGATCTTAGGTCGTAGAATTCGAGCCCGGTGTGGTCGCTCCTCAGTTTGCGCCGTTCGTGTCAGCCCCATGGGCATACGGTAATATGCGTCCCCCAATTGCGGCTGCCAACTTCAACGGAGCCAGTCTCAGGCCTTTAAACAGTCGATTCCGGAGTAATACTGCCTATCTACCTACCTACCCAGTCCCGGCCGCACCGACGGCGGCCATTCTGCGACCACTACCTCCCATTCATACAATACCTGCTGCTGTCGGGAATACGGTGTCTACGAGACATGATTCCGAGAACAAGAGTAAGAGGAAAGGGATGGCCGCAGAACTTCAAGATGTGGCTCGACCTCCTAAACGAGTGAGAAAGGTGGGGACAGGACAACCTACGTCTGACAGAGCACGAAAGGGCTCAACAGCGAAAGGTACGTGACATTCTGTCGTGTTTCGATCGATTATGTCTCGTATTGCTCGAGTGTTGAATCTGTTCGGGTGTACGTAGGGAAGGGACGCGCACAAGAAGAATCGATTGACATCTCGGACTAGTATTCGACGGTCACTAGCCTACTCGTTTATTATCAACAGGCTATGATCACCATGGACGCCTTATCTATGGCTGTCCTTTATAAGTGACTTTTTAATCGACGGGTCCAAACTCTACGAGGGATCGCAGCTTCTCTGCCTCTTCCAGCACCTTTTTGGCCTTCATACCTTCCATGGGAAACTTCACACCTTTGTTCTCCATGAGCCACATCTGTAGCTCCTCTGGAGTCTTCTCTTGTATCTTACGAAGTTCCGCTTCCTCTGTGAGCAAGGAGGGTTCGTTGGGTGAAAGTTCGAGTGCTCTTTGCAGGTCTGTGTATAGACTAGTTAGATGCATCAACTAGAATTTGAATAAGCTCACCATCTTTGGCCTCTGAGAATTTGCTAAGATAACGACGTGCTTGTGCACGGCGATAAAGTGCTTTGACTGCGACTGGTTGAGCTGCATTTCCATCTTCATACGCGTTGGTCGCGTCAGATTCGGCATGCTTATAGCTATCTGAATCATGAACTCGTTGACACAGGGAAAGAGAAAGTGGGAACGTACGCTTTGAGTTTGAGACAAACCACCGCTCTGTTGAGCCAGTAGGTCGCGTCCGGTGCACTGTACAGTTCACACAGACAGGCACTGTAGAGCATGTATGCTCGCTGCATATCACCAGCCTTGAACGCCTTATTTCCCTGATCAACCAGGACATTGTTGATGAGCAGCAATGATGGGCAGACTGCCATACTCATAGAGCCCTTTCAGGACAGGGCTTCGGCGCTATGGGTTCGGAAGTTTCGTGAAGTGAGGTACGATACGCACCGTCTCCTTGATTTTAATGCTCAACTGCACGTCAGCATCCCTCCATCTCTGCTGGCGCATAATAACTGCTTCAGGATCCCCACCAGCTTTCCTGACTTTCTCGACTTCTTCTAAGAACTCGTTCTGGACACGGCGATCCTCCCGTAACTTATCCATTGACGAAATGAATGCTGCCTCTACTGTGGGAGGGTTGTCGACATACGTTTCACTGCTATATTGAGGAGACATGCTAGTGACGAGTAAATTTTGAGCGAGAGGATGTAGGGGAAAAGAAGGTACGTGGATAAGTGTTGCAGAGGCCGACAACGAGGCAACGCGAACCTGTCAATTACATGTAACACAGTGTCGTAAGCCGACCAATAAATTTCCATTTACGATGATCATCGCGTTAGCCCTCAAGTGAAGAGTGGTCCATAAATGAAGGGCGCATGGAAACAAAAGAACTTCAATTGAGACTGTTTAACCTGCATCATCCATGTACGGCGGGTGAAAGCAGCCGGGAAAATGAGCGAGCAGCGAGGTGGACACGGCGTAGTCGGGTGCTCTCGACAAGATTATGGCCCAATTATGCCCAGTGCTCAGGAGTAGTGTTACCTCGGGAATAATAAAGCCCTGTGGACTCGCATGGAGGATCTGTCAGATACATTTGTCACAATATGTCGCAAAGGAGAAATATGGTGTTACCAGAAGCGTATCACTTCAACGAGCAGAAACGATGGGCGCCATTACGTGGGTTCAGCCTAGCAGTTGAGTCGGAGCTTCAAGTTTCGATAGAGTACTGACGTGGCGTGTGGCCCAATCTCCTCAGACGCCATTCGTAAGTATCAGTGGTCGGCATTTCCATCGGTTGACTTCTACGTCGCAGACCTCACCTTGCACCAGCCTGTCAGGATAGGTTGTATGTAATATTCATTGAAGATAAGGATCTACGGGTCGCCTGCCTCGGGGTTTACTTGATATAAGTACTGTACTTTTTCGCGCACAAGTTCGTGTCCCGTGTCCCATGGGTGCCGCGAACGAACTTGTGCCACGGGACAGTCCCACCCCATTGACGTGCACTGAACTTGTAAATGGGACATACCAAAATTTGACGAAAACTTGACAAATATTTGAGAATATATTTTAGGGTCCTAAATTGACCTCAGGAAGGCCCCCAAGACACAATTTGGGCCAGATTTTGCTACTAGGTGAGCTCCCCCATCCAAATGCAGAGCATAAGTGGCTGTTGAGCGGTCATGAAAGGTCGTATCCCTGAAAAAGCGTCCATGTTCACGAACATCGTCCCTTATCCCGATCTGCGTGCGAACCGGGACACGAACGGATTATGTCAGCTCGGCAACGGCCGAGGGGCAGTGGCGCGAACTTGTGCGCGAAAAAGTACAGTATGTCCCCCCACCGTACTTGGCCACGACAGTAGATTCTTACCAGGTACGTTACTCATCGTCACAGAGAGTATCCCCTGGTGGAACTCACTTGCTACCTTTATGTCCGGTCGTCTTCATCAGGATGGACCACTTGGACACGTGTGAGGCAGCTGCCCAGATAGATCCCAAATATAACACTCAGGCTTAGACATCTCCAGGACGTCTGACCATCCATATCAGCGCTATTCGAGCCTAGTATATCATATGCTCATGACAGGACGTTCTTGGAGTTTGATATACGCTTTCAACTCAATCGCTGTCCCGGAAAGGAGACATCTTGACGGGCTCGCACTGTCACTGGGTTGCTCAGAAGGAGTCGTCTCGAAGGAGCTTCCTGGAGGATACCATTTATACTAACGCTTACGATGACACCTGTGGCTAAACATCACCATCACCTGTGTGCACTTGCACGACTTTCTGTAGTGGACCGTTTGACTAAAGATGACCTCTTTGCCGTCGAGTGTGCTTCACATTCGCGTTGATGAATATTATGTTGCGGCTTGGGCTGGAGCGCTCGCACCGGTATTTTCCTACCAGTGCCAAGTTATCGAGAGCGCACTCTAACAGTTGACGACTGCACAGGTTGTTCATCTCGCATGCAACAGGCATGAACCCAACATTCTCCTCGCCATCGCTTCCCTGTTTTTCTCCATACTCTGCCTCTTCGCAGCCCTAATCTACGCAGGTCAATCATTCTGGTACTCCCTTCTCCTGACCAACGTTGCTTCAACATCCTTTGCAATCACACTCTTCACCTCCATTTCCATCTACCGCCTCTTCCTTTCTCCCCTCTGCAACTTTCCAGGTCCGAACTTGGCTGCAATATCCAAGTTATGGTATATCTATCATTCGGTTGGAGGTGGCATGCCGAAGGTCGTACGTGAGTTGCATGAGAAGTACGGCGATATCGTGCGGATTGGGCCAGACGAATTGAGCGTTCGTTCAATGGATGCGGTGGAAGTCATTCTTGGCTCGAAGGGCAGGATGAACAAGGGATCATGGTGGATTTCATCCCTTCAACTCTGATGTTCTTCAAGGCACTCATCCTCTTCGACTATTCGACAGGTATGATGCGATGTGGGCGGACAAAGGTGGACGCTCCGTACATGCATTGAAAAGCGTTGATGAGCACGCGCAGAGGAGAAAGATCTGGGACAAAGCTATGTCTGGTGCGTCTCCTATCATGTTGCTGCTTGTGATCGTTCTATTAACATGATTCGGATTCCAGGATCTGCTGTGAAGGAATATGTGGTTTTTCTCAAGGACTGTCTGACACGTCTTTGTCATCGACTGCAAGAGGATTACAAGAGCAATCCCGTTCAGGATGTGAGACGTGTGATGAGTGAGTCTATGTCCTCTTCTCGTGTTAGGCTGGAGGGAGCTCAGCTATGCCTGTCAGATCATCTCATATTCGACATTATCGGAGAGATTACTTGCTCTCGGTCATTTGGCATGATCGAGAACGGCGAAGACCACACATACATTGATTTCATCGAAAGGGGTATGCGTGCATTAACGTAAGTACGATTTCATCCTTATTCTCAGTGTTTACTATAGTAAAAAAATGTCATTAAAATGTCGTTCATTATGCACCCAGCTGTATCGCCGAAATCCCGTGGATTATTCCTTTGTTGACCCTCCTCCCTGTGGTCAAAGCGCAAACCGAAGCAGAGGAATTTTCGTACGGTGGAGTGGTCATTGTCCTTATCACTGCTGATTAACTGTTATGTTTATATGACAGGATGAAAGCGACGATGGATCGCTACAAGAAGGGCTGGTCACGCCCGGATTTATTCTCGTACTTTGTTCAAGACGATGGGCAGCTTCAACCGGGGATGACAATGAAGGATCTCGATGCTGATGTTCGTGCTGCAATTATGGCAGGTAATTCCTCTTCACTTTACGATACCGCGAAGGGACGCAAACTGAACGTGACGCGTGGCAGGATCTGATACCTCCGCAACGACGCTGACGTTTATCTTCGAGTTCCTCTCTCAACATCCGAAGTGGACACGAGTACGTTTCCCTGGAATAAACGCTCACAGTCCAATGTATGACTTCAATTGCACCGCGACTGATAGCAACTTCGAGAAGAAGTCGATGCAAGACACCTGGGTGATGGAGACTTCGACCTCGACAATGCTCCGATCCTCGATGCTATCGTAAACGAGACACTTCGGGTCCGACCCACTGTTCCAGCACGCTCACAGCGTGTTGTCCCTGCAGGAGGCATCTCTATCTCTGGCCATTGCAAGTCCCTACATCATCTGCTTAGCAAACTTGTCTTTAGGAATCTGACATCAGATCGTGCACCATACAGACATTCCCGGTGGTACCCTCATCGGCATTCCTCCCCCACTCATCATGCAAGACCCACGTAACTTCTCTCCAGACCCAACCATCTGGAGACCCCAACGATGGCTACAACCCGAAAAAGAAGAAACATTTCGTCGTTCGGCGTTCATCCCTTTCTCCTACGGACCGTTCAACTGTTCTGGGAAGGCGCTTGGTTTATTGGTGGTGAGATATTCGGTCGCGAGGCTCGTGCACGAGTTCGATGTGAGCGCTGCGCAGGAGCATGACAGTAAGGTCTTCGAGAGGTCGATCAAAGAGTATCTTTCGGTGCAGAAGGGGCCGTTTTGGGCGGTTGTGAGGCCGAGGAATGTCAACTAATAATGTGGTTTCGCATTCTGGGAGGCGAACTCCCGACTAAGTATGTGCGGAGAGGTCTGATACTGGACGAGTCACGACCTGCGAACAAGTCCGCCGTTGTTGTACCATTACTTTCTTCGATTATTGCAGACAAATGGTTGTATGTGACCCGCAACTCTGCATCGATTCTTCCTCAAGCAGCCAAGGTTGAGACGTCATGCACACCCCATACGAAACCTTCGACATATCTGATCAAGTACGCACCATCGAGCCTGAGCATCCGAGTCGCAGGAAATCATAAACGTCCTATGATCTGCTCGATCAAAACCTCATCTAGGAGCTCAAGAAGTCCAGTACGATGCATTCTCGAGAGCTACTCGAAAACTTCGATGGCTCGGAGTGTCACCGCGGTAAAGGAGTGCCAGTGACGTTTCGGAGGGCGGCGGAAATAAAATAAAATAAAATGCATGAATGGCTGTAGGTTCGGTCGGAGCTTCAATTCGAACCACACAACTCGTGTGGCGTGTGGCGCGAGGTTGAAGCTGCCTCTGCAAACCTGGATAAAGTGGATCAAATATCCACTAATCATACAGTATCATGGGGCAAGTTTTATGTGTGTATCGTGCGTGATTATCGATAACAAAAGTTGGCTGGAGCGATGGCTACATATTGGATGAGAAAGCAGAAGTACGAACGGAACTATGACTAGGGCGGGGACGGGACAAGGGAGAGAACAGCCCGGGGTCTGTTGGGGAGGAGATGCGGGAATGGGTACGTGAGACTGGATGTATGATAATCGTATGGTAAGGTAAACTGACTGTAAGTAGGTGAATGCATTGAGAACGTGAGTGCGAGCGTCTATGGTGGTCAAAGCTGAGAATACAAGCGAGAGAAGGATGCATTTGTCGTGAAGAAGCGAGAAATATAAATCAATGGAGCCACTGCGATCCGCGGCCGCGCGTAAGGGACCACCAACACCAACCCACGAACGCCATATGAATAGGGATATAGGGCGGGGTATCAAAGGGTTGGATGAACCACGCTCTAGACCGTCTCCTTCGTGCCATTCTGCATCTCAGTGGTGTCACCATGTGCAGCGCCCTCCCTCGACATGGGTCCGAGACGCTCGTCATGCTTGTGTGACCTGAAGAGGATGAAGGTGCTGTTGAAGAAAAACAAACAGCGACATGGTCAGCCACGGAATTGGAAAGTGCGGAATGAGAAACGATGACGTACCTGCCGATGGTGGAGACCCAACCTGGCCAGATGAAGATAACGGATGCGAGTGCTCTTGGGTTCTCCCTGTAGATGAGCGCAGGGTTGACCTTTGCTGACGAATTAAGGAGGGCTAATGCTTCTGAAGCATCGGGACCGAATATTGTTGCTCGCCGGGTTGCGACGATGAACTATACAATAACACCAACTGTATCAGAATCCCGCACTGAGCATGAAGAAGAGAGAAAGACGCACTGTAAGAGCGATGGCATCAGCGAGCCCCATTATGCAGGCAAGGATAGCACAGATCTTCCACGCTAGCCGGACGGCATTGCTCTCGTGTCGCTTTGGCCAGAAGAGGTCGAAGAAGAATCCTGCGCCGAATATTGTAGCGACGAAGACGCCAACGAAAATATTGAAAGATGCGATGCCGATGAAGTCGTCGTTGTATTCCGATGAACTTGACGTTCGCGTTACAAATCGTTGTTGGTTCGCATAGTCTGCACGTCATTTGGCTCCATGAGCGTCTGAGGACGGAAGAATAATAATGCCAAAAAAAAACGAACCTGAGAGGGCGGCAGTACCCAAGGACTCGGAGACGACACAGAAAATCATGGCCATTTGGTAGACTATCATCTTCGTGCGGCGGAGATGGTACTCCTGGTTAAACATATACGACCCCTTGAACTTCCAGAACTGAATCTCCTTCAAGTTGAGTCCCCAGATGACGGTCATGGTAGCTTAGTGAAGTGGTAAAGGAGGTGGTGGTTCAGGAGGTGGTTGTCCGAGACAAGTCGCGAGGGAAACTGAGGGTAAAAAGGAGGCGGACGGGCGGCACGATCGAGGTGGTTGGTTGCGGCAAGGCAAGACAGGTCTGAACTGAGCATGTCCGAACGGGAAACCACTTTTTGAAGGAGACCGCGCGTTGACGTCATGATCCCGACGTCATGTGTATTTCCATTCAAGCACCATGATCGCGCGCTGATTGGCTGGACTGCGCCGGCAATCTCCATCTTTGGAGATGCCGCCGTCGCGTGGGATTTTCGGGTCCAGAACGAGGCGTGTTGTGGGGCCTGTCTTGGAGAATTTGGCACTTGCGCTCCTCCTGCGGCTCGATTCATGACCACGGAACAACGTCAGCGATCCGAATACCTTTTCTGAACTCCTCGTTGATCGTCTGTGTTCGCCGTCGGTTCATCTCACTCTGATAACTGACTCGACTCGTCGAAAATATCTTCAATCGAGAACCTGAACGTCGACGAATAACCTCGTGTTTGTTGCCGAGACATATTTGTCTCGTCGCTTGACACCCGAGTCAACTTTAAAATACCCGAGACCAACTTGTCGGTACCTAGAACGCACGTCCACCATGTCAGCTCTTTCGGCCCCCACTGTCTCCGCTATCAAACAAACTATATCCCATCTGTACCGAAAACCAACTTCCAATTCTTTATCATTCGCTCATGCTCCTTCCTTCCTTTCTGCTCCGTCTGCCCCTGCTCCGTCTGCTTCCATCCGATCTTACCTCGCGAGCCTGACGGCGACGGCGAACGAGGTGGCGAATATCAACGCATGCGGAAGCGTGCTGGCAGGGCAAGGAAGCGAGAGTGACGAGTATGGTGATGTTGCGGTTTGGCTGGGGTCTGGTAAGGATGACGGAGGGTTTGCGCAGGGGAAGGAAGGGGAAGTGTTAAAGGCGTTAGGGTTGGATGCGTGGCTTGGCCTCGACGTAGGTTCAAGTTTCGACCACCATTCCCTCCTTTTGTTCCTTCAAAATATATGTCTAACAGTGCCCTTGATATATCTATAGACTCAACCTAAAGACCTTCAATCACCTCTTCACCTTCCGACCACCTTCCAGGCGCCGTCTCCGAGCCCCGAGCTCGACAAGTTAACAGAGCTCCTCGGACAGCTCAATGATCGTCATTATTTTCTGGTGGAAGGAGGCGCAGACAAGGATAATTGTGTCGCGCATTTCTTAGTCGGGCAGTTATCGCAGGCAGATGCCAAGGAGTGGGTAGGACTCGTTGGGATGGGTGTCTGGTCGTGAATGGTCATTTTGGCGAAACTTGAAAGGCCTTTTAAACATCAAACCTACAGTTACACACGGAGTGTCTTGTATCTTTACGGATTGGACGAATCCAAGGTGCCTTGGTAGCGATCGTCATAAGCCGGCGGGTGGCGTGTCCCGTTCTCGCTCCATGATCTGCCCTAAATTTGGCCAGCGGAAGTAAATCACGACCAAGATCCCGGAACACGGAATGAAGTTGGTATAAATAACCGTCCGTGGCCATTCACCAAGTGCACCCATCCATAATTATCAAGTACATCGTAGCATACGAGCCATCTTCTTCAACAACTAGCCTCACGACTCTCGTCATGCCTCCTCACTACATCCCATTCCTCAAATTCTCAAACTTACTCCCCTCATACCCCAACCAATTCGGCGTCCTATCCAACCCACCCATCGCCTCCTTAACAACCCTAACCAAACTCCTCCCCGGCACCTCCTCCTTATACTCTCCCCCTCCCTCCGGGCTCTGCCTCTCCGGCCCCGCCCCCTTATCCCCACTCAACTCCCAAAACATACTCCCTCCCAACCCCACGTCCCTAATCCACTCACCCTTGGCCTTCCCCACACCCTCATCATCAAAGCTAATCATCTCCTTCTTCTCATAATCGTAGCTCCAGCTCGCTACGCTCTCGTTGTCCCGAAGGACGTACGAGTTGCGCAGGGGCAGGGCTCGATAGTCATACACTCCGGCTTCCCAAGATCCGGGGCCGATTCCGGAGAAGGGGGTGCCGGGACCTTGGGTGTTCATGAAGGAACGGCCGTAGAGAGGGACGCCGACGACGATTTTGTGTCGCGGGAGGCCTTGCGAGATGTACCAGTTTATGGCAGTGGAGGCGCTGATGGGACCGTTGTAGAGGTTCGCTTGATGGTTCGCGATGGTGTCCCAAGAGCCGGCTGGTGATGTAGTAAGTACGGTGCAGGGTCAATAGAGGATGGGATTACGGGAGGTGAGACGGGAAGGGGAGGGGAGGGAAACGTACAGAAGTCGTAGGCCATCATGTTCCAGAAATCGAGATACTTGTCCATCTCGCGGACGTATAGCTTCTCGTAGTTCTGTGGGCCACACGGCGCAGCGATCTACAGAAAGAACCCATCTCAGTCACAAGGTTTACAGAAGAAACCGATTTCGCGAAAACAAAAGCTCACGGTCAACGGGAACTTATAATTCGCTCCCTTCCTCCTCGCCAATGCGTCCAATCCCTGCCTAACTTCCTTCAAAAGCTCGACATACCCCCTCGCCTGCGCATCATTCTGCGGATACTCATAATCCACATCCAACCCATCGATCCCATAATCCTCCACCAGCTTCACCGCGCTCTCCACAAACGTACGCCTCTTGCTGAAGTCCACCACTACCGGATGGAACGACGGCGAATATGTCCAGCCGCCGATGGAGAGGAGGACTTTGAGGTGTCGGTGCTGCTTTTTGAGGAGGTAGATGGCTTTGAAGTTGCCGTAGAGGTTGGGGCCGCCGGGGTCGTTCCATGAGTCGGAGGGGTAGTGGATGTCTTGGTCGGCCCAGAGGTCGGAGAGGAAAACTTCGCCGGAGTCGGAGCGGACGTTTGCGAAGGCGTAGAGGATGTGGCTGGAAAGTGCGTCATGATGTTAAGAGCGGTGGGATGATGAAGAGGTGGAACGTACGTGAGGTCGTCTGCGGGTATCAGTTGGGGAGGGTATTTCCGGCCATAGATACCCCTAAAATGGTGTCAGATAATCGTCCACGGTAGGTTAAGCGGGTCAGAAGAAGACCTTTACCAATTTACGAAACTATAAATAGCACAAACGAAGTCAGCACTCGATCTATTTTGGGCGAACTTGAAGTTCAAAGCGTAGGCGTGGCCCAAGAATTAGTTGGCGAAATGACGCCTGCAGTGATTTGCACCGGCAGTAAAACCACATAATTACCACTCGTGCTACCAGATAAGAGCGATACTACGTCCTCGTGCACAGCTAGATACTGAGACGCACTTCCTAGAGCACGAACGTCCCTTGCGCGTCTCCGACCGCACAAAGTTCGTGTACATATGGAAACAATGTGGAGGAAGTCACTCACTATCCAACACTGAGCTTCCCTGAGCTTGTAGCCATATCAGTTTCGTCCGTCACAGGTTCAATTCCAGCACCACTGTCTGAAGGTTTCTCTTCCAAGTCCGTAGGCTCCGTCTGAGTCTGTGCGTCCTTCAAGCCACTCTTGAAAAACTCCCACTGCCCAAGCTTATACGAGCCAAAAGCGATTAAACAAAACGCAAGCGCAAACAACAAAAGCGTCGTCTTCGAGTACTTGGTGCTACCAGATGCCTTGCCAGGGGTTAGGCGAGGTGGATACGAAGCTGAAGCGTGGAGATCGTCTTGGGAGACGGCGAACTCGTCTTGAGATGGTACAGGTTGATATTCTGAAGCTGAGGGCATATACGGCCTGAGTTTTTATAAGGATGCAGGAGAACTGTGTGATGGGTGCAGTACACTGCCAGCTGACAATTGTACTGCGAGAAGCTGTTCAACGGAGAGCAGGTAGCGTCCGCCCATGGAGACGCGTCATATTATGTCAGCCGGCAATGGGCGATAAACGGTTCAACCTTCACTGCATCGGTGCCGTCTGGCAGCCTTTGTGAGTCGAACTTCGTCACGACCAGGAGGTTCGGTCGAAAAATCCCGTACTCGGCTGGGGAATTGATTTTGGTGGGGGCACGTTTTTGACCACGAACATATCTTGTGTGAGGCGACGACTTGACGAACGGCTTCATCCCCAAGGTCATCGACTTGGAACTGTAATCTCAAGCACAATACCCCTGCACCTCCTGTGCTACCTTTGGTTCCTGGCTACTTCAATCCCTGAACAGCGACTCCGTTTCAGTCGGGCTGTCCGAGCACCACCCCTCGATTTCTGACTTGGGTCTTTTACGTTCTTGCTTGACACAGTTCAGAAGAGTTCAGACTTGACAGTCTTGAACCTTTCATCACGCTGACGGACCACTTATCTCGGACCATCTAACTTGAAGTCCAAGCACTATGTATCTACCCATCGCACGCTGTCCACCTTCGTCATGAACCGCTACTGATCAAGGCTTTCGTATAGCTCCCAATAATGCATCGCACCAGTCTTCTCGATCTTCCCGAAGATATTTTGATACAGCAGATCCTACAACGGTTAGATTTCCTTGATTACATTCGACTCAGTGCTCGATGGTGCGTAGTTTGGATCTACTTTCCTCGAACCTATCGCTCAATGTTTACGGATCCAAGGCATGCAAAGCCCTTCATCGTATGCTAGAAGTTTCATCCGCACTTCAGCTCAAAGTCGAGCTTGCCGCGGACGGCATCTTGGACACGATGCTACCAGTAGACGGCTCGATAACGTCTTCCGAGAAACTGCATGCTCATCTTGAGCGTCGTCGTGGATGGCGTTCCCTGGACTGGAAAAGAGTCGAGAGAATCGGGACCACCAAGCCGTGCGCCATGCACGGGTACAGGGGTGGCGTCTACGCTCAGATCGAGAACCATATGTACCCAGACATAGACCAGGGGTACTCTTCATCGACCGTCCTCAAAACGGGCCAAACAGAGCGGGAAATAGTCTTCAAAGATATGGGCGTTTGGGTTGCCGCAATGACCTTCGATCCGATGCAGGACGTGCTCGCACTTATCGAGCGTCACGGGACGGATGTATATGGGAAGGGACTGATAACATCAGAGAATCACAAGCTTCTGGTTCATCTACGGTCGCTCACAACGAATCGAGCACACGCCCTTGCCTCGAAACCCATTTTGCACTGTTTTTACACAAGCACATCGCGAAGCCTCGGTCACCCCGCCGTCAAGAAGTTCGAAATCTTCGATGATATGCTCGCCGTGATTTTGGGCCACGAGTCCGCCTATGTTCGCATTTGGAACTGGAAAAGCGGGCAAGTCGTCTTTGATCTGGTGTGTTGAATTTTTGGGAACATGCTACGTGAACGCTGCTAATGTATACCTTTGCAGAGTCGCTCTGAGGATCTTTGGCCTCATAGAGGTATACCTAGCCTTTGTCATCACTTTGGCTTTATCTCCTCCCGAGTCATCGCTTCGATTGCCCTCGACAGAGAAAACGGCAACGAAGAACAATTGTGCTTCGAGGTCTTTCTGGTCTCCGACCCCGTCTCAGCTCCAACGGGAGAAACATTTGGCTCATCTAACAACGTAATCCATGCATGCTCCCTGTTTTTTCCACCATTGTCCAAAGAGCTCTACGACATCGACATAGGCTCCTCTTTCTGTTCTCTGAACACACCAACCGGTCTCTTATTTGCTACTCTGCCCTATCTTGATCCCCGTAATGATCGTCGCGATAACATGGGCAAGAACGTGTATGCCGAAGAGGACGGCTACGAGGACGGCTATGGCATTAATAAAGGTTACCGTATCATCACCAGTAGCATCAGTGTGCTGGGACATGCTGCCCGGCACGCGAAAGAGGGTTTCCGATCGCTTTCGTGGCGGGAATGGGGACCGGAGTCGTCCAAGATCTTCATAGAGAATTTGGACGTGGATGATAAAATTCATAATTCGTAAGTTCTCCTTCAATTCATGTGTAGCAAAGGACATTGTATTCGCGCATACTGATCCTTGACGTCGACAGGGCCATCCAGTTCGCTATGGGCAAAAGACTCCTTTTCAATTATGCTTACACCTCACCCCGAATGAAAGGCGTAGGTCATGGCGCCTTGATCGAGTTCGGTTATCATATCCTGCGGGACGAGCACTTTCCCCGCTCAGAGGATTCCCGTCATGACGGGACGGATACTCGAGTTCCGATCATGGTTAGGGAAAGGTCGCAGTCGGAAGTCCTGCTGGCCGGGAAGAACAGTCCTTTCTCTATCGACGTGGAGTGCCGACTTCCGTGGCGGAGCATCTCGCTCTTTGCCCATCTTCCTGGTTGTACTACGTATTCGGAATACAGGCTTGACGTGGACCGGATAGTCGCCATAGAGGTTCGAGAATCTACAACTGTGCTCTCTCTGTCTCACGAAGCTGACACGTTGGATGACCAGGGTGTGGATCGACAGGGAATCAAACTGCGCGAGTTTATCTTCTAGTAGATACACCAACACGAATGCCGTGACCTCTTATATATTCTCGCCCACGAAGCTGTTGACGTAATGTCTATATGTGCCTTTGGAAATTTCAGACTGGTTTGAAGCAAGTTGATCGAGTGACTCGGCAGAGCCGGGAATGTAGGTGCGTTTTCTCTCGATACGGTGACCCCAAGCTCGAAGATGTGGAGGAACGGTGCGTTTCTGTAATTGATTTCTGGCAGAGTCGACAAGATTCTAACACACTTTCAGATCCACTAGGTTTTGTCTCGATAAACCTGAAGCCCAAACGAGGAGAAATATGCGAAGAACATACAAGTCATATCAAAACAGCCGTTCTGTCATCGTCCATCCAATCGAACTTCCTCAGCGAAACTTTCCCAGCCACACGATCTGCCAGCCGCCATCAGCCCTCTCTACTCCTGATTATATTCTCGAAGCGGGCTTCTGCCTCTTTCTTCGCCCCTACCATTGCCTCTGCCAGTTCCCTCACTTAAACCGACACCTTCCATCCTTTCCAAGTCATCTCGCCTAACACATCCCACCACTCTTGCGCATATGGGTGGCCCGGTACCCACGCGTCGCCCCATGTTTTCGCCACGTAAGGCTGCACATAGGGATTTTTCGATACTTCTTCCAGCGGCTCCGTGATGTGTACGATGACTGGACCAAAGTCGATCGCTGAGGAATCGCGAGACTGCCGGTCTGGAAAAGGGAATATGCCCAACCCTTGGGTGCTCCAGCGCAAGGAGAGCTCGAGTATGTCATCGGTGGAGGCGAAGAGATCGTTGGCAACATCTTGGTCATCGCAAGGTGTTGTTCCCTTACTGCATGCCCGCTCGATCTCTGCTGACCGAGCTCGAATCTTGATTAGGTCCATGACGAGTACTCCGGCATTAAAGTATCCCTCATCCTTCTCCGCATTGCAGCCCGTAGGAAAGCCGACATCTGAAGCCGCAGCGACCATTTTATTCCTCAGGTCGGTGGCCCAAAGTGACGTGATGTCGCCTCGGACGAGCGTGTCCGCATCGATGTAAAGCACCCTCTCCGCAGGGATTATATCGGCTAACGCCAGCTTTCCCCACAGAGGACCCATTCCCGTCAACTTCGCGAAACTATCCTCCGATGGTTCCAAGAAGAGGATAGTGAGATCGTCACGCTGAAGGACTGAGTTCCGGATCGCTTCCTTGTCCTCCTCCGTGAGCCCAAATGACACGATGTAGACGGTGATCCTTCCAGGCGTATTCTTGGCGAGACTGCGAATGGACACAGCCGCCTGCATGGCATACGTAGGATCGACGCAGTACGCCATGTAAATTTCCCTGCCCATACCTCGACCTAATTCCATCTGAGCCCCTCTGCTTTTCATCTTTTCCGATTCCTTGTCCTTCAGAAGAAACCCAATCCGCATTTCCACCGTCTTTTGCAAGATGATTTGGTGCTGGCCTTCGCACGACAAGAGATTGTACTCGCCGGCATGGAGCGCAAGGAATGCGTCCATTCCCCGCTTTTGATGATACCTCCTCTCGTTCGGCTCAGCGTCCCAATCGTACTCGTCGAAAATGAAGATGGCTCCCTTGCGTGCGAGACGCCAGGCGAGCTCACCGTCCAGGAAAGTGTCATCGACTTCATGAGTCCCGTCAAAGTGCACCCAATCGAAACCCGGCTCCGTTCCAATCGATTCTCTAGATTGTGCTATTTCGTCCTGAAGGAGCAGCATTAATCCAGGAACACTAAAGTCGTCCACGACCCGGAACGTCTTCCTGGTCAACGAGAGGTTATGAGTGAGTTTGCGATACCGCTCGCAGCCTGCCTCTGTGCACTGAAGGTCGAAATGGTCTACGCAGACAATCTCGCCGGAGGTTTTGCATAGCTCAGTGAGAAGGAAGACGGCGGAGCGGCCTTCCCAGGAGCCTATCTCGAGGATACGGGGGGATGGAGAGGTGACGAAAGGGAAAATGGCTTTCCAAGAGTTGATATTGACTGAGAACCAGTCTTCGGTGGGTGTGAAGTCGTAGGCGAAGTTATCGGTGAGAGGGACGGAATCGCCGGACGTGTCGAAAGACATGGCTCTACAGCAGGGAGGTCAGATTATTTAGTAACACTTCGACTGTATACTAGATTCACTCATAGACAATTTGCAGTTTCGGTAGGATGCAGTGGGGGAGCTTGAGTTGTGAGTGGGCCTCTGACTACTTATGCCCATCGTCGTACTCGTCCTCATGCACTTCGAAGAACGCACGCCACAAGAATTCATCATGCCCAATGGGTGCAAGAACCCCGAATGAATCCATCCTTGTGGCTAAACAACGCCACTCGTAGGCAATTCTCTTACCTTGATTTCGGTTTAAGTATTACTGTAAGTTATGGAGTTTCAGTACTAGTGGTAATTAGTGTGGCGTGGTCCGATAGGCACGTGACCCACGGAACCCAACAACTTCGTCGCGTCGCGACTCGCGGGCAAGTTGCGGGCTCTCCCAGGTATCTCAACAGCATTAGTACTCCCACCTCGCTGCACACAATCGATCGCCTCCTTGACAATACAATCATCCGACTGGCTCACTTTCCGCTCGGGGTCGCATCATTCGCTTTTTCCCTTCAAGGGTTTTAACTTGTGCTCTCTTCCGACGGCGACTATTTGCCGTATTACGGCGAGTTGTGTTGCATAGGTGCTGGCCTCAACGTAGTGCTAGCTGTTCAGGCGAACATCGGCTACAACTGTCTCTGTCTCTTGCTACTTGGAGCGAGCTATATCTTGAAGGGAGCCTTATTTTTCACCTCGAAATATGTCGACCGGATTCAGATGCCGGGTACGTCTACAACACACTTCATTCCCTGCATCTTACTTGCATTTGTCTGTCTTTTAACCTTATTTTTATTTCATTCTCGCTACCTGATACTGACATACTTCTTCTGATTGAACACTATTTTCCGTCCATGCCTGTAACCGCCCTCGCCCTCATCTCAATCATTTGCAACTTCACGGTCCGATTGCTCCCCGCGTACACCAGTGGTTCGACCCCTCCGGTCGTCCTATCAAAGGTGGCTGTCAAGTTCGCGTCCCACCACGTTGTCCTTCGATCCACCCCGACGACGAAGAATGGTCCACATCTACCCATCGATACCGACCGAATGTGAAGAACGTAGGCACAGCAAGTTTGGATCCTATTAGGTTGCCAGATACGGAAGATGAGTATGAAGAGGACGAGAACGACGAGGGAGGTGACAGTCGGGAGAAGCCGGAGTATTTTGTGAAGGAAAAAAGCGGCGGAAATGGAAGAGGACAGGGAAACGTCAACGAGAGCGCTAATGCGGGCTGGGGCAGCGGTGGCGCAGCTTGGGGTACCGATGCGAACGCTGAGACGAATCAAGGGGCATGGGGCATGGCCGCTGATGGAGGTGGAGGATGGGGAGGTGGAGATGATTCAGGAGGCGGTCAGAACGAGGCATGGGGAGGCGGAGGATGGGGAGGTGGGGGCGATTTAGAAGGTACTAAGAGTGGAGAGACCAATCGCAACGAGGCATGGGGAGGTGGGGGATGGGGAGGAAGCAACGACTCGGGTGGCGATCACGGTGGCACGAACTCCAGCGGATGGGGCGGAGAAACCAGCACAGGCGTCAGCGCTGGAGAGACAGCTGTAGGAGTTGCCACGATAGCTGGTCAAGGCATGGGAGCACGTGGTGGAGGAGGTGCAGGCAAGGATTCTTTGGTAGAGGCGGAGGGCACGGGAGGGTGGGGATCGAATTTTGAAGATGAGAGACGGAGTTCAGTTGTTGAGGGCGGACGCTCGAATTCAGGGACTGTTAGAGGTGGAAACCGTGGATCGCGTGGCGGAGTCAATGGGCGTGGGCGGGGACGGGGTCGTGGATGGGTTGGTAGGCACGATCGCGCAACAGCTATTACGGGTCCCGCAACTGGAGGTCGATCGAGAGCTTCCAATCCCGCGCCTTCGAAGATAATTCAAGCAGCTTCACCTAGCTCTAGAGACCGGGTAGCTCCAACGACAGCGACGTGGGGCAATGACTGTAGTGGAAGCTGGGGAGCGGCAGAAGCTTCTCACGGAGCATGGGGTGGACTACAAACCGCAGAGACTTCCCCAGAAAGTGGTGGAGGCTGGGGCGGAGGTGGGTGGGGATCGCCCATCGCAAACCCAAACTCAAATCTCGCCCAGGCCGCATCTACTCCACCACACAACACTCACTATGACCCTTCCAACCTTCCCAATATCTCGGGTGCTACGCCACACTCGGTCGATGCAGACAAAAATATGGACGCCGAACACACCCCGCCACTTCGCACTCCACCGCCATCCGCGAACTTACCATCCAAACCGAGGTTCAATGCTTTTACTCCGAGCCCTGTTCAGGACAAGGGCGATTTGCGACCTCCGGTACTGCGGGGAATCTGGAATACCAGCGGTTCTCCGCCTACGCAACCTCGCAGCTTTGCCGGTGTTCCTTCTCATCCTCGCAGTTTCAGTGGCACTCCGACTGGACCACGGTTGAATCGACCTGGTCTACCTCCCAATTCGTTCATGGCGGCTACCGTTGAGAAGACGACTCCGAGAGGAGGAGGCCAAGAGGTCTGGGAGCAGCCTAGGGTCGGAGGTCATATCGTTCAAGCTGGCTTTGGCGGGGGCGGAGGTGAGGGTCTCAGTGGCACAGGTAGTGTTGCAGGAACTGGAGTCAACGCGGGGATTCAAGATGATGGTTGGGGTTCTCGACGCCGTAGTGCACTTCAGGGCGGTATGATTCAGGAGAAACCTACCCATCCAGACTCACCGATCGACGATGCACCTTGGAGCGGCCAACGAGGGCTTCCGTATGATGCCACACAGAATGTCGACTTCACGGACACTGGTGTCTCAATTCAGATGGATGCGGAAGGCGGGTTTGGCGAGATTGATCCAGGACAGCGCCCGATCCCCATAGCCTACTCTCCAGATCTTTGTAGGGAAGGGAGTCAAAGTGGTTCACAGGACGTTGAGATGGACGAATCTGGTGTGGCGTCATCTCGCCACGGTAGGGGGAGCTCTATGGACTCAATAATGGAGGTTGTCGAGCTGTTGGAACCGGAAGTTGATGATACGAATAAAACTGCAAGCGTGAAGAGCTTCCTTGGCTCGATGCTTGTAGATGCGCTCTCTGGCGAGGAGAAAATGGTTGCGTATGGTGAAGGGATGAGGTAGGTCTTTACTTTTCATATGTGATGGAATTGCTCTCTTCCTCAATGTCTAATCTTTATTCACTCTCAACAGTCACTTTGCCTGTGCTATCTCCTGCCACCTTGCCCTTCGGTCCGCTGAAGGCAAACTCTCACAACACCACCAATTTCTTGACCTTCAATCCGACACAGATGATTATACTATTAGTAATGAGGAGCGAGCCTCCAGGATGATAACACTCAACGCAGAGGTTCAGCGCTTGAGGCGCAGCCTGGATGGCTGTATATTTGATTTGGCTCACCGTGCTTTGATCACAGAGGGATTGGTAGATGGAGAGGCAGATAAGGATATGGATGTTATTCATGAATTTTTGGAGTGCATAGGGAAAGACATCGGCGGCCTACGGGATAATGTTCACAATGCAATCGAGCTTCATGAATCACGGTCGGTCACGTCCCTTATGTCTGTTTGATGGCGCGGTGACTTCATTCACTCATACCATTCCGCAGCGCCCAAAAGGCACCCAAGCCCAAGATTACCCTCTCCGACAACGCGGCAAACCACTTGGATGACCTCATCGTCTCCAAAGTGACATCTAGGCTTGACGGGATCAAGTCTGCCACTTTTAACATCATTTCCTCCAGCCAAGAATCCAGTGATGCCCAACTTGTGCTCGATGAGCTGCGAGCTAGGTTAGGAGTCATGAAGCAGTCACAGTCGGTGATGAAGATGAAGAAGGCACTGCTCTCCGAACAGCTCACAGCGTTGAAGCAGAATAGGAAGTTGGAGGCTGAGAACGCGAAACTTCAGCAACGGATTTCTGAGCTTGAGGTTCGTCCGGTGTGTTCTCTGGTTTTATCTATTCACCTATGTCCATGCTGGCATGGTTTACAGTCAGGGACTACGGAGATTCTGCAACCTTCTGCTGAAACAGCAAGCCTTCTATACCATACTCAACAGAAGATGGACGCACTCTCACCTCCGTCATCGACATCACAACCTGAGCTTTCTGCCGACCTTCAGATCTCCATCGAGAACCATATCACACAGATCGTCCGCAGGCAACACTCTAGCATTCTAAAAATGCTAGAGGATGATGTTGATGCACAACATATTTCAGTAAGGAAAGATCTGTGGTCGATGATCCAACCTATGGTACAATTGGGACAACGCTTCCGACCCTGGTTGAAGATGAGTATTGAGAAGACTGAGGAGCCGTTTTGGAATGAAGGATTCAAGGATAAAATAATGTCGATGCTGGAATGAGCAAATTGTTTTTTAGGTGGTCATTTCTTGGGTATTTGTTTCTTGGTTCGTCGTCGTGCTCCGTTTATATCGAGTTGTTGTCTCATTTTGTTTAGCGCTATCTTGCTACATCGTTTGTTTTGAGCCTGCTATCTTACAGTAATGGTCCTCACACTAAGTACCGTATACACTCATCGCTAGTATCGTACAAGAGTATCATACAAAATTGGTATTTACTTATTCAACGGCCATTCTATGCATCAAAATATCAAAACCGAACGTGAGTCTGCATTCCATGAGCTGCCCTTCATATCTCGCTTCAGACTACAGTTTATATTTCCACGGGCCTCGTGAACTAGTCATACAACCACGTCGCAACTCGCCGCTTATCCTTCTCCCACTCCTGCACGCTTCTTCCCACACTGTGCACACCCATACCTGCATAACCAGCCAACAAACTCTTCCCCCTCTTGAGATATTTCCCATCCCTGACTTTCCCTAGGAGCTGACCGTTCGCCCACATGAGTTTTCCTCGGGCGATAGTATAGCGGGGCCAGTTCGTGAAGCGCATGTGCTGATATGGCGTATCTACGATGATAGGCCACGAGTGAGCTCATTTGAATTGACGATAAAGGTACTAGTCTTGCCATCAGAGGAAGAAACTGGGGACGTACAGTCAACGTTGTGGTGCAACTGGCTATTGTCGAGGTGGAAAGGGTTCATAGCGCTTTTAGGGAACCACTAAATACCGAACAATAGCCAAACATTCAGATTACCTCAAGCCCGATTCTCCACAGAGGAGGATAAATAAATGAATAAAAACCTACAACAACGATGTCTGCGTCTGAGCCTGGGACCAACGTGCCTTTCTGCGGATACAGGCCATACTACAACAGCGCGCGTTGTCAGCGGCACGGTCCTTTGTCGGGCTGAGAGGAAGATCCGGGTCAAGACGCTCACCAGTTTTGCAGGATTTGTGGCCGTGAGCTCCACGAACTTCATCGGACTGATCCTTCCTTCTTCCACACCCCTCGTAAACAACAACGGCAACCTGGTCTCCACACCCGGAATCCCGTTTGGGATCAACCTGAATGAGCCAATCTTGTCTTTAGCAAATTCGGACCAGTCAACCTTCATCTCTGTCTCTAGACGGCCGTCTGGGTATGAATGCGAATGTTGGGCCATGGTCGGTTCGTGCTCTAGTATTCCACTCATTTTGCCGTAAGGCGAGGTACCATAGGTAAACGGGCAGTTGTGTTCCCGCCACAGACAGCAGAGCGAGAGCCAGTCTCGAAGTCATCGGCGCAGGTGCCTCCGAGGCCGTGTGGACCTAAGCGCATTTGAATGGTAAAAACACGTTCATGGTCAATAGAAGGTTTCAGCCTTCACGAATTTAGCTATCAGGCACACCTGTCTTCATATCCTGGCAAAGATGAACGTGAGCATCAATCCCGCCTGGCATGACCATCCCCCCTCTGACATACGCCACGAAGGTCAAGGTCAGCGCCTCATTATATTTACGGGGCTCTTTGTTAGGCAGGGCTTACTCGGCATCTATCACTTGGGCTCCCTGAATGTCCTCCTCCGTGAAAAATGGAGCGACTGTGTGTATCTTCTCATCCTTTATGCCGATAGCGTAGGGGCTCCATGAAGCATGGACGAAAACACGTCAACTTGAGTTTATCAAAATTGCAGTGACCTATACAGCTATACAATGTCGATAGCCAAGCTAGACATACCTTATATCACTCGCAGTGACCACCATTCCGTTCACAATGACGAGATCAAACTTGGGAGCCATTTCCGCGTCCGATGCACGTACCCAGACGACTCAGATTGGGTACCAACGGTCACCAACTGGAGTAGAGAAGATGCTAATGATCAAGAGGAAAGCAGAAGAAGATAGCAGAAGGTGTTCCCACCTTCTGCATCGCTCAACAGTCTGTTATCATCCTCGACGGGTCGGCGGAGTGCCGAACTAACTCTGTACAGCCAAGATACTTCAACTTCAAGTCCTCTGCAACAGTTTATCCAAGCCCTGAGGGAACATCGAGAGCGTGATGACTTTTTGCGACTGAGAATGTAGAGGCTGAGATGGAATATCCGAGTCTCGCATTCGATTCAACGTTGAGGAAAGGGAAATGTGGACGTGACAGCGCTGAGCAAGAACAGACTCGGAGGCCCGGCAACTACCGCTACTGTCGCCGGGAAGATGTGGCGGTGGCACGGAACTTCAGCAAACAAAAACCATGTTCTATCCGAGTTCAACCTATCAACCACATGTATCCACTGGTAAAGGTGTACAACATGTGTCCGTATTTGATTCTATTTTTAGTATTACACAGGATCAACATACAACAATGCCTTCAGTCCGAGTCCTAACGAATGCTAAAGTCTCCCAGTTCTTCACCTCCCAGGGCGCCAGCATCACGCTCTGCTGAGCAAGCTTCTTCGCTTCAATTATCTTTTGTTCTTCTTCTCTCTCCTCGCTGACGTTACCATGTCCCTTCAATGCGCGCGCTACAGCCTGTAGTGCGAGACCTTCGGCTGACCCTTCGGCTGACCCTTCATCTATGCCTGCACTCGCAGCAGAGAGCGCGGCAAGAGCAGCTTCTGGGTCTTCGTTTTGTAGTGCAAGCACAGCAAGAGTACGGCGTGCGGAACTCCTGGAAGGTTCAGCGAAGAGAGATTTCTGAGCATGTGAAAGTGCCTTTCCTTTTTCGCCCTATAAACAGGAAGGCATATGATTAGAACGTTGTTTTGGATATGGAGCGAGTATGGAACAAACCTGAGCAAGAGAGTGCTGCGTCAGAAGATAATCCACATCTCGTTCAGGGTCTCGTTCATGTCGTTTATCCAGAGGAAGGGATAAGATCTCGGATAATGCAGCGTCGATGAGGCCATCGTCCTCTGTTAAGATACCCATGCCAGCTAGAGCGTTTATAGCGGTGAGGTTTTCTGGGTCTTCTGTGATACTGTTGACACTGTCAGCATCATACTACTACCGCGACTGAAAGTTGAAATGGGGGGCATACCATTCTAGCAGCTGCGCCTTCGCGCTCTCCCTTCCCTCTTCCGTACCCAATGACCACAACACCTGTGACAACATCACCACAACATGTCCCCTCATCCTTATATCTCCACCCGCAGAGGCAAGCGCGCCCTCTAAGAACTCCAGAGCCTCTTGGAATTGGTCCATCTTATATGAAGCCATACCGGACCCAAACTGACATTGCGTCCTCAACACTGCGGTTTGCCCATCCTCATGCCCATTCTGTTCCACCCCTTCAACTTCGGGCTCGGGCTCAGGTAACAATCCGAATGCAGTCAGATATCCCTCCATCGCGCCTTCCCAATCACCCACCGCGAGCCTGGCCCTCGCTAAATTCACATGAGCAACAACAAATCTCCTCTCGATAACCGGATCCTCACTCTCCTCGTATGCCGCCTCTAGTATCGAGATGGTTTGACCAAGGAGTTCGACGGCACGAGAGAGATGACCCAGTCGTTCGCAAACGAGAGCATAGAGGTGAAGAGCCGAGGCATCGGAGGGACGTTGTTTGCAATAGCGAGAGAGGATGAAGAACGCTGGGAAGAGCTCGGAAGGGGTAGATGACGAGGCGCGTGAAAATTCTCGTTTGGCGAATTCGATGTCTGCTTCAGGCTGCATGAACGAAAAGTCAGAGATTAGTGACTGAGAAAGGGTGGTGCGAAGGGGGCAGAAAAGAGAGATACATACAACTCCTGAAGTTAAACTGACTGCATGCTCGAATAATGACGTCGAAGTAGCATGATGGCCATTTCTAGAGGCCAACAGCCCCTGTCCGACCCATGCCATCGTGAAATCGGGATCAAGAGTCTGAGCTTTGTACAGCGCTTCGTTGGCGAGCTCCAGATCGTCGTATTGCATGTACAACAGCCCAAGATTGGTCCATATCTCAGGATTCTGAACGAAAAGGATCATTTGAGTATTTTGTACATGGCAATCGAATATTGACACTGAAAGGTGGAACGCACCTTGTTGTTGATCTCCAACGCTTTGATATACGCATGCTGAGCGGTCTTTGGTTGCTTCACAAAATGGATATTACCCAATGCGATCCAATACGTCTCGTCGATCGGGTTCGCCTTGATAGCCTCCATCAAGCAAGCCGTTGTCTGTCTCTCTGCTTTCTCCTTCTTCTCCTCCACGATCACCTCCGTTGCGAACGACCTTAAGGCCGAGCCCAAATCATACCACGCACTTCCCACCGCCGTCGAATTTAGTAACCCAAGCGCAATGCGATGATTGTACGCCAGAATTGCCGCCATCAGAGTATTGATGCCCTTGAGCGATTCTTCCTCGCCTGGAATCTGCAACGGAAGGTCGACGATCCCCTCCAACCTTCCGCCCGTGTCCGTACCACCAACCAGAGTCGACACCTCTTCCAATAGCGGCCTCAATACCTCGTCCTCTCCAAACTCCGAAAACCTTGATAGATAGAACAACGCGTTGCCTAGGACTTTCCATCCCAAACTCTTGACCCCACTGGCGCCGGCTCCTTCGCCATCACCGAGGAACCTGAGGCCAACTTCCACAGCACTCCGAAAACTGGCTTCTGCCCTGCTCAAAAACCCGCCTGCTTTCTCCTCCAAGCCTAGTCCGATATACGTTTGCGCCAATGAAATGAGCACGCCCGGTTCATCAGGGCGAGACTTGAGTATGCTGAGGAATGAAGACGTGGCGAGGTCGAACTGGGACATTTGGCGATATGTGTCACCGATGAAGTAGGTCGTTATCCAGTCGTCTGTTGAAGATGGTGGCGAGAGTGACTGAGATCGCTCGAGGGCCTTGAGGGCCGCGACGTGACGGCCGGCTTTGAGGTATGCTTCACCGAGACGTAGCCAGGAGAGTTGGTCCTCTGGGTTTGCTCGAAGGGCGACTTGGAATGAGGTAATAGCTGGCCCATAGTTTTGACGACTCTGAATATAATGTAATCAATATCATAGGCCTTTACCGAGAGACAAGTAGCACGTACCAATTCTACCACACCAACGGCTTTCCAAGCCCATGCATTTGTGGGCAGATATCTCGCTGCAGCTGCACCTTCCGCCGCTGCACCTGAGCTCGAACTTGGATCTCCTCCCTCCAAACCGCCCTCGCCTTCGATGACTCTCCTCGCCACCACTTCGACTAAATCCCACTCCCTCTCCTCCGCAAAACCCTCTGCCAGTCTCCTCGCTGCTTCCGCCTCTCTCGCGTCCAACTCAAATGCCTTCTGGAAACACTTTGACGCGCGAATTGGGTCAAGAGGATTGGAAGCTTCGGAGTAGTAGATACCAAGAGAAGTGAAAGATGGCGCATAGGTGGGATGACATTTCAGGGACTTTATGAAGTAGGTGTAAGCGGTTTCGCGATTCGAGCCTACGCCACACAGACACCGGTTAGGAAGTAGGTCACAGATATCGGGCGGTCGAGGTACTCACCACCCATCTCCCAATGTGCCTTCCCTAGCCTCCACAGACACCTAGCCTTGTTCTCTTCTCTCCCCTCCACATCATCTCCAATCATCTCCATAACGGCTTGTAAACCCTCAGCCCCCTTCTCCAGCTCGTCTAGCTGCACATCACACCACGCATACTCTTCCCTTGCTCTCAGACCATCCTCGCTGATATCATCCCCGTCATCCCCACCCTCAGAAGCAGTGAGCTCCATGACCTTAAAGAAGACATCGCGTGCCTGCTCCCATTGGTTCGCATATTCATAGATGTAGCCGCGCGACATGAGGGTAGGGACATTGGATGAGTCAAGGTCGAGGACTTCGTCGATTACACGGAGGGCGCGTGCATGGTGTTTTGGCGGGAAGAAGTGAACTAGAGAGGTGGAAAGGACAATATTGAAGGCTTTGCGAACGCTGTACTCGCCGTAGAAAGAGAGTAGTCACATGCGACAATTGACAGCAACAGTCAATTACGAGCATGAGTCGAAAAAGAAACGTGAAACAACTCACAGAGGAAGGTCTTTCCCGACATTTTGATGCTGTCTACGAACGAGCTCTAAGCCGACCTCGGCAACTGAGATCGCATTCGGGTAGTCCATATCCCAAAGATAAACTTCCGATAGCATGCGGTGAGCGAGGATGGATGATTGAAGGCCCGTGAAAGCTTCCTGTGGGCCCACGAATAGCGTCAGCCCCAGTCGTAGTGATATTAACGGAAGGAAAGGAAACTCGCTAGCATCAAATCGAACGCAGCTGATTGATCTTCAATGACGGCAAGCTCAATCTCTTCGTCGATGTCTTTGTCTTTGGGGTCCGGGTCGAGAGTAGGTAGGTCCATGTACGCGATATAGCCACGGATCATATTCGTCAGTTGGGAGGTAGGAAAGAGACGTATGTACTCCTTCAGCGTCCCGAAGTCGTAGCCCTCTGCATAGTGTTTCCATCGAAACAACATGAACACGGTCAGCAGATAAGTTCGGTACAGCGGTATTTGGATACTAAATACGCACCGATCGTCTCAGAGTCCCTCCCCTCGACGACTAAACTCCAGGCTAGCTCATCCGGAATCTTCAACAAGACCATCCCTTCCGCCAACTCTTCGACCTCCTTGGCCAGTCTTTTCTTCTTTTCAACAAGCTCGGGGTTGACACTGACGTTCGGAACGGCAGAAACAGCCGAAGGCAGAGCGAAAAGGAGTTGCTGTTTCTGTCGGAGCAGCTTGGACTCCGTATCTCGGCGCAGTGAGTCAGGTGTGTTTGGGTGATTGAGGATCTCGTCGTAGTATTCGGGGAGCTAGTGAACATGAAACGTATTAGAAACTATGGGATATCGAGTCTTGCGCTGGTGCTCAGCTGCACACCTTCGAAGTCCCTAACACCTCCCTAGTTACTTCCTTTCTGATCTTTTCTGGCCCCGCGGCTCCCAATCTCGTTCTTCGTCCTGCTACCTCTTTCTCAATCTTCTGTGCCTCCTCCTTCTCGGTGATTGCGACTATTTCATCGATGATGGGCAGAGAGTTTTGTATAGCGCTCTGGGTGGCGAAAGTCGTGGTTGCAGTAGGATTGGTGGCATCCGGTGGTGGAAGGTTCGATAATGTTGAGTAGAGGGGGGATGAGGGGAGGAGGACTGTTAGGGTATCGACGAGCTGAGGGAGGACGTGAAGCGCAGTTTTAGTGAAGAACAGGAGTCAACGAGTATTTCGGATGTGTATACCTGCTGTGGTGAGCCTCGTTCACGACGAAGCTCAATCAATCGCTGTACAGCCTCTGCACATTTCGTGGCGTCGTTCCTATGCATCAACACCACACATGAGTGCCTGTTCAAGGGTTGCGCCCGGACCACGAGAAGGACGTACATGCTCGCTAACAATTTTGTGAGACTCATCAGCGTCTCCGCATATTCATCCCATCTTTCAGATTTCTCGTAAAGCTTTGACAAGCCCTGTATCGAGCCGATATCGTCAAGGGGTCCAAAGACATCCCAGTGTAATCATATATTTAAGGCCACATTGCTCTTGCGCGAAAGACTTAATGGGATGCGCACCTGCCAGGCTAGTGGTTGTTTCGGATTTGCTTTGATTGCTTCGCGGTATGTCTACGAAAACATGAGGAGTCGGATAAAAATATAATGGGCAAGGAGTGGTGACAATCGAGATCAGTGATTGCGCTCAAGGGTTATGCACATATGAAGGGACGTTACTTGCTCGCTCCTAGCCACCTCTCCAAGCTCTTCCAACGACTTTCCGAGAAACATTTTCCTACAAGCCCGAAGTGCCCATCGATATTGAGTTCGATGACATTCGAGGGTCAATTTATGTCAGCGCCAGAGTACTACAAGACTACCCGCTGGAGGGAGATGTACTGGCCTCGCTTCCTTCAAAGATTTTATGGATCAAATGGGGGTAATATTGACTCACGCATGGTAATTGTCCGGTTCATACTCGAGAACCTGAAGACTGGCATCTTGGGCGGCTTGCCAATCCTTCTTTCCTATGGCCTCCCGCGAAGCCTTCAACTTGGTCTTGATGAAGGCGGAGGACATAGAGCAGTATTGACCCGTTTAAACCAGATGAGTGGTACTATACTGCAATATATTGAACAGAACAAGTGTCAGTGAGTAGAGTGCCAGTGGTCACTGGTCAGCGTTGAATTGAAGCTAGACAAGACGCCACACAAATTGGTGGCGCTCTTGGTCGAGCCACGTGTGCGACATGCATCCACCCTTTCTCGGCCGAGACCGCTTCTGACCCGAACTGGCATGTCGTCGATCTTGCTCAAAACTATGCTCCTCTGCCACGCCTCAGGCTTCCGTCTCTCGCTATAATTCTTCTGAAAGGGTTTCGTGAGACTCATATTAGATCGGTTGCATAAATTTGAAGCCCTCAGCTATCGCAACAAATTGTACACCAGTAAGATCCGTCAGGCAACACTACCATCGAGAAATGTTTTGCCCCACGTACTTACCCTCCGAACGAGATACAGGTCTCCTAGACTCGATGGGGGAACATGAAAGGGCTGGTAATTTGTTGGTGGATTACGGGTTATTTGGACAGATTGGTATTCGAACCTGTAGAAGAGCCACAATTAGTGAGTTTTCCTTCTTGAGCCTTGGCTTAGATCGATCCAATAGACAGCTCATAAGTTCGAATCACGCCTCCAGTTTTGTATAAACGGCCTCAGCATAGAACTGTAGTAGGTTGTATACTGATATGACACATGCAAACATAACGGCAGCTCAGGCTTATCGCAACCGAAACCCATAAGACTCGAACGATCCCTCCAATCATAGTCAGGCGAGAACACCGAAACGAGATATCCAGACAAGGCGACATGCCACCCGGCGATTCAACTCAGTCCCCTCGAGCGCTTTATCCATCTATGATCTCTTCAAAACGAGCTGTCGCCACCTGCTTTGCCTTATTTATCGCCTCTTGTCCAATACTCTTCCGCTGTTCCGATACCCTCCATCCCTTCCACGCCGTCTCGTCTAAAGCTTCCCACCACTCTTCTGCGTATGGGTGTCCCGGTGCCCCCGCGTAACCCCACGGCTTCGCTACAAACGGCTGCACCCAAGGATGTAAGACCTCCTCCATTCTCGGGTGTAGCGGTCCTGTGAAATGTACAACGACCGGATCGTTGATCATTGCAGAGAGATCGAGTGACTGCCGCTCAGGTGAAGCGAAAGTGGCGTAGGTACCTAAACCTTGGGCGTTCCAGCGCAAGGAGAGCTCGAGGATCCCATCGCAGGAGGTGAAGAGATCATTGACGACGTCTTGGTCTTTGTAACGCCTCGTTGACCCCTCTCTGCATGCCCGTTCGACCTCTGATGACCGAGCTCGAATCTTGACTAGGTCCATAACGAGTACTCCAGCGTTGAAGTACCGCTTCTTCTTCTTTTCGTCGTAGCCCATGGGAAAGCCGACATCTGCGGTCGCAGCGACCGTGTTGTTCCCCAAGCCGGTGGCCCAGAGCGGTGTGATGTCGCCTCGGACGAGCGTGTCCGCGTCGAGGTACAGCACCCTCTCTGCAGGGATTATATCGGCTAACGCCAACTTTCCCCACAGTGGACCCATCCCCGTCTCCCTCACGAAACTCTCCTCCGATGGTTCCAAGAAGAGGATAGTGAGATCGTCACGCAGAGGGATCGAGTTTCGGATCGCTTCCTTGTCCGCCTCCGTGAGCCCAAAGGACACAATGTAGACCGTAATCCTCCCAGGCGTATTCTTGGCGAGACTGCGAATGGAGACTGCCGCAGGCATGGCATATGTAGGATCGACGCAGTACGCCACATACATCCCCCAGCCCAGGCCTTTCTCCAACTTCATACGCGCCCCTTCGTTCTCCGCCGTCTCCTGCTCTTCATCCTTCAGAAGGAATCCAATCCTCATTTCCGTAGGCTTCTGCAATATCATCTGGTACTGCCCTTCGCCCGACAAGAGCTTGTACTCGCCGGCGTGAAGTGCGAGGAAAGCGTCAATCCCTCGCTTCGGATGATGCCTACTCTCCTTCGGTTCCGCGTCCCAGTCGTAGTCATCGAAGATGAAGATAGCTCCCTTACGTGCGAGGCGCCAGGCGAGCTCTCCGTCCAGGAATGTATCGTCTGCTTCATGACTTCCGTCGACGTAGATCCAATCGAACCCTGGTTCCGTTAGGGAGATCTCGTCCCGAAGGACCTTCATCAGTCCTGGAACGCTGAACTCGTCGATGATCCGGAACTTCTTCCCGGTCAACGACAGGTTTCGATTGAGTGTCTGATAGCGCTCGCGCCCCGCGTCGGTGCGATGAAGATCAAAATGGTCTATGCAGACGATCTCGCCGAGGGATTTGCAGAGCTCGGTGAGGAGGAAGACGGCGGAACGGCCTTCCCAGGAGCCGATTTCGAGGACTCGAGGGGATTGGGTGGTTATGTATGGAAAAAGGGATTTCCAAGTGGTGGTGTTGAAGCTAAACCAATCTTGGGTCGGAGTAAAGTCGTAGGGGGGGTCGTTGGTGGATGTGTTTGAGGACATGATTCTGGTGAGGGTGGGTCAGCTTATTCTATGCCATTGGTGCACAGCGCAATAATGGTGGACTTACGACTAATACTCAGTCTCAGGACGCGAAGGGCTGGAGTGCGCGGGCCTCTGACCCTCTAATGGCCTTTTTGTACGTGGAAGATGGTGTACCACACGAGCGCCACAAGATCTCATTATAGACTGCACGATGGACGCATGACCCACCGAATCATTTTTCAAGTCCAAGCAGCGCCACTCTGGGTACACATATCTTCGAATTTGATCTACTAGGGTGTATTAGTGGTGGGCTATTGCGAGCGCAGCACACCCGGCATCACGCCACCGTTCCCGTACTGCTGTTACATTCCAGTGAGTGCTTTCCTCGTAAGGCTACAATGATGAGCGTTGTCCACGACTTTGGGTCCTGGGTTTTCGCACTGATGACTATCCAAAATATCACCGTGTACAGCATCAGTATTTAAACTCGTGTCGCCCAGACAAGCAGGAGGTCGGTATCAGAGTACCTCCGACGCAGAATGAAGGGTAAGCTATGTTCGTACGTTGACTGCAGCCTTCATCTGCCTCAAGAAGTTAACATCCAGCCATCCTTCGCCACCCATTATTTCCCCATTTACATGCATAATACGCCACTCTTTGTACCCCTCGCGTTTCATGGCGCAGCAAGCTGCGATCGAAACTCACTGAATATCTCCTCATTCCGCAGGACAAGGGCACCCAAAACAACCATTATTACATATCAAGCCACATCATTATGTAGAACTTAATGCCACTCAAATCTTCAGCGCTCATTTCATCGAGGGATAAAAGGATAGAACGGCCGAGCTTGACACCTCAGAAACGACTTCCTTCATTTTACATATCCTCCACCATGGCCATAGTTTCCCAAAGTACCGCAGACTCAGCCAAGCAAATCTACGTAGTGACCGGAGGTCACGGCTTCATCGTCAGTTGCTTTATCTGCTTTACCTACACCATCTAACTCTCAATTATAGGGTTCGCACGTCGCCCGTGATTTATACGACCAAGGACAGCATGTCCGCATCATCGACATAAATCCTCGGTCGTCCTTCGACACTGCGGAGCCCATTTGCACCGAAGCTTTTATCGGAAACCTCTGTGATCCCGCATTTTGCACACAAGCCGTGCGTGGCGCGACTGTCGTTCTACACTTTGCTGCTGTCATGGGCGGGATGGGCGCGATACACGGCGACAACGACAGCATCATATTTGAGGAGAACTCCACAATGACACGAAATATTTTGCTCGCCTCTATCGCCACAGGCGTCGGGAAATTTTTCTACGCCTCCTCGGCATGCGTCTATCCTGAGGACCTGCAGGCGGACCCGCTCGTAGATGTCTCGCTCAAGGAATCCGATGCTTGGAGTCAAATCCCTCCTCGCCCCCAGGGCCTCTATGGTCTCGAGAAGCTTCTCTCTGAAGCTTTGATCCAACAATACACTTCACAGATCGAAGTCCGCATCGCCCGATTTCACAATATCTACGGACGAAGAGGAGCATGGTCCAATGGCAGAGAGAAGGTTCCTGCTGCGTTCATCCGTAAAGCCCTTGCGGCAAAACTCCTCCTTCCGTCACCACCTACGATGGAGATCTGGGGAGACGGGACCCAGAGGCGCAGTTTCCTTTTCATCGATGATTGTGTTCAAGCTATCCTCTCTCTGCTCGACTCTACCTGTTCCAAGCCGATGAACATTGGATCTGAGGACTCGGTCTCCATGACCGGCCTCGCAGAGCTTGCCATACAGATCGCAGGCTTACAGGTCCAAGATGTGGACTTCCACCATATCCTTGACAGGCCTATAGGAGTGGCTTCTCGGAACTCGAACAATGCATTTGCTCGAAGGATCATTGGATGGGAGCCTCAAACGAGGCTTCTTGATGGCATACGCGCCACAATGCAGTGGATGCGTGCCGAGATGGAGCACGCCCTTGAAGGTCTGGACAATCCGCAGCGGACTGCTGTTCTTCAGCACTATCAGAGGAGCAAGGTTGTTCGAATGGACTCTGAATGGATCACATTCGCCATCCTGCTTCCGATTACATCCCGCGGGTCGGAAAATCCACAGACTTGTCTGGACAACCTGTCCAATTTCGCAAAGTCTCTTTCGCGGACGACGTGGAGGGAGACGCATGAGCTTGGAGGCACAAGATTCCGTGTCAAGATCTATCTCGCTATCGATCACGACGACGAGTTCTTGGTGGGTACCATCGAGGAAGCGTACAACAGGGCTGCTGAAGTCCTTCACGGTGAAGGACTCGCGGATATCACAACATTGCTTTTCGACTTCCCCCGTGGGCATGTGTGCAGTTTGTGGCGCGAGTGCGCTCGCAGGGCATTCGCAGATCATTGCGACTACTATGTGCTAATGGGGGACGACGTTGCCTTAGACGATGATGGATGGATGACAGCCATCGTGGCCGAATTCTCCAAGATGGCGAGCAAGGAGTCCGTCCCCGAAGGCTTTGGCTGCGTGTCCCTTACGGACACATCGTTTCCTGGGATGCCCACTTTCCCGACCGTCCATCGTACCCACATGGAGATCTTTGATGGGACCATAGTTCCCGAGGCTTTCGTGAACCAGGACGGTGACCCATTTCTATTTCAACTTTACCGAAGGTGGGGTTGTTCCTCGATGATCTCAGCCAGGATTCGGAACACTGTGGGTGGTAGTGATACGGCGAGATACATCAAACAGCATACCAAAGGCTGGACGTTCGATACTCTCGACGATGCTACCGCGACAATCGCAGAGTGGTTGCAAACTCGTGCTCCAGATGCACAGAAGAAGCTCACACTGGACATCGTTATCCCGTGCTATCGGGTCGATATACCCGTCCTAGAGGGTATCCTCTCTCTCCAATCGTCGACCACATCCAGCGTAATGTTCATAATAATAATCGACGACCCTTCCTCCCCCTCCATCTACGAGCTCGAGAACCGCTTCGGGAAGAACCCCTTGGTTCGCATCCGAGTGAACGCTGAGAACTTAGGCGCGTCCGCATCCCGAAATCGTGGTATGGCCGAAGCAGCGGGCGAGTGGATTTTCTTTTTGGATGATGACGTGTCTCCATCACCAGACCTCCTCATCAAGACCGAAGAGATCATCCGTTACAAGCCCAACGCCATTGGCTTCGTTGGCAAGACCATATTTCCTCTCGCCCAATCTGTATTCACCACTGCCGTCCACCTTGCCGGCGTCACGTACTTCTGGGACATCGCCGCCCCTCACAAAGCGGTCAGCATGGGAATGGAGGACGACATCCCTTGGGGAGTCACCGCTAGTCTCATCTCTCGTCGTATTAAGGACGACGTCGTCTACGACTTGCAGTTTCCAAAGACGGGTGGGGGCGAAGATATACATTTTTGCAGACAGAAGAGGGAAGTAGCCCTTGCGCGGGGAATGGATGCCTTCCAGGCCGCACCGGATGTGATCGTTACGCATCCGTGGTGGAAGGGAGGGAAGCGGTCGTATTGGCGCTTCTATATGTGGAGCAAAGGCGATGGCGGTCTTATCAAGCTGTACCCCGAACACACGTACTTCGACGCAGCCCCGAATAGTGCCGAGCTCTTCCTCATCAGTGGACTCCTCCTTGTCCTGGGATGCCTTGCGATGAGCATCTCCGTCACGCTGTACGGTGTTCGTCTCGCCGTCATGGTTGTGTTAGCCAATATCGTCCACGATGCATATCGCCATCTGTTTAGTCCAGAAGGGATCAAACGAGCGACCGCGATTCAGACCAACCTCACTGGATCTCGGTGGGTCATCGCTGTGTTGGAGAGTGCGTTGATACGCATGTTCAGCGAGTCAGGGAGGGCTGTTGGGATGATGGAGAGGGGCGAGGTGACTTTGCTTGGGAGACGTTTTGATTGGTTCACTGAGAAACTAGGTGACGGTCCGAGGCGCGAAGAGAGGTGGAACTCCGCCATTAGATTGGTAGTTGTTGGAGTGTTCATGGTGGCTTCGATGCTGATCTTGTGAGTGGCTGACCTCGATGTTCCGTGTGCTTCGACGTAGCTTTGTTAGACGGCCGCTATATTGGATCTTGTACAATATCATAGAATAGGATATGTGAAACCGTTTCGTTTGTCTTTTGTTGCAGCGAAAGATCGGGCACTTTCTTGGGTTTGGAAATCTACGATCTAAGTTGTCTCAGGGTACACCAAGGGATCGGACACTGAGAATCTAAACGGAAACCTCTCCGGGGAACCATCAAATTGGGCCATTTCGTCCACGTTATACTCTGAGATCCGCTCGTCGAAGAGACCGCAAATTAACCGATGTTCAGGCCAATCCCTGAGAGAACCAACGACCATGGACGAGTTAACTATCGACTTCTGAATCAAAGCAGGTTCAACTAACTCACTTCTCCTGGCAGTCCCACCCACAGTATTCCATCGTCCTGCAAGCCTTGCACCGCTTCTCGCGCAACTTTCTACATCCTCTTCTCATGCAATGGCGATCTAGTTGACACCTCGCCTCTAACGCTGCCAATATATACCAGCCACGACGAACAGTGTCGTTTTTCCCCTTCGGGTCATCGCGGGATCCCATTCTGCGCATCATCCGTCGCCACTCGTGATAATCCTGCATGTCAGGAGGATACCTGGTGTCGCCGGTGTTGTCTTCGTCTGGATATGAGATCCCGGCATTGCAGAATGAGGCGTTCAAGAGCGATCGCATTATTCGAGGTCGAGGAAAATGCTTGTGGAGGAGTGTAATGAGCGACGGGTGTATGTCGACGGCGTGGTGAAGAGAGAGAAACAATTGGACGCCTTCGAAGACTGATACCGATATATACACACAATGAAACAATCAGGTTGATCATGAGGCACCACAACGGAGGAGTACGAAGTGAAGGAACATACGGTGCTTTTCTGCAACCCTCTCGCTGCGGTGCATGGCCGCCTCCAGAGCAGAAAATATATCTGCGCGGACCCACGTTGTAACGACGTCTTCTAAGTTTTCGAGACGACCCGGCTCAAGACATTGTCTGATGCACATCGACGCAAAATTGGTCATCGACCACAATAGGGCCAAAACACCTGCGGTGGAGTCCGTCCCGAGCGATTTGTGCGATATGGGTCCTGGAGGCTTGACGCTACGCTCAGCTACCTTGCACCAATAGAGAACCTTCGCATAGAATCGTGGTGCTCGATACATAGCGCAGATGAACTCGGTATCAGGTTCTCTCCCCCATACCATGGTACGATAGAACGTTACTGTAAACTGGACCGCATCGGGATATATTGTGGGCCATGAATCTATATGAGACGCAAACCGGGACAAAAAGTTCACCGGAGACTTTTCCTTGACTCCTTCGAGGAATCGAGTATACAGGTCATCCGGGGCCGGATGCTCAGCTCGATGATCCTCGATACGTTGTCCCAGGTCCATGTCACTGAAGTCCTCCGGCATCGGATTGACCATCGACTGTACCAGCTTCAAAGCGAGTTCAACATCTTCCTTGGAGGTGGCTTGCATAAAGTTGCGGACGACGAGAGATATTGTCATATCTCCAGACTGATCTATAATGCTAAATACACGGGTTAGAACGGAGTAAATACCTGTCAGAAAACAAAAAGGGTACCCATAGAACGAATCTGGATCTATCTCGAGGATAGCTATAAGCAATTTGGAGAAATTGATTCTGTCCTTTTGTCCTTCTGATCCGGGGCGCGGAGTGTGCTTCCAGATCTAAATCGCAGTAACATTAATAAGCAGGTACATGAAGTTGGTCAGAATACGCTTTCTTACACTCTGCACCAGCTCTGTCCAACAGGAGTACATAGTGTCGGCCAGAGACTCGTCGCTGGGGTCATTCCGACGTTTTGTGCAAGCGCTAAGCAAAAGACTCAGACATACTGATCGAAGCTGAAAAACCATCATATAAGGTAACTTGAAGGTAAGATATAAACACAAACTAAAGGGCTCTACCTTGGCTCGTGCCCCTCTTCTTTCCTCCGGCCGACACGAGAACGGATACGATGGGTCATCACATTGCGTGAGGATGAATTTGCAGATGTTTTCTAAGACTCCGGCTCTGATTAATCGTTTCCATGCAGGATCTAGTGACAAGGCAAGGTCGTGAAGTCTCGGTATCATTACTATAGCATCCTGCAGAATGGTCCCAGGTCAGAAATCATGATGGTAGGGACGAGTGATTGCATATGCGAATGAATATACTCGGGCGGCCTGTGTGGAAAATACACATGTCTCGAGATTCCCCGACAGGTATCGAGACAATTTTTCTATACATTCTCATAGGCTATGGAAGGAATCGTACTTACAGCGTGTGTGTCACCCCAATGGTTTCGTTTGTGCTCGGTATCTAGAAGAAATATGGACATCACTCTGTCCGGAGATGAATTCAATATCACCCGCCATGGCTTTTGGGAAGGCGTGATCACAGGATGTCGAGGCATTCCCAGTTTGTGTGCTTTGTGGGAGGGGAGTGATGCTGCAGGCAGGTGGTTGAAGTCGAACAAGAGGCTTTCACCGCCGGATCACCGATCCATTGGCCAAGGCGTGGCTGTCGGCTAGAGACGAGACCAGAAACTTCTTTGAGTGGCACCGGCCCTTTCCTTCTCGTTCAAGCTTCCCTGCTGTGCGGCGACAATAAATTTGATCCAGATTATATTACAAAACGAAGTACGATGGTACAGAATAACGAGTAGTATTATTGTACAAGACGGGATACACAAATCCATATATTCGAGGCGCTCTGGCATAGGTTGGATGGATCCGGCGCATAGGCAGCAAACGCACGAGTACGAGGCACAGGTAATTCTACACGCACATGGGCAGCAGGGAATGGCTCGCAAAAATTGAACTCCAGACAAAAAAAGAAGACCAGGCAAAAGAAACGTAAAATTCTAAACAACGATGTCCTTCACTCCACGGCCTCCTCCTTTTCGTCGCCGGCCGGCATCACAACCTGGTAATCCAACACATAGACTCCATCCCGGTACTCTTTCAAACAAGGCATCATCACGAAATCTCCTCCCTTCAGTACCTCTTTGTGCCTGTAGCGCCCTGCATCACGCCCTATCGGCATCTCAAAAGTCGCGCTCTCCGTGGTCGACTGCACCGTGAAAATAGCGCTACAAAGTGCCTCACGGCAGTAACGGAGATGCCTATAAGTTCCGTCCTTCCACGATTTGGAGGTTGTTACAATGCGCCGCTCAACGTCTGCGGAAGCGAGGTCTGTGATGCGCCAGTCGTGAATGATGGGTTTGCGAAGAGCGTCCGCACAAGCTGCCATCGTGCGAGGGCAGATGGACGCGAAGGTGCACACATCATGTACGTCGGTGAGCATACCCGTGATTGACCATAGCATCTCTAGGGGTAGTTTTTCGAAGAGGCCACCGTCAGGAAAGAGAGGGAACGATGGTTTGGAAGAGGAAGTGAAGGGATTGCTGCCGTCCAAGGACATCATGGTTCGTTCAACGGCATTGGGGTCTGGGAGGTACGCAAGACGGGCGAGTGCTGTAATACCCTCTGTGGATGGAGACGTGGTGAAGGCGGATGGTAGGAAGGGGAATGCCCAAGTGTGTGTGAGCGAGCCGCCCGCTGTTCGATCTATGCGGACAATAGCGATGTGGCATCCGGAAAACAAAATGCCGTATACGATGCCAACATTTGGCCTCTCCCTCATGACCTCCTCTGAGACCTTCGTGGCACTCGCATGGAGTACGGATTCGTCGTCGAGATTCGTCGAAAGATAAAGATAGATATTGTCACGGAACCAATTGCCTTCCACTTCACTCTGGACAGGAAGGCCATAGGTAGCTGGCCATAGGGCACTGAGAATGATCGTGCGCAGACGTCGAATAACAGATCCACCGAGTTCAGATACGTCGGTGGCAAAAGGTAGTCTACGCATCTCAGCGCTGTCGTTGCTCATCTCGTGGCCAACGACGACCTCCAGAAGACGTATACGTATAGCTTCACGGCGACAAATCTCTGGTGAGATGCGAAGTAGCTCGTGAAGGTCCAAGACAGAAGCGGTGTTACTACCGGTTGTCAAGCGAAGGTACGTGTCCAAAAGATGCTGCTCGATCATGAAGACGGGTTTCTCGTACTTCAAAGTGTACTCCGCCGGGGTATCAGGCATGCACACGCGACGGCCATAATGGTCGGAGCCTATGGACGCGAGGAAGATATCGAGTGGCGGGATATCATGGAGGTGATAGAACGGTACATCTTCAATATAAAGAAGATTCTCGTCCAAGTCGATGTTGTACACTTCATGGGTCGGGTCAGCCTTGAATTCGTGCCAGACATTGTGAGTCTCAGAACATTTAACGATGGGCCGGTTATTAGGCTAGGATAGTCGGATGTCTTAGTACTATGAAATATGGGATAATATCAAGCAGCTTACGTTAGGCCCCATAAGGCAACATCGGGTGTTGCGCGCATCGTGCAGTATACCATCCATGGAGATCCATGGTGTTCCGCTGCGTGTTGAGCCACTCGCTGTATGCTGTTTCGTCCCCGGACGCAAAAAGCACGCCATGTATACGTTCCTGCAGCTGCTGTCGCGTATCTATACTCTCGGGCGACCTCTCCCATATAAATAGAGATTTGTATCTGTACAGCACGAGGATGGGGTAGCCACCCATGCTATGAGTACTCGAATTTGGAGAACAAAAGTCGTTTCGGTCGGGAAAGATCCCCAAAGGTAAGACGGGCAGAGGTCTAAGCAAAAAGTTACTGTAACAGAGCCAAAGCAGAGCACCGTTCAAGGAGGACAACAAAGTTGGTCTTGAGCGACGATTGAGCGACAGCGGTAAAGCATGTAACTCTGTGCGGTGCTTCCGTGCTTATATTCTGCCTAACGAGCGAAGCATGCAAACAATCCGACTGCTCAAAACCTATGAATGGACTGTCTGGTTCGATGGAATGCGCGTGGGTGATGGTGAAAGCAAGAAAAGAGCCAGAAACTTTTATTCCTGTTCCGTTAGGACAGGTCTTGAGACGAGCTTTGTCACAGCATCACGTCACGCCTCTTCGGTGGCGGTGGCGTCTTTTTGCTGGGAGCCGTCGCTCGAGATTTTTGTTACGGTCACTCGTCCTCCATCACTCTCGATTCCCGGTGTTTCCCGGTCATTCCGTCTCGTTCCGGCCTCTCTGCCTGTGTTGTGCAGTGCTCAAATACTGAAGTACTGACAAGTCTGAACAAACAAATGTGGGCTGAATACGGCCTACATTCTTCCACCCGTGTGAGGGATTTAATCTCGAGCCACGGACATGCCGTGCTCGTTCTTTCCTTGAACGCAGGTGAACGTGGTATGAGCTTTAAACAAGTTTTGTGGCGTTTTCGCCACAGCAAGGGTTGCCTGTTTTTTTTTCAGGGATGCTTGGACAAGAAAGCCGGTAAAAAGACGCATTATAATCAGTTGGCCAGCGCTGTTCGATCCGAAGGAACAGGTCTGGCCCGGAGGGCGTGGGAATGAGCAGCGGTCGGGAACCACGCACGCGCTCGGACTGCGCTCGGCCACGGTGTGACGCAGACATGCTCCCTGTGACACACCGTGATCCGGTGCACTTAATGCCGCTCTCGAGAGGTGCCGTACTCATTTCAATGGTCTTTACAATCATCATTCTCACAGGCTGTATAGGTCGTTTCCTGTCGGGAAACACAATTCGACATTGCTAGCTCTTAGGCATAGAAACGTCTCAGTGACGATCGAGACGTCGAATTTGACGTCGTCATCCAGATATGCATTCAGCACAAGCGCTCGTCTGCTCACGACTCCTCCCCCTTCCACCAAGTCGACATCTCCGACTGAGACCCCAATCCCCACGCCCCCTACATTGAAGCCTTCGAGTAAACCTAAAGTGGACTTGAGACCAGGGCCTATCAAATCTGGGACTTCCGCAAAGTCTAGTGCGTCAGCGTCGCCGCGTACAGTCACTCCTCCGTCAGCGCCGTCACCGTCATCATCGCATTCGGTCGAAGCAGGAGCTCAGAAGCTGGGAGAGAAGCTGGAGGAGAGCGTAGAAGTGAAGAAGCCGGAACCTGGAGTCATTGAGATTACGAAGGCGGATTATGAGCAGGCTATCCGACATGGCATCCTCGCACCACCACCCGCAAGTGCTGGAAGAATAGGGAAGCTGTATCATCAAGCTAAGGAGATTTTCGTGAGTCGGTTCTCATTTTTGTACATAATTCCTCTTGCGCTCTATCCTAATACTATGCATGTCTTTTCCTATCCGTTAGAAATTCTACTGGAATGGCATCAAACTCGTGAACACGAATAGGCAACGAGCTAACGAGATCAAAGAGCGCGTCAAGTCTGGTGGTTCTCCACTCACTCGTTGGGAAACGAAATTCATTGAAACCACCGATAGGGACATGTTCAAGTGAGTTTATTGCATTTCCTCATCGCATGTCGTTCTTCACTACGCCATCAAAAGCGACTGTCTTTGTACTCACACAGAGGACTCTTTTCATCATAGGCTTGTACCCTTCGTAGCAATCGTCGTCGTTCTCGAAGAAATTATCCCCCTTATCGTCATTTATGCACCTGGGATGCTCCCGTCGACATGTATCCTTCATTCCCAACGAGAGAGGATCGAGACCAAACGGAGACAGAAGCAACGCGTATTCGCAGAGGCTATGGAAGAAGAACTCACTGCTATCACAGAGAAGGAGGTCAGGAAGGATGGTGAGAAGGTTGGATTGGTGACGTTGGATCAGGTCAAGATTGAGACAATGGCCTTGTGCGGGTGAGTACTATCTCGGCGCCTATCTCCATGTTTCTTGGGCTGCTACCTAACTGTCTTTCTAGCATGCTGTCTCTGTCCACTTTCGGTCCTCCCTTTGCGCGCCGGTCTCGTCTGGAGCGACATCTAAAGAAACTCGTTCCGGACGACATACTATTGCAACAGGAAGGGCTGGGCGAACGCCTCACACGGCCTGAACTTCTCGATGCGCTCGAGGAACGTGGAATGTGCGTCGGACTTTCGTTTCTCTGATTGTACCGTCACTGACCTTGACACGAACAGTGTCGCCACTTCGTCTGAGACTCCCGCCCTGCAGAAGCAACTTCGCTGGTGGTTAGAGAATGTGGGAGGCCAGGACCTGAGTGAGGCCGATGCAGTGGCTAGGAGAATATCCTTAGTTGCTCGTAGTGGTCTTGGGAAATACTGAGCCCTCATGACTTTCTATGCTTTCATGCTACCTCGCCGTGGTAGGCCGTTTGATGATATTTATATATTACACGCGTTACTTTCACCCTCCGTTTGTGGGCGAAGTTGTTCGGTCTCTGGACCTTCACCTTCTCTGTTACATCGTTTTCGCATAGACTCATACTCACTCACACCATCCTCATCTCACTGTCATTATCATCGCTCTGTCGACCTATATATATCTAAAACATATTATTAATTCCAACGCTTTGCACGGATGACGCTTGCTCATTAGACTTGAATCTATGTGGTGTGGGCCCCATCCAGCCTAGAATATTTTGACAGCTGTGTACAGCGCTTGGGTCTAACAAAATGATCGCGAGTTGAGGCAAAGTCGAGGAAGGGCCCCGGGTATCACGCACTTTGCACTCTACACTAACGTCGATCTGTAGCTGTGTTGATTGAAAAGTAGAATTTCATGTGCCTGGCTGTAAATCCTTCTTGTGATTGAGGTCACTGATCGATAGTCTCTGCAACAAGGGGTATCCGCTACTGCAAGGGCATCCCGGCAGTGGCGAGTGTCACGATGGCGGCCGCTACACTACATTATTCTTTCACCTACCAGCAACACCTAGACAGAGGCCACCAAAGATACCTTGAGGGATCACCGTATTCACGGATACTAGGATAGTGCAGGTGGATGTGCGAGTAAGTTCTCGGGGTCAATTGTTGGTAAACGCCACTGAGCCACTGACGCTCGAGAACTCGCCGCAGACTCACTGGTTCCTCGTTTATTTTGTGAGCTCACATTTGATATTGTGCTGTAAAATTCTCTACATGAATCTGGTGCCCCCTGGTGGTTTGAAAAGTACAGACAATTACAAAAGAGGTTTGGATGAAAGCACTGCTTCGTGCAAGCGATCGCTGTTCAGAGCGTTCAGGACCCCGAGAACTCAACAAGGTGCCCGCCAGGTTGGCGGAGTCGGCGGTTGCGGTTGCGGACACCCCTTGCTCTGCAATCCTTTACTTACGCTCATGAGAGCCCCGTAAGGGGCCACAGGGGGTCACTACAGTCGTGCCCATTGTATCACGAACTCGTGGTTTCGTGTTCATGCTCCGCTCGCCGATCAAGCAGATATAAGGCTCTTGCTATCCTTATTGGTGTTTTTCGACGTCTCATCAACGTCTCATTCGCCCCCAACTGTTAGCACTGTACGCTGTTAGACCATGATCATGGATTGGAACATCCCTCCGGGCCCTAAGTTCCTATTCTCACACTACCATGTCTTCGTCTTTCCGCCTCTCGCCGCATATATACTACTATGGGTATTATCTTCTACTCTGTCATACAAGATCCACGGAGTGGTCAGAGTGATTCTTCCACTTCTGGCGATCCCTGTATTTTGTCTCGCACGCATACAGGCCAACGAATGGCACAGGAGTATCAAAGCGAGAAGAAGCGGCGGTAGACTTCCCAAGCTGATTCCTCACAAGTGGCCGGGTGGAATAGACCTCCTGCTGGATATGCAAAGGAAGCAGAAGACTATATATCCAGGTATTTTGATATCTTGACAACAATCCTGATGCTGTCACTCATACAATCGTCATTCAGGCGAGACGATGGCCCGGTTCTACGCGCAACATGGACAATGGACACTCTCCTCGAAGATGATGTTCAATACAATTGTATCCTATCTGTGCCTTACATGAGGTTGCATTCCAAGTCTGACCGCGTCTATAGATCAACACCGCCGAGCCCGAACATATCAAGGTCTGTCCATTTTTGTCTCTTGTGGGTGAGGCCTTTCTGACGGGAGCCTTTAGTCCATACTAGCTACCGACTTTGGGAACTTCGAGAAAGGTCCTGTCACTTTTGCGATCCTGCGGTCTATGCTCGGAAGTGGCGTGTTTAACTCTGATGGTAAGCCCTTTACATCGCCTTTCCGTTCGGTGTTCGTTTCTCATCGATACATATAGGCGATATGTGGAAGTGAGATAGCGCAGCGTATCTCTGTCAAGGACTTAAATAACCATGACCTGCTATAAAGATTCCATCGCACGATGACACGGCCCTTCTTTACGAAAGACCGTATATCTCACTTCGATATATTCAACCGTCATGCGGAGGATGCGATCTCGCAAATGAAGACACGCTTGAAGGAAGGATATGCTGTAGACTTACAGGTCAGTACTCTTCATCAACATAGGATGACATCCTTGATTGACTATTTTGATGTCGACTTCCGTCAGGATCTTGTTTCTCGCTTCACTCTTGACTCCGCTACCGATTTTCTCTTCGGAACAGACGTCTGCTCTCTTGCTTCTGGTTTGCCTTATCCTGCGGACAAGCAACCCATTACAGGTCTCTCGCTCACCTCATCCAACGCAGGCTCTGATTTCGCAGCTACCTTCACGGATGCTCAGACAACTACGTTGACGAGGCTTCGTTTCGGGCCTGTGTGGCCCCTATTTGAGTTCTGGAGAGACAAGCCAGCTCATCGTATGAAGTCCCTCGATCATGTCATAGATCCTATAGTTCGGTATGCTATCGAGAAGCAGAAGAGCACGGCAGGCCAGAAAGATAGTAAACCTGAAGAGGAGGAAACTTTACTCGAACATTTGGTCAAGACTACTGATGGTACGTGCTCCCGAACTGTATCTTGCGATACAAGACATCAACGACTAAGGTGGACTTCAGACTTCAAGCTCATCAAAGATGAGACAGTGCGATTCTTGGATTGCCTCTATGACTGCTACTGATGTATGTATATAGCTGAACATCCTGATTGCTGGGCGGGACACCGTAAGTATCTCTGCTGAACATCGCTCATATACTATGAGTTACACTCAATGACCTTATTAGACGGCGGCAACACTCACATTCGCAGTATACATGCTCGCTCAGCACCCGGACATTCTTTCTCGTCTGAGAGAAGAAATTTTTACGAAGCTCGGTGCTGGAGCAAACGGCCGAAGGCCGACCCATGAGGACTTGAGGGACATGAAGTACCTGAGAGCAGTTATCAACGGTACGCCTCCTCAGTTGCTATACCCTCGTTATTCTGTCCAGCACATGTTCACGAGATGCCATTTAGAGACACTCAGATTATATCCGGTGGTGTACGCGTTTTGTTCCCTGAGTGATATTGCCACCTGCTTAGTTTGTAACATAAATACAATAACTTAGGCCTTTCAACATTCGGTAAGTTCTTTTCGCTCGTAGACATGCACAACAGGAACAAATTACGAAGACTTCACACAGAACGGCAACCAAAGACACGCTGTGGCCCTCGAAAGAGCCTGGAGAGAAACCTTTCTTCATACCAGCAGGTTCTTCGTATGTTGATCTCCAAGTCTATGACCGATGTCATGACCTGACGGGGCGTTCACCCATGTCTCGACAGTGTGATCTATTCTGTCTTCTTGATGCACCGTCGCACAGGTATGCCACTTTCGTCTAGTTGAAGTCTTCCCATGGCCTAATCCCACCAACCACAGACCTTTGGGGCCCAGACGGTACGTCCCGTCCCGTCAGACCATGCTGTATCTGGGCTAATTTCGGTGCAGCTCTGGAGTTCGATCCAGATAGATTCTTGGACGAACGTCTGCACAAGTACTTGACACGTAACCCCTTCATATTTCTCCCGTTCAACGCTGGCCCTCGAATCTGTCTGGGTCAACAGGTGTGTTTGCTACTTTTTTTGTTCTATCGCCGCTGGCACCGTCCCTGCTCTGCATTCATCAGTGTCGTTGAACCTGTGTAAGCCTGTGACTGACATGCATCTGAACCGCGTCTAGTTCGCGTACAACGAGGCATCATTTTTCCTTGTCCGACTGCTCCAATCTTTTGCGTCCATCACTTTGACACCCGAGGCGCAACCATCATCTCATCCTCCCGCTCAATGGGCTCAGTTGCCTGGAAGGGCATCTAGGGAGAAGACATGGATAAAGTCGCACTTCACGTTGTTCGCTGCCGTAAGTTCTGTTCTCCTATCGGTACTGTTATTGGTGACTGACTCAATTGTATATTCTTCGGATAGGAGGGGCTTTGGTTGAAGATGGAGGAAGCGTCCGACGATGGTGGCGTTGAAGTGCTTTCGGCATAGACGGTCATGCCCCAGGTGCTTCTAGTGAGTGCGGGAGCTATCGTGCTCTATATCTGTTTTCACTCTCATACAACTAACACTTTCTGCCAAACTACTCCTCGCTAGGTCAGTGCACACTTCTTTTGCACCTACAAATGTCTCAACTTAGTGGGAGTGGATAGGCCTTCACGTTCTTTCACGCAAACCCGGAAGAGGTCCGGAGTTTTCGCAGCTACCGATTGAATCGACTCCATCTTGTAAGCTATGGGCGCTTGTCTGATGAACAGGATCTTGTGGGGTCAAACACATGTGGAGGGTAGCGTCGTCCAACTATTATTTATATCTATATACTGGTACTGTCTAGAGCTTCAAACCAAACAGCTTATGACTGTGCGAAAGTACGACCCGGGCTTGATGTATTACAGGAACGGTCGTTGGGTCCGACTGTAACTGCTTTACACGTATCTTGGCGCTCGTCGGTTGCTGTATCGAGTTTGGCCGGAACAGTCCTTGAAACGTGTTAGACGTTCAGATGAGACTTTACCTTTGGAGACTTCCACTTGCCTGGCCGTTCAAGAGCGTATTGGAGCGTCAATCGCTGTTCCGTCTTCTCATCATTGGCTCCAACGCTCGTGCCTCGTTGAGCTGATCATCCTGAGCCTAGTTAGGTTCTCACACCCGAAGCATTCCAGCCGCGATGCCGTTGGTGTAAACTTTTGCAAACGTTGATGGTGGCGTCTCCTTCAACCCCATATACATAAAGCTGGATAGCGCGTTCCCTTTGAAGCGCTTTCACAGGCTTTCACCTGTTCTTCCTTGTGTTGAACCTCAGGCTTGGGGCTCGCGCAGCACTCACTTTCGGCGATCTTCTCTGGAGCTGGCTGAGGAGTTATAGACAATATGGCACCATCATCTCTTCACTATGTCCGGACTGATCTTCTTGAGGTCGCCTTCTCATCACTCTTCTACGGTGAGTCCACCCACATGCCGATCCAATGCAATCAACGACGATTTACATGTGCCCTGGTCCTGATAGGTATTTTTTTGGTCGCAATGGGGCAATCATCGTACTTCTTGTGGTGCGTGTTCATGTTCTTACGCTATTTGAGCTCAACGACACTAACAATCTATCAATTACAGTCGACAAGGGCCATTCCAGACAAGAACGAGCGGTTTCCTCATGGTGGCAACCCTCATCATGTTCGTTGCAGCGACATGCTCATGGGTGGAGGAGATCGTGGACGTTTTACTCTATCTCCCATATGACCTCGATCTGAAAGCGAAAGTAAGCTTCATCGTCGATAACGAGAACCAACAAACAGGCTAATAATAAAATCAAGGTTCCTGCTGCCATCACCCACAAAGACAACTCATTGATCACGCTGAACGATGTTGCTGTGAGAATCGTCTATATTCTTTCGGATTGTATCGTGGTACAGCGTGCTTGGATCCTATGGCGACAGAACCTGAAGGTCAAAATCATTCTCTGTATGTGCATCCTAGCCACGGTTGGTGAGCAGTCTCATGCCTTGCCCTCATTCTCGACAATACATACTAAACGGATAATGAAGTGGGATCAGTTGTGGATGTTTCATTGGATCTCGAGGACCGATGGGACGGGGAAGGCATCAGTTTCAAAGGTCTATCAGCAATCCTCGGACGAGCGCTCATCATGGCGATCCCGACACTGTTTACCAACCTGTGCGCTACTACGTTGATCGCGGTGAAAGCTTGGTGCGTCTTCATCGGAAATGTTGATGACTGCTACCCGTAGTGACACACTGAACCACATACAGGAAACACCGCGTCTCGATTCGAAAAAACTTACGTGAGGGCAGCACCCGGACCAGCGTGGAGAAGATACTAGCCCTGCTAGTCGAGTCTGGGGTCTTCTATTGCTTCATCTGGGTACATCGAGCCCTTTCTTCTTTCTCGAGGACGTTCATCAATTCTCTCCCAGGTAATATATATTATTGCCGCCGCGGGTTTCTTCCCCAGTACTGCTGCGACAGTAATCAGGGAGGTCCTCATACAAGTAGCGGTAAGCTTTTCGCCCTACTCTCTAGGTCTTAATCGACAATATTGATGCGACTCCATTAGGCGACATATCCCTGTATCATTGTTTGCCTAGTGTGTCTGGCAAAGACTCATTGTGATCGCCACTTCACCTACATCGAAACCAGCCCCAAATTTGCTCCGGCTCCTCCAATGCGACGTGGTAGCGCTCCAGATAGCACCATAGACTCGACAGAGCTGGAAACCCATTACTACAGGTCGTCGTCCTTTCACTCAAACCACTCTATCCCAGCCTTTCACGCGAAACCGGAACACTCGATATACGTCGAGTCTGATGTCACTTCTCAGAACGTGAAGGCGGCCGATGTGGCCCACATAGTCTAAAACAGCTCGTGAATATTTGCCATATCCCCACTGCTTCCAACACGCTCACCTTCTTAACTTGTTTCCTGCTGCGTGGTCTCCCCTACCTTTACCCTAATTTATCCTCTGTATTGCGCGCCTTCACTTATACTAAGCTTCGGATTCCTAGCTAATTTCTCCTAATCATGCCACATCTCTCTGCTTTCTGACCTGGTGATATAATAGAAAATGTACATTATTCGAGGGAGTTGAAGGGGGATAATCCACTCCCGTCATCACTATGTATAACTGTACGATAGGTATATGGTTATTGGTTATTCACGAGTCGAAATGATTACTGCGTACACTTCAGTCGAAGTTCCAGAACATGTCTTTAACAACTGCAGGCCAGTGTCCCACTTGAGGCAGAACAAGCATGCATAATATTTCCAACAGCACAACAAGAAGTCCGCCACATTATAAAATCACTTAAGTCTACTATATCCTAGCCAAGAAGGCGATGGCGGGCTTGGGCGCACAGAACACCCTCGACGCCACACAAGTCCCACACATACGACGGCTACGGCAAACAATGCTAACAACACAAGTTGATTCGACCTCTGATCCATTATCTTTCGATTTGGAGCCGTAACAAGAAGATCTGGTCTTCTAGCCTGTTGTGGAGAAGGCCCAAACGCATCGCTCATCACCCGAAAGATAGGGTATTCATCGCCTTTGATGACAGGCATGAGGTTGAATGTCACGAAGCTGTCGGTGCTTTCGGGCTGATAACCGGTCTCATTAGTATCATGAACGGAAACGCAATCGACAGCTCTAAACTCACCTCGAGTGCGACGAAGGCGAGAGCAGCGTGCTTTTGGTCCGTTCGTACTACGAAGGATCCGTTTGGTGCGGGGAATACGCGATCGTAAGGCTCAGTGGTGACTGTGTACCGGAATGCCGTCTCGAAATAATGGGGAGCAGCTGAGGCACTAGTTATCCGCAAGGCCTCGACAAGTCCTGTCCAAGGTTCTGTCAGGGTTTCGACATGGAGACCAAGTGCTCTCAGGCGATCGGCGATGCCGCTGTAGGCTGCAGGAATGAGGTACGCGTGCGGGCGAGGGCGAGTGAGATTTGCCACCACAGGCGTTGTACTAAAATGGAAGTCCATGAATTCAGAGCTGACGCCTCTCGAAAGATTCGGACTTACAAGGCAAACTCGATATCGTGTTCCACTAGCTTCTGGTCAACAAGATCGATGAATGGGTAGGGGCGACGGCCAATCCTTGAATGGGAAGTGACAATGATATCATCATCCGTTTCTACCACTCTTTTCACTGCTTGGTCGATGGTCTCGAGGATCAAACCAGAGTTCTCCCAAGCTACATCGAGGATAGCATTGGCCGTGCACAAACAACTTGCAACTCGTCTCGCGAAGTGTTGATCTGCAAGGTTGATCCCTCGGGTCTCTGTGAGAAGTGAAATCGTCTGGGAGAGCCCCATGGAGTTGCGCCCAATCATGGCGTCGGGACCCGCTTCGTTGAAGCGTATATCCGAGGGATTTGATGCTTTTGCTGAGGTGACGTAGTCCGAGTGCCTGAAATTTGCTTTATCCAGATCGGAGCGGATACGAGCTACTACGAGATTCTCTGTGAGGTTTCGGATGGCTGCGTCAATGTTCAGATTCTGGAAGAATCGTGGTCAGCAATTTTCAATACAAAGCGGGAGGTTACATGCTCTACCTTAGCCCCAGCGAGCAACATGTCTGAAGAATGAGCGTATCGGCCATTCAACCAACGTCTCCCTGCGCTGAAATCATGCATATCGACCGCGATGTGTGGTTGGAAATGGTTGAGGAGGGTTTTGATGGCACGCGTCTGTGGGTGAGTGACCGTGATGTGATCTCTGTTGGGGTCGAGATTATCTGGGAGGAAGCGTTGGTAGTAGAACGCGCCGTCCGGATTGTAACGAGGGAGTACACTAATATCGAGCTTCTCCAGCAGGAGGGCAGTACGAGTTGAATTCGCGTCAAGTTGCCCGATCAAAGCAAGAAGGTTAGCTTCGCCTCCAGACTCGTTTCCGTGCGCTGTCATTCAAAATCAGCGTGCTTGTCACACCGTGCAAGTAAAAATATGCTTGATTACGCGTACCTCCTGGTATGGAACACAATGAGCTATCAACACCACAATGGAAGTGAATCTGTCACCATACCTCCTTGGAGCCACACACGCACTTTGGCTGTCGAGTGGTCACCATTTGACAGATACACGTATGGAATCACCCGCCCCTCTGGACTTCTCTGCTCGAGCTCGTGGTACTGTGCGTATGCAGGATACCTCCCTGCAAAATCCTGCAAAAAGCGCTCTGTTCCGCTGTATGAGACGTCGAGAAGTCCCTAAAGCACAGGAGTACTGACTCATGGTGGCGTCGGAGGTCGGAGAAGTTGTACCATTCGTCCATCCTTCAGGATCATCAGGACCGTCGGTAAACACAGGGGAGAGTAGTTGCCAGGCTTTGTCGACAAAGAAGAATTGTTGGTCCACCCAGTCAGGATCCTTCTGAACTGGAGCATGGTTGAAGCCATATTGAAGGTCCGCTAGAATAGAAACAGGGAAAAACAGTAGAGCAAGAGCACAGGCATACGTCCGCATGATGGAGATGTAGCAGAAGCCAGCCAGACGCTCTAATGCGTGACGGTTGTTCGTGGCAAGGGTGTGTTGGGTGTGCGGAAGGAAAAAAGAGCGTAAGCGCCGGCGCCACACAGTCTTGAATGATTCCGCCGTCCGGCGTGCCGAGTTTGGTTTTAGTCTCCGACTTTCCAGTCCGCTTCTGCTTCCGTTGCTCCAACCCCAACTCGAACTTGACCGTCACCCAACCTCTCACGGAAACACGACTCTGGTCCTATCACAAAATCATCATATCTCTAGACTCTATACGAGTGCTTCCTTGTGTTTATGTCTGGTCTACGGTATAAACCTGGCGATCCAAACAATCCCTATGATCCAGCAGCACTCACAGGAGACCGTGATGTAGACAATGCAGCTGCCGCTGCGCGAATGGCTGCTGATCCATCGAAGCTCGCTTTACTTGGCAAATTGAAAGATGATCCAGACAAGATGAATCAGTTCCTTGAGATGTTGAGAGCAGATGCAGCTGAAGGAATAGCCAGAGGCGAGACGCCCTTCGAGACCATGATGCGAGAGAAAGCGGAGTGGGCCAAGGCTGACGCCTTGAGCGCAAAGGTGAAAGAACGGGTAAGTTTGCAGCTGTCATCTAGACCTGCTTGCCCTGATACATATGCAATGCTTGTGCGAAGGGAAATGCTGCATTCAGAGCCGGTGATTTGAAAGAAGCGTATATCTGTTACACCGGTTGCATCACAGAGAGCGGTCATGAACCCACATACTCGCTCAATAGGGCCGCGGTGTGTTTGAAAGCTAAGGAGTGAGCATTCAACATCGTGCGCATATCTACATCTGCTGATTTGGCCTGATTTCTCACCAGTTATAAACGAGCTGAAAAGGATGCCACCGATGCTGAGGAGAGCGATCCAGGTTCAGTGAAAGCACTCTTCCGTCGCGCGCAGGCACGGCGCCACTTGGGGAAACTTGATGACGCCGAGGCAGGTGAGAAGCTACTCCAGCAATGTTCTACCCGGTCTATGCTCGTCTGTAGAATGAGCCGGGATTCTAACACCCTTCTATACCCCAGACCTAAAAGCCGCGTTGTCCGCAGCACCTAATGAGCTCCCCATCCAAGCAGAATGGGAGGAACTCAAAAAATTGAAGGCCATGCCGGAAGACGAACGCAAAACCTGGCTTGAGGAGAATCGTGGCATAGATTTGGCCACGACTTTCGATCTGACTTTTACTCGACTTCAAGAGCTCGCAAACAAGGTGCGCGCCGAGTGCGATACCGAAGATGCGTAGAGGGGAACAAGACTTGTGGGCTTTCGTGCTTTGCCATTTGCTGTGTATACTTTCTTGGATAGTTCGTAGTTAAAAATTGGCCGCATAGCATGTCTATGTGCTTTGAAGATGTATGTATACGGGTATTGTCCGTGCGCCTCATCTCTAAAGAATGCTTCACCACACAGGTTTACAGAGCTGTATGGTCCCAACTTCTGATCAATCATGGTTTGACGTGGCTACCGAAGGATTGCCTTCTAAATAACGCCACAATAGCGTTAGCACTTGCTAGGTATGGCTAGACCTGGGTCGGAAAGCGCACCAAAGAAGCTGGGTAAAACCGAGAGATACTGACCGTGGCAACTTTGAAGTCCGAGACGCCAATGAATAAATATGACCAGATATAGTCCGCCTCAAACGCTATAGAAGTCCATGCCCAACCCACTGAAAGACAAGTCCACCGCCACCCTCGCACGAAGAAAAGTCCACTGTGCACCCCTAGGCTGTCATCACAATCACATACAAATCTTCGCATTTCCCTCTGGCGTCCACACCTTCCCCAACGCCAAGCCTAGCGAAAGCACCATCACCACCACTCCGAACGTCACACACGCATAAGCCGGTAATCGTTTTCTCGAATGCCACGCGTATTTTGTGCGTTGGGGACCCAAACTCGGTGACGACGAGGACGACGGAGAGGAAGAGGATGTGAGTTTGAGGAAGCAGGCGGCGGGGAAGATGAATGCGAGGGCTGTGGCGGAGACGCCGCCTGTGATTTCGAGCATGACGCCGAGGTCGCAGGTTATGAGGGAAACTGAAGTGTATGGAGTGAACGTTAAGTACATTGAGGATGGAGGATGATTGACCAAGGAAATATATAGACGTACGGAGCATGGAGGCGAAGAGGATGGTGGTGGTGAAGAAGAGGTGGCGTTGCATGCTGAACGTCTCGTGGGAGAAGAAGTATTGTTCGATGACCTGCTCTGGGATCAGGGTATATTCCGATGCTTTCGAGCGAGACATATATCATACCTCTCTGCACACGAATAACTCCAACGGTAGTGTTGTGAACATATTCAGTCCAAAACAAAACCTCGCCACATTGATTAAGGTGTCATCCTGCGAAACTTCTCTTGAGATCTCATATTATAAACGTACAGAGGAGTGCACCTACCGCAGAGAAATTATTCAAGATGTTACCCTCCGTCTTATCCGTAAACACCCAATATCCCGAGATCGCCATCGTGAAACAGCAGACCAGCGAGATGAGCGTCGACACGTGCGTCACCATCGCAAACCGGTCCATTGTCGGCGTCCTCAAGCTCCCATAGATCAACAAACTATTATGATGGCAGACGAATGCAAAGCTAATGACACCAATCGCTTGAAAAATCCCTGGTTCGATGATGGAAAACCGCTTGGCCGGGTCGCCCTTGAGGAGGGGCGAAACGAGCGGGCCTTCGTAGATTACGGAGAAGACGATGATGAGCATGCCGCAGAGGGCGAGTGAGGAGGCAATGGAGAGTTTATGGATGTCGCGATAGAGGGAGAGAGGGTAGGAGATGCAGATTGTGCAGAATGCGATTACGAATTGGCGGTTTGTGAGGAGGTAGAGCACGGGCATTGTGCGAAGGGCAGGGAAGGAGGAGCGGATAACTTGAGGTATAGTATCGCCTAAAGAGACCATGGTAAGTACAGCGTTAATCATACGAGAGCTTGCAACGACGCACCGATGATGATCCCGAAAGCACACATGCCTTTCGAATACCTGTATTTCGTCAAGTACTCTTCACGTCACAGACAATATGACTGACCTCCAAAGGCAAAGGCAAACTGGAAGAACGAGACGGCCGCGCGACCACTGGAGCCAAAACAGTGGTTCATGATGCCAATGTAAGAATTGGTGCCGCTCAGTTTCGCATTCGTAATGATGAGACGGATGGTCCAATCGGTGACGCCACACAGGATGACGAGTAGGAACAGCCCAGTGAAGAAGCCTGCTCGACTAACGGCGTATGGCAGTCCTATATGAAACCATTAAGAAACTAGTCAAGAAAAGAATAGGCATCGTAAGTACCAATAATTCCTAAATTTATGCGAGTCATTCAGATTCTGTCAGTATGCATCCCTCGAGATAGAGTGCCGCCACAGTGGCTCACCTGCGCCGAGGATAGAGTTCGACATGTTCGCTATGGAGTTCATCATACCGCCCCCAGAATGTTGTTTCGCCGCAAGCTCATCCAAGTCAAGTTCTCCATTTCCATATCCATCTGAGAGAGGTATCGAATCATCCAGGCTCCTCTGTACAGCGGAAGAGTCTGCAAGCCCAACGAGAAGAGGCATAGACTGGTCTCGCCGCCGACTAGTCTGCTGTTCTGAATCAATATGCGCCAGTGAGGCATCATCCAGGTCGTCTGTGTCTAGCTCATACGCTACAGGAAGCAGATAGCGGTTCAGGTCGATGTGCACTCACACAGGCGGTTCAGACTACGCACCTGTCTCCCGACTCTGATAAGTAGACCGTAGTGGAGGTCCAACGACCTGTACGTCCTCATGAAATCTCACTGTCCTCTCTGCCTTTGATTCTCTAGTATCGAGTCCATCCAGAGCAGAGTCTTCGAAGTCATCTTCGTCGTGCGCCGAGAAAAGAACGTCTTCATGAGTCGTGGCGGCGGATAGGTCTTCCCTAGAGTCATTGAGCAACGGTTGACTCGCTTCGCCTAGACGTGAAGATGGGCGAGTACCGCGTCCAAGCATGGTGGGTATGCGGTGGTCTAAGCCAGAGGAAAAGAGCGACTAAAAAGAAATGTTTGTGGTTCACAAGCTGAAGCCCATTGCTGTGCGTCGAGCGCTGTGAGAAACCGGCGCGCCTGCGCGTCAAACGCGGTCCTTGATAATTCTGTCCTAGAATAGGTCTTAGTTACCTGCGCAACGTACTCCTTTGGCTCCGCTGTAAAAATGCCAAATAAATTGTTCAAACGTTTTCAGATGTAGCGGACGCGTTGAGAGCACAGAGTTGGGCGGAAGACGGGAAGAATTGTGCCAGAGCGCAATTCGAGATAAAATCGAATTGATGCGGCAATGGCCGTGCTAATCACAGATCCGGAAACGGTGAGCGCTTGAGGCAGCCCAGGACTTTATTCTGCTCGACGAGTCACTCGACCCCCACAGCGTGCCCTAGCACCAGCAGATCCCAGCGTAGCCTCTCTAGTCTTTCGGCCACTGGGATTATAGTACTAGAAAATCCCTTCCGATATCATGTCTTTTCCCCCACACGATCGTGCGTAGTAGTCTAATCACTAAAAGATCCAATAAACTCATCATTTTACTCTGCTCTTGCTGCTGGAAAACACATTGGTCACGATCTTACCTCAGTAACGACTCCCTTCAACTTTGCGCAGGAAGAGGAAAAGGTCATCAAGTTCTGGAGAGAGATCGATGCTTTTCAGACGAGTCTGAAGCTCTCCGAGGGTAGGCCTGAGTTTTCTTTCTATGATGGACCGCCCTTTGCCACCGGTCTTCCGCATTATGGACATTTGCTCGCTGGCACTATCAAGGTGAGTCACTGAAGCTAGGATATGAATACCCTTTCCCAATGAAATCATCTTATCATTTCAATTGACTTGTCGCCACACCTCCTAGGACATCGTAACTCGCCACGCTCATGTCTCAGGCCACCATGTCCCAAGACGCTTCGGCTGGGACACCCACGGTCTCCCTGTCGAACACGAGATCGACAAAAAACTAAACATCACGTCTCGGGAAGACGTTATGAAGATGGGCCTCGATAACTACAATGCCGAGTGCCGCGCCATCGTCATGCGTTACGCAGGAGAATGGCGCAACACCGTCGAGCGGATGGGACGATGGATCGATTTCGACAACGATTACAAGACCCTCAATCTGAGCTTCATGGAGAGCGTTTGGTGGGCGTTCAAGCAGCTGTTCGATAAGGGACTGGTGTACCGTGGATTGAGGGTCATGCCTTATTCGACGGGTCTGTTGACGCCCCTAAGTAACTTCGAGGCGGGGTTGGATTATCGGGATGTTAATGACCCTGCTGGTGCGTTTCGTTCTCTGTATCTCATGATGGGCTGGTCTCAAGAGCTTGTTTGAATAGTTACTGTGGCGTTCCCACTCGTCGACGATCTCTCCACATCGCTCTTGGCATGGACGACCACACCCTGGACTCTGCCGTCAAATCTCGGTCTCTGCGTCCACCCCGATTTCACCTACATCAAAATTCACGACCAGGAGCGGGATCAGAACTTCATCATCAACGAAAAGCTCCTACGGACACTATACAAGGATCCCAAGAAGGCCAAGTTCAAGAAGCTCGGAACCTTCAAGGGGTCCGACATGAAGGGTTGGCGATATGTTCCTCCGTTCGAGTACTTCACTGAGCGGGTTCGTCTTCTCCTCGTTCAGACTCTTTCTTGGCGCTGATGGTACCGTCTGGATTTAGTACGAGGACAAGGCCTTCCGTATCCTCAATGACACCTACGTCACGGACGAGAGCGGAACGGGCATCGTCCACCAAGCTCCCGCGTTTGGTGAAGACGATCACCGCATTGCCCTTGCGCATGGCGTCCTTCGCGCTGACGAGATGCCGCCATGCCCCATCGATGACTCTGGCAAGTTCACAAGTGAGGTGCCGGACTTTGTGGGGCAGCATGTCAAAGTACGTTGGTGTTATCGTCGAGATAAGATAACATTTGCCTATACTCACCCTTTGCCTGTTACTAGGTCGCGGACAAGGAGATTCAGAAGGTGCTAAAGGCAAAGGGACGGTTGATCGTCCAGTCAACATTGAACCACTCGTATCCTTACTGCTGGAGGTTCGTCGGACTCCTGCTTTCTGGGCTAAACTCCGTCATATTGACCGACATCTCCTGCGCGCAGGTCAGGTACTCCGCTACTCTACCGCGCCATCCCCGTCTGGTTCGTTCGCGTGCAGCCGATCACCGACCAACTCATGCAAAACAATGCCGAGACACACTGGTGAGCTATTTCCAGCACTACAGCCCCTTCTATATGGGCTCATGCTTTCTCCTTTCTCAAGGGTCCCACAACACGTCAAAGAGGGACGGTTCGGCAACTGGCTCGCTAATGCTCGAGACTGGAATATTTCGCGGAATCGCTTCTGGGGGACACCCATCCCGTTGTGGGTCTCGGACGATTACAAGGAGGTATGCCCACAAACTCCTTGGCGCCTCTGTATCTTCAGAATGCTCATCGAAGCGGATGATATGGTAGATTGTTCCCGTCGGATCCGTCGAGGAGCTGGAGAGGCTATCCGGTGTGAAGGGCATCACGGACATTCACCCCGACAAGATCAACCATATCACCATCCCTTCGCAGCAGGGCAAAGGTGATTTGAAGAGGATTGAGGAGGTGTTTGATTGTTGGTTCGAGTCCGGAAGGTCAGTCTCTGTCCTTGTCTCCCCTGCCGCCATTCCCAACCAGTGACCATCTGTACTGACCCCCGGTCTGAAAAATAGCATGCCCTATGCTCAGCTTCACTATCCCTTCGAAAACAAGGAACTCTTCGAGAAGACGTTCCCCGCGAACTTCATTTCCGAGGGTATTGACCAGACGAGAGGTTGGTTCTACACTCTGTTGGTGTTGTCGTCGCATCTGTTCGGAAAGGCACCATGGAAGAACTTGATCGTGACGGGTTTGGTCTTGGCCGCGTATGTCCCGCCATACTTCGTGTGGCGTGACCCTTTGAACTGACAATTTCTGGTCTTTCAGCGATGGAAAGAAGATGAGCAAGAGTCTGCGTAATTACCCGGACCCGAACTTGATCATCAACCAGTATGGTGCTGATGCTACCAGGTACGCCACATTCTTCTTTCTTGGGTGGGATTAGCGACTAACGTCGTAAACAGAATGTTCCTCGTCAACTCCCCCATCGTCCGAGGAGACAACCTCCGCTTCCGCGAAGAAGGCGTCCGCGAAGTCGTCTCCCGCGTTCTCCTACCCTGGCTCAACTCCTTCCGGTTCTTCCTCGGCCAAGTCGCACTGCTCAAAAAATCCACAGGCCACTCCTTCAAATACGACGCCCACGCGCCCGTATCGAACAATGTCATGGATCGCTGGATCCTTGCGCGGTGTCAGTCGCTCATCAAACTCGTGAAGGAGGAGATGGCGGCGTATAGGCTGTATACGATCATCCCGAGACTGTTGGATCTGGTGGACGAGTTGACGAATTGGTATATCAGGTTTAACAGGAGGAGGTTGAAGGGAGAGGATGGGAAGGAGGATACGGTTCAGGCCCTGAATACGCTGTTTGAGACGTTGTTCACGCTTTGTAGGACGATGGTCAGTCAATCCGTTCTTCTTACCTTGTTCACGGCCCTGTTACTAATTCGATTGTGGCGATCTAGTCATCATACACGCCGTTCTTGACTGAGAACATTTACCAGACGTTGCGGACGTTCATCCCCGAGGACCCAAAGGCTGGTGATACCCGGTCTATCCACTTCATCCTCTTCCCAGAAGTGAAGGAGGAGTACTTTGATCCGGCGATCGAGCGCCAAGTCAAGCGTATGCAGATTATCATCGAGCTCACCCGAACCGTGCGCGAGCGCCACAGTATCTCATTAAAGGTAAACATTTTTGCCACGCAAACTTCCTCCACATAGGAGCTCATCACGAACTCAATTACAGACACCTCTCAAAGAACTCCTTGTCTTCCACGCCGACCCGCAATACCTCGAAGACGTCCGCTCCCTCCAACGCTATATCGAATCCGAACTCAACGTCCGCGACGTCGTCCTTACCTCCGACGAGTCCAAATCCGGCGTCAAATACCGCGCCGTAGCCGACTGGTCCGTCCTCGGTCGCAAACTCCGCTCCAACCTCGGCATAGTCAAAACCGCGCTTCCCGCCCTGACCTCCGATGAAGTCAAATCGTACACCGATACGGGAAGGATCACCGTCGCCGGCATCGAGCTCGTCGAGGGCGATCTGACCGTGCAGCGGTATATCGAGGTTCCTGAGGGCGAGGGAGGCCAGTATGCCACTAATACGGATAATGATGCGGTTGTGAGGCTGGATGTGCAGGTCCATCCGGAGTTGGCGGGCGAGTGGTTGGCGAGGGAGTTGATTAATAGGGTGCAGAAGTTGAGGAAGAAGGCGGGGTTGCAGGCTACGGATGATGTTGATGTGTTTTATAGGTTTGAGGAGGGGGCGGGACAGGAGTTGGTGCAGGCGATGAAGGACCATGGAGAGGTTATTAGGAGGACGGTGAGGAATGTGCCGGTGGATGTGAAGGAGAAGAAGGGGGGTAAGGTGTTGATTGAGGAGGAGCAGGAGGTGGCGGAGGTGAAGTTCGCGCTGTTGTTGGTGAGGGCATGAGCATGCACGGTTTATTTGTGGGTTCATTCATGCTGGGCGTTATGACGGGTATGAAGATGAAGTAAAGAGCAGTTGTAATACAAGACATTGTTGTTCCATCTAGAATACAGAGTTGATCGCTCTCTTGAATACAGTACAGATAGTTACAGCGTGAAAGCAAAAAGCACGAACACGAACATAGACGCCAGAGAGGACGCAAGGTATATCACTTCTTCGTCGACCCGAACCCTCCAAAGCCCATCATATTCATCATATCCACGTCCGCACCACCAGACTCTGCAGCAGTCTGCTGAGCGAGCTCGAGCCTCGCCTTCTCTCGTTGGGCCTTCTTCTGGTTCTTCTTCTCCTCGCGAGCGGCCAATTCCTTAGCGCGAATTTCAGCGAGGCGTTGGTCAAAATCAAAGGCTTTGGCGTTGGACGCGTCTTTTGTCTTCTCGCGAAGGTAGGCAATTCGTGCACGGACTTGTTCGACGGTCGAACGCTCTATTCGCGTAGTCTGCCCAAGTGCACGTAGATCTGTGGGTCGAATGAGTGAGCTGCTATGTAGAGCCTCAAGGGAACGTCAACATACGTGCTCGACCATTGATGTGGTCCAAGTAGCCAGTACTATCCTTGTACGTCCGGTTACATGTTTCGCAGTAGAAACCAGGTTGCCCAGGGCCTCTACCACCAGGGTTCTGCACGACCATAGTTTTATTCAGGTTCTTGTCAAGCTCGAGATCATGGTCTCGTCGTTTCATGAGCTCTGTAGGTTTGGGCAGGTCTTGTTTCTTCGCCCGCAGAGGTTTCTTCCCTATCAAATACCGACGGACACATATTAGTATTATGGATTGTAGATACAAGTAGGAGAGACTCACCTTGCTTCATCCGCTCGTCATTCTCCTTCATACGGTCGCGCTCCTCCTCGTCTTTCTTCTTCGCTCGTTCAGCATACTCCTCCTTGTCCCATTTTCTACGAAAGTCTGTGTCCGCCGCCTTTGCACCATACGCGCCCTGTTTATCGGCCATAGCAGAAGAGAAAGGCAATAAAGCTGAACTGGAGGTGGTGGCGCAAGACAAAGTGGTTTAGCGCCCACGTGTGGCTGGCGCCTGCGGTGCGAAGTCGAGCGGAGTCGCACGCGACTTGGTCAAAACATTCAAAACCGCTCTGCTCTCTCTCCTTCTGTCTGCTTGCTTCTTGATTCCCACAGCTCCTTCCCCAGTGGCATGCACCGCTAGCCACCCATCACACTCTTCAGATATACGACACGAACACGACACGAATAATCGCATATTAATAAGATGAGCAATGAAGCGGATGACAGCCACTTCATAGCCATCTTCCCCCTCCCTTTCCGCGTTCTCTTCCTCGTAGGCCTCGGTATCTGGGGCTGGGGCGCAAATTTACACGGTCTCTACTTGCTCGGAATCGATGCAGCCAACGCTCTCGATCTTCGACCACGAGATTCACCGGACGGAACTCTTACGCCATTACCGATTTCGAGGAGTTCCAGTCAACGTGGCTTCAAGTTCGTTCAAGATCCTGCGTCGTACTATGCGCCCGTCTATCGCCTTGCAGGGTTTTATACCGTCTTTTGCACTATCTCGTGGATGCTCTATCGTTATGCGACTTTTGGCGACGTCGCGGAGGTCAACACCTACAAGTATATTCCGGCTCTGTGCGCCCTGGGCGTATGCATGGGTCTCATCTCCCCATTAAACACATTACAAAAACGTGAGCGTGATGTGTTTCTACTGTAAGGCAAACCCCATCATCTCACACTCCCAGGTCACCCTCTCCACTATCACTACCCATCATCGCCACCGAATCCACTAAATCATCATCACCTGCTCTAAAAAATCACCTCGCTCACGCCCAGCTCTGTCCAGCTCGATCCGAAGATGTCTGTTTCCGCCTTCGGGGAGGCCGATATATTTCTCGGATGTCGTGTTTGCGGATGTGTTCACTTCGTTCGCGAAGGTGTTGGGCGATGTGTGGCTTTCGGTGTGCATGTTGATGCCGGGAGGAAGTATTTTGGAGTTGCCACAACAGGAGGGGTGGACGAGGTGGGTCTTACCGGCTCTGATGAGGTGAGTCTTTTGCTCTATCTATTCTTACGACGTCATACTTTTCACATGCCGCATGGGAGGACCTTCTCGACGTCCCTGCTTCACGAGCTCAACGCCTGATCTCGTTTTGCTCCAACAGCTTGCCCTATCTCGTACGCTTCCGACAATGTATGATCGAATGGACCGCCCCCTCGAACGAGAGTAAACGGCCACTCTTCAACGCGATCAAATACGCGTCTTCCTTCCCCGTCATCTTCCTCTCCGCGGCTCAACGGATCGTGGTCTCCGACCTCGTCAAGGAGAAGGGTGATCACATCAAGAATGAGGCGTGGCACGGGGAACATACCCTCTTCCGGCTTTGGTACGTTCCTCCTTTCTCAAGGCCATGTTTTCTTGGTCACCGATGCTGATAACGGTTTCCAACCGCAGGCTGTTGACCGCTTTGGTAAACTCGCTGTATTCGTTCTGGTGGGACGTAACGAACGATTGGGGGTTCAGTCTCTTGCAGCCTTCCTGGCTCAACCCACCACCAAAACCGTCCAGACCCACTTCACTCCCACGACCGCTCGTCCTCGCCACACTGCATGAACGAGCCGAATCGCTCACCAGTGTCCGGACGTCCGTGTCAACGCCGACGACCTCGCCCTCTGGTCTTTCATCACAACAGCCTACCCTCGATTCTATCGATGGTGCCTTCAAGCCGCCATTATCGCACTTGCGCTCACATTCTCCACTGTTACCTCTGAACACGACTCGTCCCTCATCCACGAACCATAATCCCACCCAACATCAACATCAACATCATCAGCAACAGCACCCCCTCGGCCTCCGTCACCCCCTGCTCTTCCCCCTACCCGTCTACCCCTCCATAATCTTCCTCGATCTCATCCTCCGACTCACCTGGTCCATAAAACTGTCCACACATCTCCACGCACACGCACAGGGAGAGGGAAGCGCGTTGATATTTTGGGTCGAGGTGGCGGAGGTGCTGAGGAGGTGGGTGTGGGTATTTGTGAGGGTTGAGTGGGAGGTGGTGAAGAGGGGGTTGACGGGAGCTGCGCCTGGGACGGGGAGAGAGATCGTGGATTGGGATGAGAGAGATGAGGAGGAGGATGAGAGGGTGGAGGGTGAGCAAGAATATGAGTTGGACGAGGAGAGGGACAGGGACAGGGATGCGGGGGCAGGGTCAGTGGCGGGAAGAGGATATGGAATGAATGGCTATAGCGGAGGCGATCCCGAGGGTCCGTTTGATGTCGTGTTTGAGGCGGAAGCGGCTAGACAGGACGGGAAAGCGAGGGTCGTTTGAGCTTTTCGCATCGTATCTCGAAAAGCTTAAACCTCGAGCGAGGCTTGCGGATTCGTGCAATTGGGGTATCGCGCTTCGGACTTGCGGTGCGATCGCCCTCCTATTTTATAGTTGTCTCTTGTTTCCATTTCTTGAAACTTCCATTTCGAATGCTTTTCGCGCTTTGAAGTACAGTAAGTTATTATACCCCCGGGGCTGTAATCGACGGGGACTTGCAGGTGAGTAACTTTAGATACGGTGGCACTGCTACATAAGTACGAATGGATTTCCGCTGGCGTAATGAGATCGACCGTTTCCGTGCCCTTAGGCTTGTGTTCTCGTCGTGGCCGGTGAGGTCAGCATGAGTGGGGGTAAGGGTGAGGGCATGTCTTGTAAAATTTAGGTGGTGAGGGTGGCCGGTGAGTGGACGGTGGACGGTAGAGCGGTGAACGGTGATAGGTACTGTATACATGCTTGATCAGTACGTGGCTTCGGGCGATTTACGGTCTGCGGATGGGTTGGCGCTGTGCGCAAAACAGATGCGGATTCGGACAGCGGGCAGCGGGAGTAGCGCTATGTCGTTCTAATTCATTCATGACCGGTCGTATTTATTCATCCTGTTTCGTTTGAAGGGATAGTTCAACTAGATCCTCTCACTCTCGCCGAGGAACACCCAGTGAAACCGAGCCTTTCCTACTGCCGCGAACTAGATGGTGAAAGGTGGTGTTGAGCAAAGTGCCACTGTGGCCACGCCAGACACGTGCGCTGGGCGCCTATCCATGTGACGACATCGCGGTAGGCGCGCCTCCTACGTCGAACGCGCGCTGGCGAACGCGCTGCACGGCGGTAAATTGCATGCGATGGGCTGGACGGTATCAAGCAAGAAAAAGGACACATCGTACTTACGAAGGCGATCGCAAAGCGCGAACAAGGAATGAAACGATCAGGCCACAATGTGCACGAGACATGTCAGACACTGAAAGAAGAGGAGCCAGCAATGCTTTGTCAGCAAACGAGCAACTCCGGCGTCTTGACGTATAATAGCCACTGAGTCCTCTGCGCTCGCCCAGCCAGCGACCCCTTCGGCCGTCCCTCGCCTTCCCATCAGCTCTCCCTCATCCGTCCTCTGTCCTCTGCCGTCGTACGCTATGGCGACCGTCATCTCGTCCCCAGGAAAAGTTCTCATCGCTGGAGGCTACCTCGTCCTCGACCCAGCCTACTCTGGCGTCGTCGTATCCACTTCTTCTCGGTTCTACACCGTCGTCCGCGACCCTGCTTCTGTTACCGGCACTCACACGCCAAACCATATCGAGGTCAGATCGCCGCAGTTCCTCGACGCTACATGGACGTATTCCGTAAACTACGACGCAAGTGGGAGTAAAGTATCCGTCGAGACGTACGTCTTGTGCTTTTGTCTGCTTTTTTGATCGTGCTTTCATACTTTGTGGGCGGAAAGTGCGGAGGGACCGTCGAAGAACAAGTTTGTCCATTTGGCGATTCAAAATACGCTTGCGCTCGTTGTCGAGATCAAGGGTGCGACCGCGCTCAAGGAGCGCCTCTCCCGGGGGCTTCACATTGTTATCGTCGGGGACAATGATTTCTACTCGCAACAGGACCAGGTTCGTCGGTATCACTTTTATCATCGCGCCGTCTTCAGAGATTCAGAGTTCTCCGTTTTACTCTCGTATACTGACCGCCGGCAATGCGCTTCTCTCGGTTTACACAAAATCACAGCTTCAAGCACGCAACCTCCCCCCAACGCTATCTTCACTCGCGCAATTGCCCCCGTTCAGCCCCACCAACGTCCGTCTCTCTGATGTCGCCAAGACGGGACTCGGCTCCTCAGCCGCCCTCATCACCTCATTCTGCACCGCCCTCCTCGTGCACTTCTCAGTCATCCCTCCCTCCGTCCTCGCCACATCTTCTCCGTCCGGCGCAAGCACAGAGGCCAAAAGACTAGCCCACAATCTCGCTCAATTCGTACACTGTCTCGCACAGGGCAAAGTCGGCAGCGGCTTCGACGTGTCTGCGGCCGTGTTCGGGAGCCATCTCTACAGGAGATTCAGCCCGGAGGTTATTCAGCCATTGATGCAGGACGAGAAGGTATGTCAAAAACTCGCTTCATCAACGTTATGGGTATGAAATCCGATTGCGGCATGATACGATGCGAGACCGACACGATACGACACGACGCATTACTGTGCGGCCGTGCGGCCGTTCCCTCCTTCCATTTCATCTCCTCCACCCCACAAAAACCGACCGTCCCTTAACTCCTCTTGCTCCGCACTTTTCCGTAAATTACACGAATCGAGCAATCCCGTCCGAGAGCTGTGAGACGGAGACGCATGTCCTCTCGGCGAACGATCACGTTCTGAACATCGAGGCATCTCGTGTTTTGGTAGACGCCACACAGCGCATCTCCCACATGCCTACTGATGCCTACACACGCATCTTGACTTCCTCCGTATTTCGTTCCTCGTATCATCCCGTTACCACGTCTTCTCTCGTGCATTGCGCATAGCTGCACTGTATGGTGCGCTGTACGGTGAGCCTGAACGAGGACCCGGACGGGTCACCGATCATGACATGCATGAATTGCTTCCTTTGCCTCCCCCCACCCCGATCCTCCCGATTTACCCGATTTTCAATGTCGATGTCCCGATGTCCCGATTTCATCAAGAACTCAACGTGTTTTTAATTGATCTCATCTCTCTTTCCTCATCTCTTCCTCTCCTCTCCTCTTTTCTCATCTTCTCTTTGTCTTCCAATCCTTCGGTCTCGCGTTACGGTTTGGGGCTCACGGTCATGGGATTATATTACATAGCCGCCACACCTCCTCGCGGTGCTCTCGCCACAGAACCCGACCTGGGATTACGCCATCCAGCCGTTCAAGTTGCCACCCTACACGAGGATTTTGCTCGCGGACATTCACGCGGGGAGCAATACGCCGCATTTGGTGTCGAAGGTGCTCAGTTGGCGGAAGGAGAAGAAGGAGGAAGGTATGTCTCCGCGCATTCACCTCTTCCGTGTCGTCACTTGCTGTGTATGGGAGTTGATGGTTTTGCTTCCGCTGGGGTGGGATTGTGACTGTGATCGTGATTGTGATTTTGCGGCGTTGTGGCTCGTTTTGGATTGGGAACAGCTCTCGCACTGTGGACGAAACTCGACCAGCTCAACACGTCGCTCGCGAAATGCCTCACGCGTCTTTCGGAGTTGCATGAACGGGATCAGGGAATATATCTGCAGGCGATCAAGTGGATAGCGAGTATCCAATCCGTTCAGGTGAGTTTTCTGCCTTTGACCGTCTACCGCTTCGTGTCAGAGTTCGCGATGACTCCGAGTGCCCCGTGAGGGATGCCTATATCAGGCTCTGTCTGTCTCTCTTTGCGAAGTTGCCGACTTGCTTCGTTGGAGGTGTGCGGGTCGGGCGATGTTCGGGGTATGACCTCGCTCAAGAGTGCTTCTCATTGAGATCCACACAGATGGAAGCGCTCGTCGAGCCATTGAAGTCATATCCTGCATTCCTTGATTTAGGGGTTGATCCGCACCTATTACCCTGTCTTTTTGACTTTTGCATTTGGATTACATGGCACTGAATCTGGAACGATGACGTCTTTTGTCGCTGTGTTGACATGGTATTGTGGCGATAAACTAATGTTTTTTTTTGGATCCAATAGTGGCTTGCGATCCTCAATGCTCAACCTGAGTTGTCTGATTGTCTGGAAGCGTTCAACGAGGCGCATGTTTTGACTGAGGTATGTGGATCATCATTTTCGTCCTTGTTCTTCTCTGTGCGCCGCTGGGGTCGCATCAGATTGATCCTCATTATCTGCACCATGATATATAGGCAATTCGAGCCAAAATGCGCGAAATGGGAAGCCTGAGCGGTGTCGATATCGAGCCTCCGCAACAGACGAAGCTACTCGACGACTCGATCTCGCTCGCTGGCGTTATCGGTGGTGGAGTTCCTGGTGGTAAGCCCTCCGTATTCGGACCGGAATAACAGTACCTAATGCCCATGGCGGTCCTTCTGTTGAATTAGCTGGTGGATACGACGCCGTGTGGCTCCTGCTCTCCGACCCACCAGAACCGGTGCACGATATCCGGCCGCTCGTGCGCGTCGAGCGGCTCTGGGGCGCCCAGAAGAGCGTCACACCGCTTTTGGCGGAGGAGAGCGTGGCGGGGAGTGGGATCCGGTTGGAGGAGTTGGGGAGTGTGAAGGGGTTGGAGGCGGTCGTGTCGGCTTGAGCTTTCTCCTATTCGATCGTGCTTGAACAGGAGGGGGCTTATTTCGCGATGTGAAACATTGGTGGCAGGGCTATCGGAGTTCGCTATATCTTCTCGAGCGGAGCGAGACAAATGATTGTGGTGCATCGGTTTCGGTATACGACAAGGTCTGGTCTGGTCTGGTCTGGTCCATGGAAGCATCTGAACTCATGTCTGGGTCAATTGGGTTGGAAGTACACGACTTATATTTATTTCCGTAGACTCACGCTGCTTCTCTTTCTGATCTACTACTCTCTATTTCTTTCTGTGCTGTTTCTGCTGTCCGTCTGTCGCTCTGGTTTAATTTGGATTCACCTTGTAGGGCGGATTCGATTGCACTTCTGAGTGATCTTGACGGTATTCATGTTTTCTTTTGTTGATGCTTTTGTTGTTGTGTTGGTTCAACCTTTTTCGTTCGACCCGGATATCTTACTTACTCACCTTTGAATCGTTTGCATACATCGGATTCACTTTGTCTCGTTCGTTCTGGCTGAGTGTGGTGGAAGAGTGCTTGGAAGAAAGGCGACTGTTGGGCCACACCGATTTTGTCTTGCTGTCGATTTAGCGCCCGGCAAAGTCCGGTCCATTTCACCTGTCAGGTTGTGGCGCTCGGCAGCGGGCGGTTGATCAACTTCGACCTTTCTTGTGTCTGACCACGACAATCATGCATTGCCCAAGACAGCTTTTTGACTTAACAAAGAGACTGCGATCCCTAGACACTACTCTATTGTGACCTTAGCGGTGTGCTTGTTTATTTGCGACACGACGAGCCCGATCGAGGTGTGCAAATTTCCCACTGGCCGACTACTTTGAACTGAGCAAAGTGTGAGTGCACTACTGTACCGTTCAGCACGCACATTAATCTGAGCCATCCCGATAAGTCTTTAATATGCGTCCTCCGGACAGAAACATGCATCGGATCGGCCTTCTCGATCTACCAGAAGATGTCCTAGTCCAGCACATCCTGGGTCGACTAGATTTTCGTGATGTTCTCAGATGCTCGATGGTACGCTCTGGCGAATTCTTTGCACACTACTCGTTGACATCACTGAACGTTGTTTCAAGGCATGCAAGACCCTCTATATGGGATGAAAGAGACCTCATCAGCTCTCCAGCTAAAAATTGAGCTCGGTGCAGACGGTATTGCCGACACAACGGTTTCTCTCGACAATTCCGTATCGTCTGCTGAGCGACTCGAACGCCGTTATGCGTGGCGCTCCCTTGAATGGAAGAAGCTCGACACCATCACGCTTTCCAGGCCATGCGATATGTCCGAGTTCATAGGCGGTGTCTTCGTTCAAATTGAAAACGACAAAGACAAACCAAACTCCTCTATGACCGTTGTGCGGGCACCGTCTCCGAGTGGGGGTCGGCGAGAGTTAGCGTTCGAGGATATAGGTGTTTTGGCTGCGGAAATGACCTTCGATTCAAGCCAGGATCTACTCGCACTCATCGAGCATCGCGGGAATTTAGGATCTTACCCGAAAATCACACGCGACCTTGACGGGGAGCTTACCATCCATTTACGATCGCTGACATCAAACCAAGCCCATCCCCTAGCCACAGAATCCGTTCTTCGTGCCTTTTTCCATGAAGAGCAGTCAGAGGAAATTACTAGCGAGGATGTCAAAGAATTTGAGATCTTCGATGATATGCTCGCTCTCTTTTGTGCGTATAGTTATAACACAACCCACGCCTGCATTTGGAATTGGAAATCTGGGGAAGTTGTTTTTAAACGGAAACTTGTAAGTCCCAAATTTCTTGACTGATCTGCTGCGTAAAATCGAAATATGTTCATCTAAGTGTCGTATCTCCAGTTCAATGAATCAGAATTTGGACACACGGCGATAGATAGCCTTAGCAGCGGCATCTGTTTCCTCTCCTCACGAATGATCATCTCGAGTTCACGCTGCTCGGAGAAGAGTATACAACGTCAAATGCGCTTCAACATATTCTCGATTTCCGACCCCATTTCCATTGAAGAAACCTCGTCCTCAACTCCTTCGCGCTACGAGTTGACCCACATCTCCACTCTACTTCTTCCCTCCTACAGCTCTGATTACCATTGCACCGGCTTCTATAGCTTTACCTCTTCTTCCTCCCCTCAAACATCACTCGGTCTATTTTTTGCGACTTTGGGCTACAGTAATTACCACGGCGGTGGCCACTTCCATGTTGTCTCTTCTATTGGGAGTCTATTGAAATACGCTACCCGGCAACCGCAAGAAAGAAAACTTGGAGCTCGTAAGGTTCCGTGGCAGGACTGGGGCCCCCGCTCGTCAAGAATCCTTCTTCGGCATAAGGAACCAACAATTTCCTTAAGGTAAGTCATTATTGCCCTTATTTCGACGCGCAGTCCTGATCCCAAGTTCCGATGAATAGTTATATTAGGTCTGCGATCGGCAACAGAGCCGTCTTCGATGCTCGCCGGGCAGCTTCAGAGGACTGGGAATTTCTATCTGGCCACACTGTCTTCGTAGATTTTGGCTACCATCTCCTGCGCGACAAACAATTTCCTCGGCCGGAGACCGGCCGGAGACCGTCTATGACGGTATAGACGAGCGACTTCCGAGGGTGGCCACAGAACAATCAGATACCATTATTGCCGCAGGGGACGGCCCCTTCACCATCGATGTCGAGAGCCGACTTCCCGTTCGTAGTATCTCGCTGCCCGCTCATTTGCCTGGATCTGGAGATAGGTGCTGCGAGCTCGATGCAGAGCGCATAGTCGTGATACAGGTCGGTCAACTTGCGCATGTTCTCTGTTTACGATGTGCAAAGCTGACGAGATGTTTCTTGTGTAGGACGTCGGTTACAAGAGAAATGAGCTACGAGAGTATTTGTTTTGACTCAGGAAATGCAGATAACACCAAAGCCTGCGGTTTTGACCGAGTGACATCGACAGTTACGCATGATCCCTCTCTCGCTTCAACCATCCCAGTTCGATCTTCCGTGGTCCGGGCCTTGCTATGTTTCGTGCTCTTACAACCGCTTTCAGGATGATAGACACCCGTCTTCTTTTTTCGAGTTCACCAAATACCAATAAAATTGAACTGAATTTATATTCCACACTGAACGCTCTTGAATGCTTCCTTTTGGCAACGAACGGTGTTGCAAACGCTCAAGCGCTCAAGCCAGATCTCCCGCGGGGTGGGTGTTATTTAGCCATTTACATTGACGTTTGGTCGCCACAAACAAGAATGGTTGTTGTTGGTCTGAAAGCGGCTGTAAGGCACAGTAATAACGAGCAGAAAATGCACGACAATGAAGCGAGCAAGCTCATCCGAATAACGAGATCGTTTGCTAGTGCTGAACGACCAAGGGCCTGCGATCACACGTAGTCGACGAAAATCAAGGTGTTGAGATCCGACACTCCATTATCGAGAACGCCTCCCGCACAATCAACAGCAAGAGCCGAACTATTGCGCAAGTGGTTCATAATGCTTGTTGAAGAAGCATCATAATATATTGACTCGGAGCAGCTATCTGTAACGCACTTTATCATACACATTTTCTCCCCAATAATACACGCCGACAAGAGAGCAAGAAGCAGAGGCAGAAAGGGAAAAAAATCGAAGAGGAGAAAGAAGAATCCACAACCAAATATTCACGAGTTATGATACCCACGACGCGTTCGATCAAGCAGCGACAGCGATAGGCTGCGACGCCTCCCTCAACGTCGTATCGACGAATGACGAGCCCATAGGGTCCCGGGCATTGAGGTTGACCTCAAGCTTGACAGCACGACACTCAGCGACGAAGTCCGTGAACATCTGAACATCACATGAAAATCAGCATCACGACCCACAGGGAAAGCAGGGGTAGTGGAACAAATGAAGAGAAAGTAAACGAACCTCGATAGTATCAAGAGGACCACCAGCAGACTCCGGATGGAACTGCACACCCCAGACGCGCTTGCCAGACTCAGGTGTAGACTTGATACCCTCGACGGAAGAGTCGTTGCAATTGATGAAGAAGGGTTCCCAGCCTTGGGGGAAGGGGTCCTGCAACTTTAGTGCGTACTGGTGGTTTTGGCTGAAAATGGACGGAACAATTTCAGTCTTACGAAACTATGCGAGAGCAGGTCTAGAAAGAGATACGAACCTCGTAACGTAGACTCGTCCAGCCTTAATCGACCCCGAATTCGCGAGCGCAAGCACGGGCTGATTGTGCCCCCTATTCCCAAACGTCATCCTGTACGCGTCCATCCCGGCCGCCATTCCAATAATCTGATGTCCCATACAGATACCAAAGATGGGCTTCTTCCACTCGGCGATCGTCTTCCTCAGGATATAAGCCGCATCCCAGCACTGCTGCGGGTCACCGGGTCCATTGGACAGGAAAAGTCCATCGTACTGGTCACGGACGGCGTTGAAGTCAAAGTTCCAAGGGAGGACGGTAACGGCCGCATCCCTACGAACGAGAGAACGGAGAATGTTGGCCTTAGCGCCGAAATCGAGGACGGCGATCTTGACGGATCCGGAAGGGTTGAGCGTGTAGGGCTCCTTCGTCGAAATCTGATCCACAAGGTTCTCCGTGCTAGGATCCCAGTATTCTTCGTCCTTCGGGGCAGGACTAGACACGTCTGCACCAACAGCGAGCCTGCCGAGCGTCGTGCCCTGGTCACGGAGAAGAGTCGTGATAGCACGAGTATCGACGCCGGTGATACCTGGGACGTTGTACCGGCGGCACCAGGAGGAGATGGATTCGACGGCGGTGTAGTGAGAGAATTTTTCGGCGACGTCGGCGACGACGACGCCTGCGCATTGGATGCCAGAAGATTCGAGGAGAACTCCGACGTCACGGGAGTCGAGAGGGGCAGTGTTCTTGGGAACACCATAGTTGCCGATGAGAGGCGTAGTGAAGACAAGGATTTGACCGCGGTAGGAGGGATCAGTCATTGATTCGGTGTCTGTGCAAAATAAAATAAAAATAGATAGGTCAGGCTCACAGATGCGTGTGGAATGACACCGGATTAAAAATATGACGTGGTGGGAAACGTACAAGAGGTGATAGACGTGCTGAACACGGTTTCACCAAAGATGCTTCGCGGAGCACCGAAAGAGCGACCAGTGAAAGACTGGCCAGTCTTAAGATGGAGAACAGCAGGGAGGGCGGCGTTGGGTCCGGCATGGGTAGCGAAACCTCGGTTGAGGCGGGCGATACGGAAAAATGGTCGGGCGAACATGTTGATATGGTTGGTTTAGAGTGTATAATAAAATTTAATAGGCCGAAGAGTGCAAGGGTTATTTAATGGACTGGGAGAGAAAACACAAGGTCGCTGAGGTAGCTGTGGTTCAAGTTGAGTGAGTCATTGCTCGAACGAAAACGAAGAGTAAGAGAACGTACTCGTCGCGAGTGTTTTTGTCGAAAGTCATATACGATGGGTAGACAACCCTAAAGTAATGGAGCTGGCGAGGAACAGGCGAGGTGAGCAGCTGGTGTGGTGCAGGTCAAAGGTTGAGGGTATAAAAGCAAACAAGCAGCGCGCAAATTTTATGGCGGTAAACTGGCACGTGGCTCAAACGTAACGCGCCACGGTCCTGACTCACAACACCCACGGCTCGCCACATTGCACAATTGCCTAACATAATATTCCTTGTCAAGCGGACATGTTCGATGTGAAAGGGTGAGCAAACGAACAGCAGGGTATGTAGCGTGACGCATGCTCATTTGCGCCGGAGATCACGAGAGTACAAGGAAGCAGTTCGAATCATGTAACGGTTACCAAAACACCGCCACGACAATAAATACCCAAACCACCACAGGCGGCCACGCCACAGACCACAAATCGCACAAAAACCTCCCGAACAACCCACTCTGCCTCACACTCTCCTTCATACCACTGCATTTTCTAGCCAAACCACCCACAGAACCCCGTTGAGCCCCTCTTCCTGGACTTGACAGTGGGCTTCCTCTGGGAGAAGGCGACCACCTTCCCTCATCATCTGACCTTCTGTATCCTGTCGGAGATGACCGCTCATAGTCATACTTCGACCCCATCGCAATCCCACCCCTCCCTTTTCCATATCCACCTCTCGCCGGCACATAACTCGTGTCATACTCGCTCAACGCCGTCAGGTAAAAGATCAAGAGCAAAGTGAAGATGAACAACGGCGTATACATCGCCAGATACACATTCAGCTGGTTAGGCAATAAACACGGTCTATCGGCGATACTGATAGGTGCGTCGTACGTTGACAAGGGAGTTCCCGTGGAGGATGAGAAGTCGAGCGGAAGGAGCGATAGGAGGTGAAAGCCCGGCTGGCGAATGCCCATGGCCATGGAAAGCGATTTTACGGTGACTTCCCGGACGCGAGAGGGCGTGGGGTGGTGATTGTCGTGGTGCGAATCGCCCTTGTTCGGGAGATCGTGCATGAACTCGCAGTAATCGTGGTCATCTCCACTGGAGATGACGAATAGGATGAGTTTGGGCGCTATTCCTAGAGGAGGCGTGGAAGGAAGGAAGGAATGGATACATGGAGACTCACCTGAAGACAATGGAAGGCCTGAATGTGTCAAGCAATATGTCCGACATTGCCGGACTCAACTCGTTCTGATATCCCAATCCGTGGCCTTGTGTAATTCTTCCTTTTTCCCTCAGGGGGCCGCACGAAGAATGTTCAGGCCTTGATAGTGGAATGTGCGTGAACAGCACCAGCGGTTGTAGCGGCTTGCCTGCCATCATTGGTACAAACCAAAATTTAGCCAAAATTAAGCAGTTCATTCCTTCTTGGACCTGGAAGTGAGGAGCACATACCAGAAGCTACCGAAGGCCAGAATTTGGCCTCATCCAGCTCTTTCGGCAGGACGTCCCCATCCACCACCTTGACACCTCCTATACTCCTTTCCTTAGCGACAAGACTCATCGAATCGACGAACACGAGCGTGTGGTTCGCGATCGTGTGGTACTGATTAAGGGGTCCGAAGGAAGAAAGGTAGCGCGACTGAGCGTGCTGAGAGGTCAGCACACCGTCACCTAGGCTGTCAAATGACATAATGTTATGAGAACGAAGTCTTTAGGAGGTGTGACTAGGGACGAAGGACTTCGAAGAGGAAGGCTGATGTGATGGGGATGGAAAGTAGCGGCTGGCGTACCCTACGTCGTGGTTTCCGGGGAGGTAGTAAACTGGAGCATTCGGTATAGGATGGAAGATGCTCCGGAAGCGTTGCACGTAAGCCTGATACCTGGATAATTCAACGGTCAGTATGACGAAAAATCAGATATAATGACAAGTTTAGCCCCTGTCCAGCGGCAACCAGCAAAAAAAAAATACGGTCACCCCTGGTCGACAATGAGCATTCCATCTATGGCAAGATGACGCAGACCAGACTGCAAATAGCAATAGTCATGACTCATGCTGCCGGGTCATCGTGTCTTTACCCATACCACAACACATTATTTCTCCCTTCACCGGACTTGAGACAGTTAAGAACTAACTCACTCCTCATCGCTCATTTCCGCCCTCCCATTGTCCGTCATGTCTCCCAAGAAAATTACAACATCCGCCCTCGGTCTCAGATCCCTCGCCACCTTCCAAGCCTTTCTCAAGTTAAAATCCACCAAAAACTGTGTTAAGGACATGAGTAGGGGATTTCGACCCGGATATGAATTGTGGTCGAGTATTTGAGGATCGGCTATTAGGAGGATATGTGTTGGTTGTGTGTTTGGGTGCGTGGCTGCGGAGGATTGGGAGGAGGCATGGGAGGATATGTGGGAGTGGGGCGTTGCGTGGATACCCTGTTCATACGTTTAGGTTAGATGAATATCGACCGGCAATAGTACGGAGAGTGACATTGACGATGAGAGAGCAAGCAGACTCGGACATACGGGGGTAGGCCAGTGACAGTCCGCGACACTAAAATAAAATACGCCGATTTCGCACCAGATTACAATGAAGATCCATGCTAGACGTATTACTGCGAGCCTACGAGGAATTCCAGATGTAAGCAGCCTGAGAATTCGGAGTGGAAGGTTGAGCAACGACATCGGTCTTGGACGGTTTGACGGCGCTGAGAGGTCTACGACTGAGTAGCGGACGCTAGCAAAAGCTATAGAAGGGGGTATCCAGTAACTATGACTGCGGCTGCATATCAATAGCCGCGCTACGAATATAGGGGAACCACGGGTTGCTTTGCTGGTCAGCGTTTGCAGGAAAGAAACATGGAAAGCGGCGTTGACGTTGATGCTTGTCGCCACAGCGCTTGTGGGAGTTTGGAAACCTTGTCTTACGTCAGCGGTGTCCCGTTCTCTGGCGCTCTTCCACGACGTTGAAACGACGGCGACCCGGACCTGTTGATGACCTGTACTGAGACAGAATTGGAGAGCTTGAGTCCGCGGTCTGATTACACACTGTTCTCAAGAAAAACTGGAGGTTCTACCATGTAGTCTCTTCGCGGCACAGTAAGAGACACATGATCAAGTACTTGATGTATTGGGCTGACAGTCCAAAAACCTCTCGGTGAGTGTCAGTTCAATGTGCTCCAGTCCGATTCCGCTGACTGAACAGCTGGGTAACCTTCTATTATGCATTGGCCGCCTCTCGACTCGGAGCTTTCATGCTTCCGAGGATACTTAATGCATACAAGTGCGCTGCACTTTTCTAAGGATAGATCTCGGCTTTTCTTGATATCGGCGTGTTTCTAGACATGCCCTGGAACTTGAGTTGAGCTCATTGACATCACGACTTGCGACATAGTCTACCGCATCACTCAAGTGGGTCCTTACAGAGGGCTTCGTAGAATCTTATCAATGCAAGGCCTTTGGGTGGTATAAATACACCAGCATAATCGCTGTGCTTTCCTTCTCCCCCACAGATACACGTTCACTATGGTGCCAGTCATTAACGGCCGCACCCTTTTCAATGAGATACCCACCGGTAGTCTTTGATCACCCTGTAGCGATTCCTCACTACTGATGTACTCATGAAACATCTTGTCCTTCATATTAGGGTATCCCGTTCCAGGAAAGACCACCATTCACGATACATCCCAGACGATTGACTTGGACAATGTACCGCTGGAAGGCGGCATCCTCGTCAAAACACTTGTTTTGTCGATTGATCCTTATCTTCGAGGACTCATGATAGAGCCTGATCCGAAGAACTACGCGGTGAGCCCAGGCTAGTCCCCCTTCTTACTCAGTTAACGGAGTATGGTGTCACTCGTCTCAGGCGACCTTTCACATAGGAGAGCCGTGAGTACTTTGCAGTGATCACGAAGACACTCGCATCTGCGCTCATTAATAATGCGTGTAGGATCTCCAACTTTGGGGTCGGCGTCGTGCTTAGGTCCGAAGACTCTAGCTTCGAGAAGGGAGATCATGTGTATGGAATACTTAGTGAGTACATAGCTCTGGGTCGTCTGACTGATGGTACTCTGAGCTGTCACCTCGATATAGCTTTTGAAGAATATATCGTCAAGAAGGACCCCACCTCTCTCAGTAAGCTGCAGAACGCAGGTCTTCCATGGGAGCTTCACGTAGGCACGCTCGGGATGCCAGGTACGCGGAGGGATGAACCTAATAATAGAGACTCATACTAACGTTTGAGGAAACTAGGACAAACGGGTACGTTGCAGGCCTTTACTTGAGGTTACATTTTTTGCACGTAAACTCATCATCTTGCAGCGTACTTCGGGTGGAAGGAGTACTCCGCAGCCAAGAAGGTCGTCTGCCTCTGTATCCCTTTTTAACACTTGCTAACAGACCTCGATATATCAGGGAGACACGGTCTTTGTGACTTCTGCAGGTTAGCACCAGCATTTACACAACCCCTTATCACGCTCACAATCCCCCCATGTATACAGCTGGCCCGGTGGGAAGCCTTGTTCTCCAGCTCGCCAAGTTGGACGGTCTCAAAGTGATCGCATCGGCCGGCAGCGAAGATAAAGTTGACTTCGTTCGCAGTCTTGGTGCAGATGTCGCGTTCAATTACAAGACTTCAAGCACGAAGGAAATACTAGAGCGCGAGGGACCTATTGACGTGTAAGTTAACATATCCACAGCAAGGGTCCATCGGACTGAGGTTCGCTGAACTTGATCTAGATACTGGGTCGGTATTAGTCCTAGTGTGTTCTCCATGTCCATCTTCATCTGATTTTCTTGTGGCCCATGCTTCAGGATAACGTTGGCGGCGAGGTTCTTGATTTAGCGCTCGTGAACTCAAGTGTCGGCGCTCGTTTCATCGTAAGTCAACAGGTCGTCTTGGACAAAGGAATACTCTTGCTCATAACTATCTCTCCGGTGTGGCGTAGCAATGCGGCGCGATTGCTATGTACAATGACACCTCATTGCCCGGAATAAAGGTATGGCAGACGAATTTCGACGTCCATCCACGCACGATGACGGATTCATTCATCTTTTCCACATCATAAACTAACTCGCCGCAGAACTACGACTATATCATCAGGAAGCGACTCACCGTGCAAGGGCTCAACGTTGTGGCTCTCGCCCCAAAGTATTCAGAGGAGTTCTATCGCATTTTGACTCCATTGATCAAAGAGGGGAAGATAAAGCATCGGGAAGATGTTTCTAAAGGTCTGGACACTGCAGGGCAAGGCATTGCAGATGTTCAACGAGGGACCAACACCGCGAAGAAGGTTATCTTGGTTGCGGAAGAGTGAATTTGGTCAGGGTTTATAACCAGACGACATGCAATTTCTCAGCGGACTTTGAGTCGCTATAGCCTATTTCTGCGATTCAGTAGTTGTCTCACTCACCCTCCATAACTTTGAGCCTGGGACTTAAACTCGAAGTCATTACTCGGGAACCTACTGGGTGCCACGGGGTCCACAGATAAGTCCGGCATCGGCATTCGGCAAGGCTTTGCGGCCACCGGCTTCCGCTCAAGTTCCGCTGCTTCCCTCCCGCCCCTCCCACCAAGAAGTTATCTCTCTACCATGTCGACCCCGGAGGAATGGACCAAGGTCCACTGTAAATCTAGCTCACAATGGGCTGTTAAAGCCGATGAACCTGCTCGGCCTTTTTGATCTTTTAAGGGTACCGCCGAATGAGTCAGACGTACTTTATTTCGGTTCTGGAGGTGATGATGCTCACAGATGCACATCGACGATGAAACTGGCGACATAGATACCCAGTCAGACTTTATCCGGTTCCGGATCGGTCTTCTCACTGGACTTGCTCCAAAGCTTATTAGCAAGACACTTTGGTTGTTTTGTTCACGCAGTATATAAACCCGCCTACCGACCGTAGCACCCGACCTGCTTGCTTTCCTCAGGCTTTCGCAACTTATCCAACTCAACACACCATGGCACCAGTGACTAACGCCCGCACTCTCTTCAACGAGGTACCTACTGGTACGTGCATATCTAAGTATCTTGTTAAATGAACGTGTAGGTCATCACTCACTGCGCTTGGGCAATATGGAACAAATCGTCGAACAGGTTATCCTGTCCCCGGACGGACTACTGTACACGACACATCGCAGACGATCGACCTGGATAATGTCCCTCTCGAGGGTGGAATCCTTATAAAGACGCTCGTCCTGTCGATCGACCCATACATTCGGGGCAGAATGAGGGCCCCTGAGCCTAAGGCCAAAAGTTACTCAGTGAGTTCTCTTGTGCAGAAACATCGAATTATGTCCTCTTTCTGAAGAATTGAACAGCCACCGTTCGCAATTGGAGAACCGTAAGCTCCTTTGGTCACGCGAACATGTCGTGGGGACACTAATGGCTCGTCGACGTCATCTCGACAGAATCACCAATTATGGAATTGGTGTCGTTCTTAGGTCTGAGAAGTCCGGGTATGCAAAGGGTGATCATGTCTCTGGCATTCTTCGTAAGCAATTCCAGTTGACCATGCTAGGATTTCTGTGTTGATGCATCATATCTTGCTCGACTGCAGCCTTCCAGGAGTATACCGTCCAGAAGGATCCGTCTTCGCTGAAGAAACTTGTAAATGCCGGTCTTCCGTGGGAGGTCTACCTTGGTACCTTGGGGATGCCTGGTATGCACCATCTCTTTGATGAAGCGTCTATGCGCACTTACAAGTAAAACCTATATCGCTAGGTCAAACAGGTGCACATCTACTTCTGATATGGTTTCGAGAAACTTCCACACTCACAGATAGACAGCCTACTATGGATGGAAAGAATTCTCCGCAGCAAAGAGGGTGGGTAGCCCGAAAACTTTATCCTGTATATCCGCTGATTATTGACGACATGGCAGGGAGAGACGGTCTTCGTGACCACCGCAGGTATTATTTCAGCCACCTGAACATTCTCATTCTATGTTAGCACTGAATATCTATTTTTCACATTCGCAGGCGGACCTGTCGGTAGCCTCGTCGTGGAACTGGCCAAACTCGACGGTCTTAAAGTCATTGGCTCTGCCGGAAGCGAAGAGAAAGTCGAGTTCGTTCGCAGTCTCGGTGGCGATGTCGTCTTCAACTATAAGACCACGAGTACAAGGGAGGTGCTCGAGCGTGAGGGTCCAATCGATATGTATGTAACTCTCAATATATCCTCCTCTGTGCTGATCGAGTCTGACCGGGTTGGACAGATACTGGGTTAGTCACTGGAGCGATGTCTATGGCGCAGCAATTAGCTGACATTTTCATATTCGCCAGGACAATGTCGGTGGAGAGATTCTCGACCTGGCGCTTGAGTATGCCAATACCGATGGCCGATTCATCGTGAGTGCTTGCTACTGATTGTGCCCCTTTCCTTCGACTAACGATCCTGCTTCATGTGACATAGCAATGTGGCGCCATCTCCATGTACAACGACCCCTCGTTCCCTGGTATCAGAGTGAGACATTCGCATTTCTTTCCTCGTATATTTCTCTGACCATTGGTGACCTCTTGCTTTCACAATTCAGAACTATACGCAAATCTTCCGGAAGCAGCTCACGATGCACGGTCTGCTCGTGCCCAGACTCGCCCACAAATACGAAGAAGAATTCTACCGCGTCATAGTCCCACTCGTGAAAGAGGGGAAGATCAAGCACAAGGAGGATATCTCTAAGGGGCTGGAGACTGCCAGTCAGGGTATAGCGGACGTTCAGCAGGGGAAGAACAAGGCGAAGAAGGTGATTTTGGTCGCGGAAGAATGAACTCGAGTGGCAGAGAGCCTGGCTTCATGTAGGATGGTAGTATTACCCGTGCCGTGTACGATAGTCAGGTAATGTGTAGGACGTGAATAGTCCGTGACACGCATAGTCATAGCCGCACGAGATTGCAAAGAACCCATGATATCTTCACAGGCAAAATTTACTGTCCAAGTCCGTGCGCTACGATCGTCTTAGCAGCAGTTAACTTTCCAGATGGGTGCATGCTTAAGACTCAGGGTGTTGCATCATGAACGTTGTATGGGGGAAAGGATCTCAGGCAAATGTGGGACACAAATAATATGATAATCTGCTCGATGGCAAGTAGTTGAATACAAGCTCTTAGCTGCAGAGGGCGGTACAAACACAACAATCAAAAAAGGGAGGAGAAGGAAGGAGACGTTATTCAAAGGGTGGTCACCGATAAACCATATCGATCTTCACTCCAACAATTCGCGTTCGCGCACCGTCGGACGAATGCAGAGGGCGCTATCAGGGGGGAACGCAGCCAGTAGCGAATGTAGCCTTAAACTGCCAAAAAAAAACCCCCCGCGGTCAATATAACAGAAAGGAGGACCTATGGGTCTCAGCCGAAGCCAGAATTAAGCGTACAGGGGGAGTGCAGCATCGGCCCGTCGTAACAGGTGTCGCTGGACAATTGCCTGAAGGTAAGGGATGGACGCATCCTATACCGTATAGTGTTCCATTGGGGGGAGGTATCTACAGAGTCTCATATGTGAGTCAATGTAAGGCTATCAAGGCACTCTCAACTTACATGAACATAGCTAGCGCAACACTCAGCTACGCTGGGTGGGGGACAGGTGAATGCATTTACAGAAGTCACCTAGTAGAAAGGATAATTATCAGTATATCATCCAGGCGGAGGACGGCCGACAGAGGGAGACTGACAGAGACCAAGGCGGTCAAAGCAACGACAATATGGGTGTACGAGAAGGCGATCATGTTGTCGATGTTGTGCGATGCTAGAGAGACGAGTGGGTTGTTGTCTGTTGTCAAAAGACGTTTCCGACGTCCTCTTTATACCACTGGGGCGTAACCTCTCCGGCAAAGCGCATGCAGTTAGAACCAACGGAGAAGCAAATGAACGCCCCAATGGTCACTTCACACTCTACCTTACGAGCAGGCGTAGGCTCAAAGTCGAAAAACGGTTTGTATGGGAGGCATGATACTGCATGGACATATCTCGAGGTCCTAGCGAGAGGGCAAATGAATGTAACGGGCGGCCACTGGCAGGTTATAGTAGAATACAGCGAGACCCGTGAACAACGACCCCAGGCGCGATTGTGTACAGTGTCCACAAAGAAGTGGTAAGGTGGCAATCAACTCCAGCTAGCAAGCTCCATAACAAGGCTCTGTATAGAGGCAGAAGCGAAAACATGGTCATTTTTGGCATGCCAGTACACTAGAGAGGCCGGCGATGTCGAAATGGCGAGATGTCTGAAGTACTCAGGCTCAAGGCCAGTGGCAAAGCATACAGTGGACATCGCCAAATAGACCTAGTAATGCCAAAACAATATATGTTTGAGCATTGAGAGTAACTTCAAGTGAGGGATATACATATGTGAAATGCCTGTGGTTGGTTAGACAAATGTTATGCAAACGCCACGTTCAACTTGGTCACCGTCCGTGAAAAAGTCGTGGACGACCCTTCCCTATGGCGCACGCCAGCCTTCCGGAGCTCGGAGCCGGACGTGTCACCGTCATCTGCGTGATGTTCAGGTTGCCCCGCGAGTGTTCATCCCCCAACCCGCCTCCATCAATGCCACAATCATTCAGTACAGCAGGCGCCTTCAAAGAGACATAGGCTTCAACTTTCAACACAGTCATTGCGAGCGTAGTGTCGAAATGTTTCTGCGTACGTTCTCTTGACTTCCTCTTGTAATTTTGCGCATACTACTTATACAGTGAACGACCACGGTCAAACCTGTCTCTGATATTTATGTGGCGCAGCCTTATGCGCGTCCGCGTCCTGACGTGACAGAATTGTCTGATAGATTCTGTAGACCCAGATCGTGCCCAAATTTCCAAGTGGAAAAATTTAGCTTGGGCGCATAGTAAGAGCGAGGTCGGGGGAAGACCTAGGCCTATGGGGAATTATCTTGAAAGCTCCCACATCCCCATTATTAGTCTCTTTCGTTCATAATGGCCTGGATATGTCAGGCGTTGAATGTTTGGGTGACTATGACCATCTGGTCTACTCGAGGAACGCAGATGCCCCCCCATTCCTCTAGATGCGCCATCCCTTCTTTTCATATACGCCCACGCCTCGGGATTATCGGGGCAAAAGCTCGATGAAGATGCGGCCGTTGCAGCCGATGCAGGACGAGCCACAGTGAAACATTGGCCTAAACATGAAAGCAAACAGAAAAGATTCAAACCTCCTATCTAGGCCATTCTTTCATTGAGACCATGAACGATAGTCATCCATCCTGGCCATAGTAGACTGTGCGATGGACATCATTCTTTGTGCCGTCCGTCTCGAGACAGCTTGCTCCGGGACGCCAGGATGTACGTTCCTAGAAACTTATCAACCCACCTCCACCGAGATGTTGCGACTCACACTCATCGCAATGGCAGAGTCACCCATCTCGCTCCCAGAGTGTGGTATGGTGTTACACTTCATCGTCCGCTGAGACACACCTCGAGGGGAGTAACTCACCAAGTAAGACTGATACAGAGTTTTGAGGTGTATAAGCATGCTGCCTCGTTCATCCGCGCTGCGGACCCAGTACGACATTGTGGCTAGGAAAGAGCGTAGCTATAGTTATCACTGGCGCGGGCATCGTTGCTTGAGTCCCGGGAGCGTAGCGTGAAAAATCTACGAACGCGACAACGCAGCATTCCGATGACGGAAGGAGACAAGTTGAAACGGTTGCACAATAAAGGGCTCGTCGCCCAAAACGGACGGAGGATTGCGCCGCGTTTTCGGTGCCTGTATTTTAGACCGGGTGGCGTGTGGCGCTACATCACGACCTTGGTTTTTTTCAAGCATCGACGAACACGGACACCAAATGCAAAATATGGCAGTGCTATTCTTCCTCCCGTACGGTTTCTGTCGACAATTGACATACACTCACTTGAGGTATCTGAATCCTACGTGAACCGCTGCAGTGTCCAGCGGCGCAAGTTCACCTCAGGCCTCAAGCTTCAAGCTTCAAGCTTCAAGGTCAAGGTCAAGGTCACCTCCCCTACCCGGCGCAGTCGCAAACCATCTAAGCATAACTCTCAACCTCTATCAACCTTCCATCGACCCTGCCCATGTCATCGAGATTCGACATCGACGTCATCGAAACTTGCCGCCCTGTTCAAGTTTCAACATCGAACACATAGATACATTGCCCTTGATGGAACGTTGCACATCCTCCATCGAGGCGCCGAGGGGACTTTGCAATGATCATGACGGTGCATGACTCCACACATGTTCATGTACGGTGCGCTATTCTGGTCTGACCACTCACCAGAGCTGAGACTCAGAGCACGGTGACCGCGTTCCTGGTGGTCGGCTCAGTGCTCACACCGATGCCAATGCCCGAACAAAACGCGAAGGAGAGGATGGAGCAAAAATATAGGATTATACGTCTATTGGAGGATTCGACTTGGTTTGATCTCACGTTACGAGCACACGGTCAATAACTTACCCCGACTTCTACGCCATCATGATCCTTCATACATCCCTTCCCTCCCTCACCGCCCCAACCCACCCCAACCCATCCCCTCAACAACTCAAACCGCATCGTAACGCAAACTCAAACCCCAACCCCCCTCCCCTCCCTACTCTCCCTCCACCCCCCATCCAACCTATCCAACAACCCCTGCACGACCCTCACCGCCTCCTTCCTCTCCCTTCTCGCGTCCTCCCATCCGCCCTCGAAGCTTACGGCGTCGAGTTTGAGAAGGGCTTGGAGGAGGAGCTCGCCGAGGCGGGTGTGTTCAAATTCGAGGGTTTGTTTTGTTGGTTGTTGCGAGTTCGACGGATGCGAGGTTGAAGGGGGAGTTGAATGAGATGGTGTTGAGGTGGCGGATGGGTAGGAAGGATCTGAGGTGGGTGTAGCGCCCGGTGCAGGCGCAGCAACATCCTCGTACGTCTCCGTCCCACTCGGTATCGACCCATTCCCATTCCCATTCGCCCGTCCACCCGATACCCCGATATCGCCCAAAAACCTCTCCACGTCCGGTTCGAGCGTCTTCTGCACCTTCGCCAGTTCAGCTCTTATAGTCTCGATGGTGCTCGCTTCCGTACGGGGCGCGGGCGGGAGGGGTCGTTCGTTCTTCTGTGCATTTGAAGAGTTGGAGGAAGCAGAAGTGGAGGAGGGTTCTTGGAGGGGGGTGTGTTCGAGGAGGAGGAGATGCGAGCCGGGTTGGATTTGGTAGGCTGATACTAAGGGGATGAGAGGGCGTTAGTACGTGTGCGGAAGTTAAGAGGGCGGAGGAGAGACAAAGAGGAATAGAAGCGGGGAAAGGATCGGCACGGAACTATCGTGAACGTGGAGAGGCTGAGCGATGGGCAGCGGGACGAGTGTAAGCTTGTAACCTTAAATCAGACGGATCGGGGGATAGATGGATGGATAGAGGAACAAACGGCATCGGAGCTGTGCGATGGATTCAGATAGGATACGCGGTTGGGAGGACGATGACGAGGAGAGCGTCAAGCGATAATAGGTATCGCACAGTCATTTCGGGAGATAGAGATGAGGCGGATGAAAACGTCGTGTTTTTTCGAGCGTGAGGGGGTCAAATGACCATATCGCGCGCGTATCCTTGTGATTTGTGCACGTCCCGAGACAAGGATACACGAGTTTAGTTGGGTTGATCCGCGTAAGTTTAACGGCACGGAGGGATGCGATGGAGGGGATATAGCCTCCTCGTGCTCGCAGCATGCCCGACGCGTCAGTCCTGATTGTTCTCACTGGTGTTACGCGAGAGCGGAGCACGGGGGCAACAAAAGCAGGAGGAAGGACAAAAGGAGACTTACGAGGGGCATTGTCATCTTTCATTACTGCGCCGGAATGGATGAGCTTGAAGGAGGCGGGCGGCAGGTGTGTGTGATCCGCGAGGGATGCGCGCAGAGCACCGAGTTTTGTGTCTGGAGACGGAAAGGGAAACGAGAGCCTATTTTTTTTTCTGGAATGAGAACGGGATATGAGACGAGATAGATATGGAGAGTACGTACCGTTCGCGGCCCCATTTGACGTGTAATTCGCCAGAAGACTGTTTCTTGGGAGAAAAGAAGGAGCGCATGGCTGTAAGAAAGAGGACAAAGGCAAGAACGGCGGATGCGATGAGCGGCGAGGTTGGGTCGAGTGGAAAGAGGTGGTCGAACATGAGCTGCCTCTGCTGTGGCTCATCGTGGAGCGGCGCGGTGGGCGGAGGCAGCGCCGGACCCCGGGGAGCTGCTGCGTACGTAAGGGCACGTGGCGGACGGATGATCTCATCGGCGTCGTCTCCCTCTTCAAAACGCTACATAACGCTGCCGCCAACTCGCCCGTCCCCTCCATCCCCTTCGTCCTCGCCGCCATGTCTGACCCCGCACCACACGACGCACCAGCCCCAGCACCCGCGCGCAGGCCGCCACCTTTCCCCCAGGCCTCCAGGAATCCCCCAGTTCCCCCAGGCCGATCCGTCTCCAGTCTGCTCGCCAACAGAGGCTCCGGCGCGACCCCCATACCCCCATCTCTTCAGGCAAAAATGGCTGCCGTACGATTACTTTCTATTTCAGTTTTTTAATCATTCTAATCGCTTCACAGATGGCCAACCGTGCTTCCAAATCGCCCGCCCAACCCGTAGACCAAGCCACCGCAGCCTTCCAGCGCGCCACCCTCAACGATGGCCCAGCTCACCCCGTCCTCCGCCCACACAACGCTGCATCCGGCCACATGCAAAACGGTGCTCGCCCTCCCCCGCCATCTCTCGCTGCCAAGGCCGGCCCCGGCGGCATGAAGCGCAACAGACCGGGCTTCAAACTCAGTGACATCACTGGCGATCCCAACGGCCCTGGTCCCTCTGGCGGCGCTGCTGGTGCAGGCCTCGGAGCAGGCGCACCCTCACTCGCGGAGGACTCTCCCTCATGGCCCCCTCGACGACCACAGGACAGCTTCGGCACCCCATTTTCTAATTTTGGGAAGATCGTGTACGTTTTCCTTTCATGCCCTTTCGCACTGCTCTTTCGTATTTGTTGTTCATCCTTGGTATGTCGGATGTCGTAATCGCGCAATGCACACAGTGATCCGAGCGGCGCGTTGAATTTCGGAGGCAAAGCTGTCCTACACGCTTCCGGCGTCGACTTTTCGAACGGTTCTTCCTTCGCGATCAATATGACTCAGCTACAACTCGAGGACGAGCTCGGAAGAGGCGCGTACGGGACGGTAAAGAAGGTCCTCCATAAACCGACTAACGTCGCTATGGCCATGAAGGTGAGCCCTCACAAACTTCCGTTCATGCACACCGTGCCTCTCCGCGTTCACCTCGCCCATCTCGCTACATCATGCACACTGTACCCCGTTCCTTACCCCGCATGTGCTCCACTACCCCGCTTCTGGACTGCCAATCGAAATTAATACGTCCCGTATCTCAACCCTTCTTTCCTTGCACCTCATAATCACTATCTTCCCTGTGACGATATAATTTCTGACAACCTCCTCCCACCACGGCCCTTTATGCCCCTATCCCCCTCTTCGCATCGCTTCCCTGTCAACAGGAAATCCGACTAGAGCTCGATGAATCGAAGCTCAATGGCATCATCATGGAGCTCGATATTCTACATCGCGCTATGCACTCCTCCATCGTCGAGTTCTACGGTGCCTTCTTCATCGAGTCGTGCGTTTACTACTGCATGGAGTATATGGACGCCGGCAGTCTCGATAAGCTCTATGGGGCGGGCGTGCCAGAGGATGTGTTGGCGAGGATCGTGAGCAGTATGGTGAAGGGGCTCAAGTTTTTGAAGGACGATCTGCAGATCATCCATCGAGGTGCGTTTTTCCTTTTCGTCGACTTTCAAAATGGTTGAAGGGCTGACGTCGGTGGTAATACGCAGATGTGAAACCGACGAATGTGTTGGTCAATCGGAAAGGACAGATCAAGCTCTGTGATTTCGGTGTATCGGGTCAACTCGAAAAATCACTAGCAAAGACCAACATCGGCTGTCAATCCTACATGGCGGTACGCATCTTCTTCCCTCATTCCCTTCCCCATATCTAATCTCTGCCCCTCCCTATTTCCCCTCCTCCATCTTCCCCAAAATACAAAAAAACAGCCCGAACGAATCAAAGGCGAGTCCCAAAACTCACTCACGACCTACACCGTCTCCTCCGACGTCTGGTCCCTCGGGCTCGCCACGATCGAGATCGCGATCGCGAACTACCCGTACCCGCCCGAGACGTACTCGAACGTGTTCGCGCAGCTGACGGCGATCGTCCATGGCGATCCGCCCGAGTTGCCGGAGGAGAAGTATTCGAGGGTGGCGAGGGAGTGGGTCGCTTGGTGTCTTGTGAAGAGGCCGGAGGGGAGGGCGAGTTATACGGAGTTGATGGTGAGTTTTTTTTTTTCGTTTTCCCCCTCGTTTTGTTTGGCGCTCTTGGGCACTTCTTGGTGTGGCCGGGAGTGGATGGTTGAATGGTGCTAATTACTGTGATTTTGCGTTCCCAGAGCCATCGATGGATGAGAGAAGACGCGGAACGGGAAGTCGATATGCCAGGTTGGGTAGAGACGGCGCTTGCGTGGCGGGTGGCGAATAAAGAGAAGGTGGAGAAGGAGAAGGACCAAAAGGCGAGAGAGGCCGAGTCGGCTTCTTCGTAAAGCGACGGGTTGGAGGGCTCTGGGGGAAAGAGGAAAAGCTATGAATTTTGGCCATCGGGACTGGGGGAAGAGATACGGTCGTTCCGCCCTGGATGGTTGGTGAGGTCTTGATGGCTTGGTTTTGGTGATGTGTTGTGGGAGGCCCATCGTGGTTGGGGGAGGGGAAGGGAATCAATGTGGAGGGGAGGGGAGGTGGGTGTGGTAGGTGTGTAGGGCGTGAACGGAGTGGGGCGCTTGTTTTTTTTTCGCGCTCAGCGTCGCGCTGCGGCCGCCTGCGTCTATGGCCAGTCAAGAAATTCGCGAAGACTTGCCGTGGATGGTCGGTCGTCGATATCGTGGCACGATGACCTCGATTGACTCTCTCGCCTCTTACCTCTGGTTCCACGCGATCATCCCAACTTCAAACACCATTCTGTTTTGCTCATCTTGTCACCCGCTCACCCTGACCCACCCACCTGCCCATATGCAAGTCCCCGCCCTCTGGCTGGTCCGTCTCATCGCATCGTCTCTGCTATACACGCAATCTACATCTTCGCAGGTGATGTCTTTGGGATAGAGAATGGGAATGGCTAGGTAGATGGATGGATGGATGGATGGATGGTGCTTGGGGAGGTGTGGGGTGGAAGCGTGAACGCTCCTCGTTCGTCGAGACACTATATCTGGAGGAAAGTAGGAATAGGACGAGGCCGGCTGCGCGGGACGATACCGTCGGGGTTGACAAACTTGATTATCTGTGATGGATGGCGGATACGGGTTGTCGGTCTTGGATTATCTTTCTTTGGGGATCGGGAAGGGTATGGGAGATGATGGTGGGTGCGGTGGTGTGTGGGCTCTTTGTCGTCGTCGTTCTCGCTGTGCTCGACGGCCTTGATGGCTATCGGGTTTCGGGTTTATCATGATGATGTGGTGTATACGTACGGACGCTACGTTACGACCACTTTTCGATGCGATACTGACTTTCTGGGCGATGGTTTACTCAGTATTGGGGGTTTTATTTACACGTATTGATCATGGACTCGGACGGTTATATATTGTATTCCCTTTTTTACATACATTTTTCATCCACTTGTTTGTGTTTCTTCAATGTGTGTTTGTGTTTCTTCAATGTGTGTGTCTGTGTGTGTTGTTTGTGTGTCTTTGTTCACGTGTTCTTCTCATCCCATCCCATTTCGCCTCATCTCATTCTCATTCTCGTCTCAATCTCATTCTTGTCTCGTCTCATTCTCATTCCCATCCCTTCCCGTCTCATCTCCTCTCATCTCGTCACATCCGTGCAATCTAGTATCTTACCCGCTGCTTCCCTGCTATCGGTCATCTGTCACCTCTCAATCTCTGCTTCGCTTTGCATTGTTTGGAAGTATGTACTGTATCATATGATATTGATATGTTTGACTTTTTTTGTGCGTTCGGGTTTTTTGTGAGGCTGCGATTTGTTCTCAATTCGTTCTGAGGCTGCGGGTTGTTGTAGTACGGTATATACTGTCGTAATGAGTGTGTGTATAGAGGACTGTTCATTCACTTCCATGCTCTGGATTTTTTTTCTCTTTGGGGGAGACTCGGCGTCATTATTTATGGACCCAAACAAACTGGGTCCAGTCGCCCCTTGTACCGTGCGCCACACGCCACACGGAGGCAAAGGGAGTTCGGAGCCGAGAACGCGGCGCGATGGGTCGTCTTTTCTTGGGCTAAGATGTGAGTTTTCGCAAATCCAATTCGACCCCACAGCACGACACCTCCGCTCTGTCTCACCATTTCTCTGCCGCGTCGTCCGCGACCGCGATGAGTCCCCAGGGACGGGGCACACCGACTCGGCACCAGTCACTCGGATGAGTGTGGGACCCTGGTGTCAGTGGAGTGGCGACGCTTTGGCCTACGTTCTAGTACAAAGCGCCGGCACTTCACAAGCGGATCAGCGTGTCTTTCTGGTTGCTCCGGCATCTCGTGTTTCTTCCTTTACTGTACTTTTTCGACCAAAGGTTCGTCACGCGTTCTCCGCGTTGATGAACCGAACAAAATCCTGCGTGACCTCACGCATAACGCAGGGTGAGCACTGGGTGAGCGAGCAGTGACCTCGGCAGGCGCTTGCGCAAAATAATCATTTTCGCAAGCGCCTACGTTGTTTTCTGAACCATTTACGGGTCCCGTCACGCTCACGCACGGTTTCTGAACCGTGACCCGGGCGAAACTGATGGGTGACGTAAATTCTTGATGAACCTTTGGTCGAAAAAGTACAGTATTGTCGACTCCGCGCAGTCATCGGCTCGTGCCAACCTCACTTGGGCACTGACACCGTCTTTGTTCTCGCATAGCTATATAAACCTCGCGCCTCGTCGCCTGTCTCGTTACTTTTTGCTTCGCCTCGCCTCTTGCCATCTCGTCTCGTCTCGTCTCGTCTCAGCTCGCGTCCTCCTCGCTCCGTTTTTGCTATACACTTCGCATCTAAATCTCATTCAAATCTGGATCTTCCTGTTCACAACTCATGTCTGATCTCATCAACGGCAATGAAGAACCCAACGACCGACCCATCTCATTCGACGCCCAGACCACCTCTAGCTTTGAGGCTCTCGTCGACCAGTACCGCCGAAGCGAGATCTCGTTCTCCGACGCCAGCCACGAGCTTTCTCTCCGAATCTTTGTCGCTTGCAACACCATACAACGCCCCGGTGATGCCAAGAATATATTCGGCTCGTACTACGAAGAACTGGAGGCCATTCGGGAAACAAACAACGTTCGCACCCAGCCGGTTCAAGGACAAGGCCAACAGCGACCCGCTCCGCAGCCCGAAGCCTTCTCTGCTGAGCAGGATCAAGCCGAGTCTCGAGGAGCGACTCGGAAACGTCTTCGAGCCAGCGACTTCCTTGATGATGACGATATCGACGGCGACGACCGAGACGTTAGCAAGCGCGCCAGGCGAACTCCAGACGAGTCCAAGTTCGCCTTTACCAAACACAAGATTTCCTACCTCCTCCTCCATCCCTTACTGGTCGAGATCTCTGAGCTCAAGTCTGAGTACAGTGTCGACATCAACTTCGCCTACAACAAACTTCTCCTCTCTCCTAAGCTCCCCCAATTCCCTCGCCAGCTCTGGAAACCGGTTCTCCTTGGGCAGTCCGTCTGCTTTGACCGACTCTACTCGGCGTTGTGTGCTCCCAACGGGGACATCTCGGAATCTAAGCAGCTCGGCGAGTATGAGGTTATCTCCGACGCCCTCAAGATCACTCACAAGGTCACCAGAGCCGAAGAATGGCACAGGGTATTCCACCGGTACTCGAAGGCCGTCGAGTTCGTCTATCCTTGTCGGATCGACGAGCTGCGTGAATACTGCGACTATATCACGACCGTCTTCCAAACTACTGCCTCCGTCTACCACAACCGGGTTATCGGGTACGACAGACAGGTCCGTGAGCGAGTCGGCTCCACGAACGACACCCTCCTCACCGAAATTAGTCGTTTCTCGGACTTGCATCTCTTCTGGCTCTCTTCCCTCGGAGCCGGTTTCGCCTCGCTCGCATCGACCACAGCCGGCTCTTCTAGGAAAGCGACCCGCGTCTCCCACCTTACCGTGCCCGGCTCCGAAGTATGCAAGAGGTTCAATAGAGGCGAAGCCCACGGCGACCGATGCAAGTACGACCATGTTTGCCTCGAGTGCGGTCGCACAGGCCATGGTCGCCATTCCTGCCCCGATCTTAGGACCGGATCAACTGTCCGATATCAATCCTCCGCGTCACCTTCGCAACATGATATGGGACGATCCAAATAATCTTCTCACACCGTCGGCGGACATCACACTAACCCTTGATCCACTCCCCTCTCCTCCTGTTGACGATCCCTCACTCTCTCCTCTCTGGTCCACCATCCGCTCGAACCCCGATCTCTTTGACATCGTTACCCCCATCAAGGTTGACGTCTTCGAAGACCTACTGAAGACGCACCCGAACCGGCCGCTGGTGGATTCGGTGTTGAAGGGTCTTCGGGAAGGTTTTTGGCCGTTGGCCGAAGGCGATCTTAGCGGAACTAGGCCTTTCCCCGAGAAGGTGTCGGAAGGAAAGGAACTGGGCTTTTTGCTCGAACAGGCTCGGAAAGAGGAGCTCCTGGGACGGTTTTCGGCGCCATTTCTCACATCCACCGACACCCTCCTGCCAGGAATGTGCGACATCCCCGTCCACGCCGTCCCTAAGCAGGGGGAGGACGACTTTCGCATGGTCCTTGATAGCTCGATCGGTGATGATTCCCCAAACTCCCACATTCCTCGCGACACCGTTCATTTCAGCCCCGATAACATTCAGCATCTGGGCCACAATCTCCTCGCTTTGCGGCATCGTGGTCGCGTTGTCGCTTGGCTATGGAAGTCCGACGTCTCTGAGGCTTACCGGCTGATTCCTATGCATCCACTTTGGCAGGTGAAACAGATCGTCTCGGTTGGCGGAGTCCGTCGTGTGGATCGGTGTAACAATTTTGGGAACCGCGGTGCCGGTTTCCTTTTTTGTGTTTTTATGTCTCTGGTTATGTGGATCGCGGTGAATGTTGAAGGCCTGGATGGGTCTTTGGCGTACATTGACGATAATTTCGGTTTTGACGAGGAGGAAGGGCTCGACTTGTATGAACCTTATGATGCTTTCCTTCCTTCACGTCAGGCTTGTCTTCTGCGGCTTTGGGATCGGATCGGGGTTCCACACAAGGCTAAGAAGCAGGTATATGGTCGCTCCTTGAAGATCATTGGGTTTCAGGTCGACATCGACAAGATGACCGTTTCTATTCCTCCCGACTCTCGCAGAGCTCACGTCGCACACATCCGGGAGTTCCTTGCTCAGAGACGGCAGCCCTTGGTCGAGTGGCAACGTCTCTTGGGCTGGTGCAACTGGGCTCTCAATGTGGTTCCTCTCCTCCGGCCAGCACTGCAGTCATCATACGAAAAAACGCGAGGGAAACAAGTACGGAATGCACCCATCTTCCTCAACAACGAAGTTCGCCACGACTTGTCCTTTTTCGCTGACACTCTGGAGGCTTGGGACGGTGTTCATCTCCTTGAATCGGACAGCTGGGGTGTTGCGGATGCCGACGTTCGTTTCTGGACAGACGCTTCGGGCTTCGGCTTAGGATACTGGTCTCCAGATCTCAATATGGGTTTCCAGGCCGAGCGTTTTGAATTCGAGGCGGCGAAGGGTGGGATCTATTACTTCGAGGCTTTGACGGTTGTCTCAGCCCTCGAACGAGCCTGCTCACTGTCCCCTCGGCCTAAGCGTGTGGTTATTTTCTGTGATAACTCGAACTCAGTCGACGTTTTTAATTCCCTCTCAGCCGACGCCCCTTACAATGACATCCTTTACTATTCTATTCGCCTCCGACTCCTCTACGGTGTTCAGCTGCGGGTTGTTCATGTGGCGGGCAAGGAGAACGTTATCGCAGATGCTATCTCTCGGTTTGATTCCGCTACCATCCACCAACACCTCCCTTCTCTCCCAATTTACCCTTTTCAACCCCCTCGATTGCCGCTGGGGGCGCCGCGATGTTAGATATCTCTCCTTCATCACGCCAACCACCTCGGTTGGCGTGGACGCTGGAGCGCCTCCAGCACGAGCGAGCCATCGCTCTCTCTTTGGTCCTAGAAAAGTCGACTCGCTCCGGTTATGACTCCGCCGTCCAGTCCTATGTTACTTTCTGCAGACTTCACGACTTATCTACCACTCCAACAGAAGATACTCTTTCTCTATACGTTGCCTGGCAGTGCTCTCACATCAAGCCCGAGTCCGTGTCCACCTATTTGTCCGGCATTTGCACCACTCTCGAACCACTCTTCCCAAACATTCGCCAAATCCGCAACAGTTACCTCGTCACCAAGACACTCGCAGGTTGTCGCAAACGATTTTCGACCCCTATCAGGCGCAAAGAGCCCTTAACGATCGATGACATCGCCCGTGTGGCGTCTTCCCTCCCCTCCCCTTCCTACGACGATACACTTTTCCTCACCCTCCTCTCCTGCGGCTTCTTCGCCCTTCATCGACTTGGTGAACTCGTCGACCCTGATCAAGTCAAGATGAGGGAGCCTCGGAAGCGCATTCGGCGGCGAAGCGTCAAAATCCACGGCAACGATGCTTTTTCTTACGATCTTCCCATGCACAAGGCCGACCGGCTATTCGCGGGAAGTGAAGTTTGGATCACTACGCAGGAGGGTCCTACCAACCCGGTCGAGGTTTTCCGCCAATACGTCCGACTCAGGGACCGCAAATTTCCCCTTCACAGCCCACTTTTCCTCACAAGCTCCGGCACGGTCCCCATCCGGTCATGGTTCATGACCCGTTTCCATCGCTTCTTTGGCTCTTCGCATGGTGGTCACTCGATGCGCTCGGGCGGCGCAACATTTTTCGCTACCAAGGGCTTCACTGGGGAGGAAATCCAACGTCTCGGCCGTTGGACTTCAGAAGCCTTCCAAATGTATGTCCGCAAGAATCCTGTGCTCCTGCATTCATTCATCCACTCTACACATCGCAATCCCACTCCCGGCAACAATACACCCACATGACTTTCATCTTCCTCTCAACATCAACCTCTTCTCGACAGTAGCCTCTCTACTAGGTTGTCCGTCATGCGCAATAAAGCCCGGTTGGGATTTTTCAGGGCGCCCTTCGGGCGCCCCCCTCGGTATTCCCTCGTATACGCTCCAGTGGCGTTGGGTTGATTGGTTGGGCTAAGATGTGAGTTTTCGCAAATCCAATTCGACCCCACAGCACGACACCTCCGCTCTGTCTCACCATTTCTCTGCCGCGTCGTCCGCGACCGCGATGAGTCCCCAGGGACGGGGCACACCGACTCGGCACCAGTCACTCGGATGAGTGTGGGACCCTGGTGTCAGTGGAGTGGCGACGCTTTGGCCTACGTTCTAGTACAAAGCGCCGGCACTTCACAAGCGGATCAGCGTGTCTTTCTGGTTGCTCCGGCATCTCGTGTTTCTTCCTTTATTGTCGACTCCGCGCAGTCATCGGCTCGTGCCAACCTCACTTGGGCACTGACACCGTCTTTGTTCTCGCATAGCTATATAAACCTCGCGCCTCGTCGCCTGTCTCGTTACTTTTTGCTTCGCCTCGCCTCTTGCCATCTCGTCTCGTCTCGTCTCGTCTCAGCTCGCGTCCTCCTCGCTCCGTTTTTGCTACCCACCTTCCCTCCCTCTGCCTTCTTTTTCACTCGTAATCCTCTAGAAACTCGAATATCTATGTGCCACAACAACACACTTGCTTTCCGTCTCAGTTCTTTTCACTCTACTTTACTTTACCAGACTCAGAATGAATTTCTTGGCATCAACTTCTTTCTGCTTTACTTCGACTCGTACAGCCCGCGTGGTTGCGTGGGCTTAGGGTGCAGTTTTCTTACTTACTTCTACATCTTTGGTCTTTAATTTTCCGCAACGTACGTTACTCTGTAGGAAACCCACCCTCGTCCCGTCCGTCATGCGCAATAAAGCCCGGTTGGGATTTTTCAGGGCGCCCTTCGGGCGCCCCCCTCGGTATTCCCTCGTATACGCTCCAGTGGCGTTGGGTTGATTGGTTGGGCGTCTTTTGTTGTGTTTAGCTTGCCACCACGCTTGCACCACGCCATGGCGGTCGCTTTCCTCCCCTCCTATCTATGGACTCTGACAGCAATTTTCAGAATCGTAGTCGCTCCCACTTTTTCTCTCGATGGAGCGACCGGCGGTTCTTGACGCACCGCTTGCCATTTGAAGAAGCGAACGCCACCCTTGGCACACTTCAATGGCATGGCCACATTTGACCACCGAGTAGTATTCCACCTCAGAACATTGAACGAAACCTACTATCTGAGTAGCCCCTAACTCGCAGGGCCTCGCTGTACCAATGATATTCATAAAAAGCGCGAAATTCAGCTCAGTACTGTGCACTGAGGGCCTGCAAGAGCGATGTGGCCCAACTCGTGGCAGCCCCGTCGGGAGTGTCGGGTAAGGCGTCGTGTGGAGCAGAGCTTCTCTGCGTGAAATCGAGGTGCGACTACGATTCTGCAAACCGCTGGAACATCACAGCAATATTTTTTCTCGGAGGCAAAGGCTGTTGAACTCTTAGGATGAATCGCGGGTCTTGTCGTGGCCCGGAGTTCTGTATGTTCTTTTTCTGGACTTTACTGTGCTATGACGGTAACGCTGTGCACCAGGTGATTTTCTAACATATGCAGGATTCTGTTTCATCTTCTTGAATAGCTCACAATGGTAGTTTTTTGAGGTTGGACGCCAATTTACCTATGTTCATCACTATGCGCTGTTGTGTCTGAAGATCTGATGGCGCAGTTTGCTGAGCCGATTCTGTGCGACCTGCGCAGGAATATCTCCATAGCGGCGCTGTGACGAGTATCTTATCGTACTGGTGGCTGATCATGGTATTGCCCCGTGCTGTGGTCGACGGTTTTCATGCTTTTTTCTCTCGCCGATGAGAGGTGCCAATGATGTAGGATTATATGATATAAAGCCGCCTCGCGATACTTTACTTCGTCAAGTTGGAACGTGCGGTCTTCTAGAGCCTTTCCTTCTATTGTTCTCCGAATCCTATCTAAGGCCTCGTACAGCTCTGTATGTCGTTTACCATTACTTCAGAGACAGCACTTCGGGTATCCGAAGTCTTCAGGATTCAGTCGATTGTGATCATTGTGGAGACCGTGATATTCGGTACGTGCGCATCATCAATTATTGCTGAAGCGCCGACCGCTGACGATCATGATTTCGTAGGATTTTATATGGGGGTGTTCGGGTTATCGATATGGTTTACGTTGTCAGTCTGCCGACACCGTGCCCATCTACATCACTCATATGCGCCAGCCTAACAAGAGTCTCAGGCGCAAAGGATTTCAAAGAAAGAGAAACGTCTTCATGCTGAGCCTCACCACCGCCATGTTCTCTGTCTCCGCGAGCCACTGGGGTCTTTCCGTGGCGTTCACCATCATCGCCTCGCAATGTCAAGCACAACTTCTTTTGAGCCCCGGTGTACATTATCCCTCAGTCATGCTTCGCATTGTAGCGGTTCAAGCTCACCTCTCGATAATTAATGTAGGTTCTGTCTAATAGCTTTGTGTGTTCTGAATTTTAGATCTGAGCATTGACGGGCCCGCTTTGCAGTATATGCTGAACGACGTCGTTGTCATATGGAGGGCCTGGCTTCTTTGTGGCCCGAAGGCACGGAGGTGGATCTGGGCCATCAGCGTCCTCACGCTTGGTTTGTTCTATTCCTCCCTGTCTTTTCGTCTACGTCACGCGCTGACCTTTGAAGTCATTCGTTGTCTAGTGGCTGAATCTGTACTTGCGGTTTACAAGCCAGCTGTCGACCCGCACTATTGGACCCAGTTCTTCGCTGGGATCACGATCGAGGGAGCTACACAGGCAAATTCATTCACGGACGGAACATATCTTCGACCTCTCTATGCGGCTTACTGCCTCACGCTTTTGACCAACGTTTGGCCAACGATGATTATAGGGTACAAAGCTTGGTCAGTCTCTCCTTTGCATGCACGACAGCTCCTTGGATGAACCGCCCCTTATACTCGAGCGAACAGGACACACCAAAAGCTCATTGCGGGGACATCTGTCGAACACGGATCTAGGGCGCTACGAATACTTGTCCTACTCGTCGAGTCTGGGGCTATTTACTGCGTCATATGGGTACGAAGCTTGACTTTGAGGGTTATATGTTTTGTGTCACGAATGATGTGCTGATATAAATTCTGCTACTCACAGGCTATACATTTATGCTTCTTTTTCCTCAATGCATTTGGCTCCTCAGCCGTGCACGACCGAGCATCATGGATTGCGGTGACTTACTCCGCTATATACGTCTCAGCGAATGATTTGGCGGTGAGTAAGACTGACCTGAATTATTTCCGAAGCTAAAGATCATTATCCTTGTCGTTTAGGTGATCTATCCGACCGTTATCATCGTACTTGTCTGCTTGCAGAAGACCCTTCATGAGGCAAGGACGCTATCTCCGAGCGAGATGCTTACTACGCTACCACTTCGCGCCCCAGCATTCGACGTCGCGACTCATACCATCTCGCAATCTGTCTGCCCCCCGAATTTGCATTGCCCTCGTCTTCCGATCTGCCAGCGGACGATCGCTTTGACGTCGTGATAGGATCGGAATGCAGAAGTACCTTGGAGGAGGTCGGGGTCAACTTCCAGACCTCTGCTCAGAGCGCTGCAGCAGAGCGTGTATCCCACATGCCGGGTGGTCTGCCTGGGGAGAAGGGCGGACGCGGAGTATCATTGGTTTCCTGAGTCCTCTTATATCATACGCGATGCTGGGGGTGCGACGAGCCCCTTTATATCCAGAGAACCATGACATAGGGCAATGTGTCGCACATTCGCAGCGCGGTCTAATCATATGCACCTATTGAATGTGCTTCACTCGAACTGACGTTCGCTGAGTCACTCAGAATGACCCCTACCCCTCCCGCCCATTTCACATATTTCTCCTTCCAGGAAACCGCTGTCCCTAAGTATATGATCCTTGCCCTCTCAGCGGACCTCACATCAGTCGAGGTCTGCAACTTTTTCCCCGCCGAATCAGAGAAGTTAGGACGGTCCATGATCGCCGGGGTCAGCGGTCTCACTACGTTGGGTGACAAGTAGCTCAAACCCCGGTCGCCGTAATTACCCAAGGTCTGCGAACTTCCAGTCGTGTTGACGTGAAAGAGGAAACTGATACCACTGGGACGTCGAAGTGGCAGCGCTCAGCCCTCTTTAATCATTTTTAAATCCTTGTCTCGGAATGTTTCCTAACATAATCTTCATGGACTCTATTCGACATGATGCTAGAAGCTGAGAGTTGCGTACATATTGGGGCTCAGATTTCTCACAGATATACTAATTGTGGACAAGAAAGGTATTCAGTCAACCATGCATGCATTCAGGACGAGGCAGGGAACTAGTCACCTTTGTACACTCCATGGGACAATTGAGGGTTCCCAGTTTGAATTGTTAGGCTTATATCGGGGTTAAATACTACTAGAGGCCATCGTGAGTAAGTTAGTGGTCGCGGCTACGCTTGTCAGTGGTAGAGGAGTATGGCCCACCCGAATCTAAGAGAAGTTTTGTGGGCAAGGTACACTGAGGCAGGGTATATGCCACCACCATTCGGACACGAATAAACTGGGATGCTTTCAAGTTCGGACTGATCATGACCCTGAGGCGATTAGCAGGCTGTGAAGACAGGAAAAGTGAAGGGAGACCATGCGGGAAGAAATTAGCGGAAGGAAGGAAGGAACTTTGAAAGATGGAGATTCTGTTTCCTTGAAAGGATGGACTGCCGGAAGGAAGGAAGAAGGAAGATTAATTCAGGGTACAATACGAGCCCATCAGGACCAATACCCCATAGCACTCCGTACTCAATACATGCTGATGGCGCTGGCAGACTCGCACTGTGCAGTGTGCATTTGCGGGACGACACGCCCGGCCTCGCTCGGCTGACGCCAAAAGGTCGGCCTGCGCCACAGGGTCATGACTTGTCCACGACCGTGACCTGGTTGAACGTGGCGTTCAACGTTCGACTGACCAACCAGACTCGTTTTCCCGCAAACCCTGCATTGGAATTGTATTCATATCTCAGGCTTTCTATGTACTGAAAACACTAATCTATTCGGCGACAAGTCCTTTACGCTTCGCATCTGGAACTAGGGCTCGATACATTTCGGCGCTTTTCAGTTCACGCTTGTTTGATATCGTCGACCCCCACTGGTGAACTCAAATGCCGGAAATGGTAGCAACATCTTTCCGACCTCCACACACAAGTCATGCATCGGAGACCCTTAGCTGACGATGTGCCCCGTGGACCCTACGTTCTAGAAAGTCTCCATGCAGTCGTGCTTGACATCTACTGTATTCCTTTGCCACTAGCCTTGAGCCTGAGTACTTCGGACATCTCGGCGCCTCGATATCGTTGACCTCTCTGGTATACTCGAATCCATAATCTACCACGGTTTCCCTTCTAATTTCATACACGGTCTTGTTGTGGCAGAGCTCGCTAGCCGGAAATGTTTCTTGTCTTACTCCCACTTTGCGGACCATGACACTGTAGACGATCGCGCTTCAGGTCGTGACTCACGAGGCTCAATATATCCCACTGTGACCTCCTGGCGTCCACCTATCCACTCATTGACCTCGCACTAGGACCTCGAAACATGTCCATATGGCATAAGCGTTCCCATACACGGCATTCTTTTTGACTAATACATCTACTCGTAAGGTCGACTGTGAAGGGACCACTGGAATGTTTTCCATGCTGGCTTCTTACTGCATGGACTTTGCCGGAGATGGCACACCCCAGCAGTATAAAGAGGACGTCGGCGACGCCTTTTGACAACAGAGACCAACTTACTTGTATCTCTACCATCGCACGACATCGATAACATGTTCGCTCCCTCCTTTATCCGCGTTGCAGTGCCGTCTTGGTGGCCTTGGCCTCTGTCAGTCTTCTTAGTTGATCTATCCTCACATCGAGGACGTACTGACTATTGTCTTCCTTTTAGGTGACTTCTGCGACAAGCATCCAGGACAAACGTCAACTTTGATGTCTCACTCCTCCAAACACCGTACTTGTTTGCTGCTCTCCTGTAAGAATTAAGATCTTAATAACCCTTGCGTTGACTATTCATTGATGTTATCGAAGCTTGGCCTTGTCGAAGGAGTGTGCAACGTCCCGCCCAATGCTGATGGCGGCTGCTCGCTCGGTCTGGTGCTCGGCTGTTGCAACCCTTCGGTACGTCGATTTCAACCTTAGCTGGGAGATGATTAGATTCTCGCTCTTTGTGTTTACACCGATTTTCTCGCAGGGCGGCCCTTGCCTTCCATACCCTCTTTGATTGCGTAACCAGGCTACTACGTATATTCGCCGGCCGTCTTCAGAGTCACAGATTCATGGAACAAAGATAAATATAATTGATGGGTGGCCACCCTTCGAATAACGTCTCCGCTTCTCGTCCCTTGCTTGCTTGTTGTTTTTGTACCGCCTACTGCAGCTAAGAGCTTGTATTCAACTACTAGCCATCGAGCAGAATTATCACCTCTGTTGCGTACCACGTTTGCTCGCCTCTGTGTGACATACCTCTCTTGAGCCTTCGGAGCTCCGTCCAACACTCGGAGGTCCAAGGCGATAACGAGTGTCTTTCCACATGATTTCAACCACGCAACTTGACCTCAGCGGACAGAGAAAGCACGTCGCAAACGAGTAGCCACCTGATTATGATCAAAAGAATGGGCCAGAGCACTACCGGGACTCAGCTGGGTAGGGTGAGAGGCAATCTCCTTGCAGATCCTGTAGAGTAGCTGTATTATCCGCTTGATGGTAGGTTAATGACGCACCAGATCTGATAGCCACCATGATATAGGCCCTTTGTACGCGCCAGGTTCGTAGACAAGTTTGGCGAGAGGGTGTGGATGATCCTAGACGCTATTTCGAGCGGATCCTTGTGGCATGAGAGTCTCCACAGTCTCAATCTGGTGGGGAGAAAGTTGAACAAAGTGGGTAGAGTCGACGGTCATAGACTCATAGTGCTCAAGGGGCAGCCAGCGACCGAGGAAGAGAAAAGGCGGCCAGAAAGCATGCCACCAGCAAGAGCGAACCGAATAACCAGCGCGGAAAGTGCCGGCATCCGCCACAACGCCACCCGCGTCGAACAAGGACCCCTGCGTATGCTGACAGAGGTCCCATCCGAAAACCCCCAAAATCGGTCGTTTTCGTCGCACGATTTTGGGGGTGTTTTCGTCGCATCAGGGATGGGACATCGGATTTTTGGCCATTTCCGTCGCACGTCGGATGGAACATCGCTCCGCATAAGGCCTTCCCAAACCCTGGTCGTCAAAAAATTTCCCCAAATCATGTTTTTGGCCGTGTTTGCCAAGTTTTTACCCCATTTTTTGCGTCCCCGAGAGACATTTTCGTCGCATAGCGGGATGGAACATCAGCATCGAAAAGCCGTTTTCGTCGCACTACGGATCGGACGAAACGCGATTTTTCGCTCAAAATTCGTCGCATCAGGATGGGACCTGCGTCAGCATACGCAGGGGTCCTGTCGAACATTGTGCCCGCTGGCAACCTTGCAACCTTGCAATTGCGTAGTATGGCTAGCTTTGTATAGGCTTGGAACCTCATACAGGCCTGGAGTTAACGCACAAACGCTCCACCAGTAAGTCCACGATAAAGTCCACCGTTAACCCAGCAATCCTCCCCTGCTTCAAGGTTTCACGCTGCTGACTATGCAGTAGGCTACATGCGCCCTCGAACTGCCGAAAAATCTGGAGCGATCGGTATCTACGCTAACAAACGCCTACAAGCGCCTTTTCTTCCTTCCACCATCCTCGATGGCTGATAAATAGCAGATCTAGCTTGTACTGGAGGAGGAAGCAAGAGCTACTCATACTTTTGGCCAGAGAAGACATGGGAAGGAAGAGATTCACTACGTTTACCAGAGTAGCATCAAGTTCGCAAGATCATCCTTATGGCGCAGACTTAAGAGCACGGCACGTTCATCGAAGTTCTTGTCGAAGATCCTGGAGCATCACGCGTTGGCCCTAAATATCTCGCTGAGTTTCCCTTCTTTCGCCCTTGCTTTCCGTCACATTTAACTGTAATCGTTTTGTCTGTGTTGCTCCCTGTCTTGTCGCGCTCTCTCATATGTTCTGTACCACCATCTACCTTTGAATGACTGAATGGTAGAAGATACTGTCCCCTTCAGTGGTGATATACAGCATCCTATGCCATATTTGTTGTTATGATGAGTTGACATACACCAGGCGCTTCTCACCGGTTTGCGTGGATGATACAGACCACACCACCGTGTGCCGTGCTGCCCGATTTGATCTACAAGATTCCTCTCCCATTATTGATGCTTTAACCGCTGACCTGCGCATTCGACCTTGCCTCCTTTTCAGATCGATGTACTTGCTCCCTAGATGTCTGAACAGACCGGCCACATCGACTTTACCACGTACGACGAAACGCACAAAACCCAGTGGGTCAAAGTCGTCGGAGATCTCGACTTCAGTGTTAGACCCTTTGTCGTCCTCCACGGAGGCCCAGAGATAGCAGCACCCTACCTTGGCCCTCACCTCGAGCTTTACACGAAGCTTAGCATCCCATTATCCTCTATGAAGTCAGATGCGGACACTCTATCCACCCCCTCACAAAACCAAGGAATTTCGGTCCGTCGAGCTTTTCATGGACGAGTTCGACAACGTGCTTTTTCGAGATCGCAGACAACTTTGATCTATACGTCCATTCGTGGTGAAGCACAACTCTCGCTGCCGACTACGTCGCTACTTGCCATCCGAGGGGACTCAACCACCTAATTATCGCGGATCCGCCGGCGTCTGTGCTGCTCTGAGGCAAGAGCACGACGGTGTTATTAGAGGCGAGGTATCCGAAGTGGTTTGTGGAGATGTTGAGGAAGTATGAGAGGGTAGAGACGACGGATGAGGAGGAGTGTCAGGAAGGTCAAGGTCGTGTTAGTACTCACAGGTTTCTACGAGATTATATAGGTGGGGAACTTCTGAGTTTAATCTTACCGGGCTTCTGCATGTCCCTCACTCTTCTCTAATGGCATCGAGGATGAAGCGCAGGGCAAATATGTTCGTCCCGTCTCCGAGAATATACACAAAGTGAAGTGGCTATGATTTGATAAAAGTAGTTATATACCGTTCTGAGAGGAAAAAGAGAGCTAAGTACTTCGAGATGCTTGATAGGCGTTTGAAAGGGTAAAGTCTGAGTCGTACTGGGAGCCAAGACTCCGTACTGTAATGGATGCTAAAAGTAACTACATATCGAAGGCTCGTAGAAGAAGAAAGGTAGTAGTATGTGAAATTGAACCTCTTCGTCGCTAATACACAGAGATCTGTGCATGTGCATGATTACGGAGCCGAAGATACAAGTAAATGAGGAGGGAAAAGGCAAACAAAGAGAAAGATGGCAGTGCATAAAAAATAAACAACCTCCTCGTCGCTGATACACAGATGACTGTGTACGTACATGGATAGAAACTGAAGATACAAATCGACGAGGGGGCGAAAGTTAACGAGTCGAGCTGAGATATGTAAGAGAACTTTACGGACACAGACACGGGTGGCACCTGGTGGCACCAATAACCTTCGATCCTCAACCCTAGCCCCTCCACCTCGTTGACCGAAGTCACTTGGTGCCATCCCCAGTTCGAAGAGCCTCTGTAAAAAGACCGAAGTCCTCTGCTGGCTGACTGGCGGGTCACTCGGACGCCCAGCCGCCGCCGGGCTGACCATGGGGGAAGCTCTGGGTTAGAGCGTCGCCGACGCGCCCAAAGTCATCTGCTGGTCAACTAGCATTTGCTTGAAAGCTAGCTGCCGCTGATAGACATTTCGGGCTCGTCGCGCCTATGAGGACATCGAACACCCCAGCATACTCACATCTATCACCGATCACTATAGATGATGAAAGTGCGGTAGAGAAGGGAGGCTTGCCGGGCAGCGTGGTCTCGTGAGGAACAACCTACACGCGCTGACACATGTTCTCTCCTCCCAATGCAGGGTGTTCGACGTACCTCAAACTCGCAAGACGCCTCCCAGAACCGATCTTCATTGATCCCGCTGCACCAGAGCTCAAAACCATGCTCTCCATCAGTACTCCCAAGTCAAAATGTCGACATCAACGTCCATCGGGGTGTCATTCCTGCATAGCGCCAACTCCGCAGCCCGAATCTTTGCCTCCATCTTCCTGGCCTTTATAGAAATCTCAGTTGGGCGCATGACCATCTGTCGGGGAGAGCTCGAAAGGCGAATGGGTGTGGTGCGGGATTGGACTGGCTGGACTGATTGGGGAACACGGGGTTGGAGGTCGGCATGAGCAGCTATGGGCTGAGAGTATCCAGTTTGGCGACGGCCGTTGCTAGACTTTTTCGGGGGCGGTGGGCTACGATGGTAAGAAGAAAAACATGAGATGACGCTAGCCACAGTAATGCACAAAATAATAGCTTACAGGTTATTGAGCTCAATGAACGACAAGAATCTGTCATTAGACATATTGGGATATCTCCCATCGTTGAAACAGCTGCTCTCGTTGTAGCATGTTAGCCAATCTTTCCGCAGAAATGCCCGTGAGGATCAATGACGCTTACCCGACGGTTATTATCTGCTTTCTGGGTTCGCTATCGTTCCGCTTTCTGGGTTTGTTATCGTTCCGCTTTCTGGGTTCGCTATCGTTCGACTTTCTGGGCTGGCTATTGTTCAGGTAGAAGCATTTGGTCGGACCTTCATAGAAATAAATCACACCATAAGCCCACAGACGTTCATCAACAACAACAGATCGACAACGACGGATCGACAACGTACTGGATTTGTTGGTGCAGTGGTAACAGCGACACTTTGACCCTCCTGGAACATATGATGTGCTTCTCGCATCACTGAAAGCATGTTTCTTGCTCACAAACTCCTTTGAGTCTATTCATACTTCAATTAGAATAGCACTCGGAATGGGGACATAAGGGTGGCACGTACCGCAAGGCTTTGCTTTGTTGGGTGTGGCCTCCAATGCTTCGTGAATGGGTTCCATAGGCGTCGGGCGCATTTGACGGGCATGCAAATGTTCAGCTCGACGCTGCATGACACAGCGCATCTGCTCGGTAAGGTCTCTGCAGAGAGAATCAGCGAAACGGCCATTGAGGTAACCCGGGACCAGGCCTGCAATTGCGGTGGCGAACGGAATGGACAACACTGCTAGGGCGGGACTGTGTTCGGAGAGCCGGATTGCTGTCACGACACATGCACCAATTATGCCAACTGTCCACACAAACGGAATGAGCTGTATGGCGGATGACACCAGGCGCCATATGAGATGGTCGATTATGAGATCTTTGCGAGCCGACTGCATCGTGATCGACAAGAGGGGAGATCGTGGTTTGTATCAGATGTGAGCGACTGTGGGCGTTCGTGATAAGATGAGTGAGCACGAAAAGGCAACAAGCGATGGAATTTAAGGAGCTCATTGTTGAACGTGTTGTTGTTCCCACGGTGACACGTTCCCACGAGGACTGTAGGGCAAAGCAATGACGTAAGTGTCACAAAGAGGCGTCCCTAAGTAGAGCTGATGAAATTAAATTCCACATACCTGACCGATGGACCGTGCTTCGTGCAAAAAAACACAGGCATCATGTGCTCAATTTACCGGAACGCTGAACTACCAGTGCACCAGCTTAGGGCGCCGAAGTCGGGATTGTGCTCATGCTATCGCGTAAGTCCGTACTGCCCAGTGATGGCAGAATATACTCAACCATTATCGCTACGTGTATTCCCGTTCGTAACCTGAGGAACAGGACACCACACAGAACGACGCACCGTAAGCCATATACGGGCCTCGAACCTCTGTATATTCTACTTCACAGCTGCCTCTCAATCGTCTGCCACTATAATCACCCTCTTCGCAATATTCCTGCCTTTCAAGACATCCAAAAGACCCTGCTCTGCGGTCTCCAACCCTTCGCTCACATCTTCTCTGTACTGGATCAATCCTTCCTTGATGAGCGGTATCATGACGCGGTAGAACTCGACAGTGTACGCGGGAGCAAGGGCGGAAACAATGAAGCCGTGCATGGTGAGTTGCTTGCTGATTATGTCCGCGTAGTTCTGTATGTAACCGTTAGGAATACGCCTGCAGACGGGGTCACTCATAAGAAACAAACAGACAGAACCTTGATACCAGGGTATGATGGGCCATTGTACATCGAGATAACGCCACATTGCTAGTACGCCACATTAATTGTCAGACACAGGCATGCATTCGAAAGTTTTAGCGACTCACGATGAATCTACCGTGAGTGTTGGCGTATTGTAATGCGAGGTCGAGTACTTCACCACCAACATTGTCCTGCACCCCAAATAGAAAATATCGAGTCAGCTGGATAAAGGATCAAAGAAGAGTCGCAGACCCAATATCTGTTCAACACGATTGGTCAGAGCGGTTCGAGACTTGTATAGTGAGTGTGTGCGGGCTACATACATATCAATTGGACCCTCGAGCCCAAGTATGCTCTGAGTGCTTTCTTTCTTGTAGTTGAAGACAATGTCTGCGCCAAGGCTGCGAACGAAGTCGCATTTCTCGTCGCTACCGGCGGATGCGATCACTTTCAACCCATCACGTTTGGCCAATTGAACAACAAGGCTACCAACAGGACCACCTGAGAATCAGAGTGAGCGTCGAGCAACAAGGGTGTATGGCATATATCCCTACCTGCAGTGGTGACGAAGACTGTTTCGCCCTGGATACAGCGATTGTCAGTTAACGGCGAGCACTCATTCATTAGTGTGACTCGCCTTCTTCGCAGCAGAAAACTTTCTCCAGCCACAGTATGCTAAATATGGATGGTTAGTGAGCTTGAGATTGGTCACAGCCGGTTCAACCTACCCGTCTGACCTGCGACGATTGCGACTGTTACGTTGGAGTAAGAGGGGCCATCAGAACATGAACACTTGCCTGGCATCCCCAAGGTACCGACATATAGACTCCACGGCAGGCCAGCGTTCTCTAGATTTCTGAGCCCATTAGTCTGTCCATAAACAGCGTACTCCTCAAAAGCTGATACGAAGGGGCAATGTAAGTCACGGAATAGTCGGTCACAAGTACGATGTACTCACAAAGCATTCCATAAACATGGTCTCCCTTCTGGAAAGCAGTGGTTTCGCTTCTGAGGACAACGCCGATTCCATAGTTCGAAACACTGTGGTCTGATTGTGGGTAAAACGACTCTCAAGACCATGTAGAATAGACCTACGGGTTTCCGATGGAGAACGCGTACTGTGGAAGCACGCATGCAGAACGTAAGTTTAAGACTACGACCTCGAGATGCATAACTTGGATACTTACGGTGGAGGGTACCTTTGCCCCAGATCCACCCATCCTACCTCTGATGAGGACGTCGATGGAAAGCACTAGCGTCTTCACAAGAACGCCGCCATCGAGAACCACACTTTCTAGGTCGATCGTCTGGGTCGTATCATAGACGGTTGTTTGCCCTGGGACGGGGTCACCTGGACGCCAACGGAAAGAGAAATGCACGCTACACGTTAATGGTATGTAGGCAGAAGGAGTAAAAAGCATGTCGCACCGAAAGGGTGTTCGTTAAACAAAAGACGGGCGTTCACGATTGGCGCCATCTGTAAAACTGATGAGAAATACGTACTGTTCCTCAAGATATATACCTTCAGAAAATTGCGCTCGACTTGAGGCAAACCGAGAATGTTCATTGTGTCGCGAGCGCGGGGGTGAGTGGATACAACGATCCACTGATAAGCATAGATCACTCAACGGTATGGTAGTCATTAGCCTGGACAAAGGAAGAAACGATCGCTAGCCGACACAACAGGTAGCGCTGACCCTGCAATACCCTGGTCAGCGCCCAAGTGTAAAGATAGGTTGTGTCGAGTGCGATACGGGGCGAGACATTGTAGGCATCAACGAAGGATGATGGAGCTCCACACCGAATTTGATGCATCCTCCTCATCGCTCACTGAGGCGATACATCCTGGTGGGACCTTCGTGGATACAGAAACATATGAATAGCTCTTTCTGACCCACAGAGGGAACAATGTGGATGTCTCTGTGGGTCGCCAATAGAGTTTCTACCATCCACCATTCTGAACGGAGCAGCTCCTCCGATGACAGCCTCTGCGGAAGTCATTTACGCTGATACAGCCTCAAGGCAGAGGAGGGGAATGGCTGGAGGATCTCATTCAACTCAAGGATTGCGTATGCTCCTGAACCCCGTCAGAGAATCTGACTTCCGTGCTTATGACTGCTCCCAACAGATGTGCAACGTACTCTCCAAGATAATTCCTCCTAGTCTTCGCTGCGACCACAACTAAACGGCCAAAATGTATTCTCATCAGGGTATACGTCTTCGGCTAGATCAAGGTACTGCTTAAACCGTCAACGAGGACTACGGCGGCCGTGCGTTGTGGGTCGAAGGAGAATGTGACGTAGATGGGAACAGGTTTGACTTGTGCATCATTCGCAACGAGACTTGACGAGGATTGTACGAATGTGAGCCAAAAACTTCTTGGGAGTGGAGTATGCTTTTGATGGAATATACAAGGGACCAAACGAATTGAGACCAAAGCTGGTCGAAGCACAAAGCAAGAAGAGAAAATCGTGTACAGTACGTGGCTCATTCAAAGCGGCCCCAGGCCGGTATCCTCCGTGTCGCCACAATCCTACATGGAACTGGCCACATTGGGTAAGCTTCGACCTTAGCACCTATACTAGCTGTAGCACACCATGATACAGCCTTCACGTAATTCAACCAGAACATGAAGGTGTTACGGATATGATGCGCCACATCACGAAAGCTGGAACGACCGCGGTAAAGAAATATGGGAGTTTGACGGGAACCCCTAAATAGTAGTTTCCTTGCGCAAGGAACAGACGAGAAATGATTCGACGAAGCGCAAAGAGCGCGAGCCTGAGGAGAAATTGGATTGCACCACAAGACAGCAGTAGGTAATACAAGTACAAGCAGACAGCGCGACGACACGACGATGATGGAGCAGAAAATAGAATGATACAGGAGCAGATGATACATGAATGCGAACGACAAAATACATGAGTGTGAGCGACAAACAATACATGATACAAAAAGAAAGAGAAAAGGGAGATAGAGCTGGGTGGAAATTGCGAGAGCAAGTAGGATGAGATAGAGAATAGACACGAAGAATGAGGAATACAAAGACAATAAGTGAGGACATAAAAATGAGCAAGGACGGCAACGAGACAGCGATGATGCGTGAGACATCAGGGCGAGGGAAAACAATAAACGAGGCAACATGACGAGCAAGACAGACGACCGATAGAAACGAGGAGACAACGACACTGAGAACGATTGTCCGAGCGAGAAACAATTGACGAGACGAGATAGAACAGACGTATAACACGACGAACCTTTTTCGCGACCTCCCCAATCCGCCTTCCTCACCTTCTCCAAGGAAAAACACCCGTAAACGAATCGTACACCTCCTGCGACCAACCCGCAGCACCTTGGCTTGGGCTCATCATCCACGAGAATGGATCAAAAATGGATCCCTGAGACGTTTCAGCAGTTGGAATGGGCCAAGTGTCCGCTTGGGGAGCTACTGGGGAGTACCCAGGGTGGTGATGGTACATAGGTGCGTCCCCGTGGTCGTAAGCAGAGGTCGCAAATGCGTCTTCGTTGATGTACGGGCCGAAGACTCGGCCTGGATCAAGGTTCCGTTGGGAGACACGAGCGTCGGATTGCGAAGTCGCTGGTGGGTGCGACGATGTGCTTGGGAGCGGAGAGGGGGGAGGGAACGTCGAAAAAGGAGGCAGAGAGAATGGGACGTTGGGTGGTGACGAGTTAGGCTGCTGGGCAATCGGAGCATTGTCCCAGCTCGCCGACGGTGACGCATACGGGGAATAACTCCGACCACCCCCGCGTACATCATGATGTGGGCTATCAGCCTGTGGGGCGAGCGGTGGCGCGATGTACGAGATAGTGGGAAGGGAGGCGGGGGCAGAGGCGGCGCGATAGTAGGTGCGCGAGAATGGTTCACGGGCGGACGAACCGCCTTCGTGCGCCACGCGAGCGCCTGGGGTGGCATACAAAGGGGGAGTCGGGGAAGCTGGTGCGACGGCGACAGTGACAGCGGGGCGTGGTGAAGTGGTGGTATGCGGGAACGAGGTATGGGTGGCCGAGGTGGAAGCAATGACGGGCGCGGGTGCTGCTGAGGATGGGAAGGCTGATGATGACGCCGCGTCGTCGTACGAGCCCTGAAAGTGTGATCCGCCAGGGGCGGAAGTGGGAGGATGGGAAGTGACGGGATTGGGTTGGTGCGAATAATCCTGCCGCGTGCAATCGTCGGGGATATAGGACGAAAGTTGACATTCCCCGATTTCGACCGTTTTTCCTGGCGTTGGGCTTGAATATGGCGCCTTTTCCCTTCTGTCGTGAGACGTTTTCACCCGTCTCTGTGGTCCAGCAGAGCCTCTCCCGCCATCTGCCTCGTCAACTTCCGGACGCGTGTGAAGTTTCCTCTGTGGCCGAAAGACATAGAGAGGGAAAAAGTCGATATGTGTCTCCTTGATCTTCTGGGCCATTTCTTCTATGGGTCGTCTCTCTGCAGCTGAAAGGTGGCGCCAGATCGTTCCGGCAATCCTCCCCCAGCCTTCTTCGCTCGGCGCTTTAGCGCCTAACCGTGCCAAAGCAGCGAGAAAGACCATGAAGGAGTTGGGGTTTCGAGGTGGTTGTTTGTCTGGGGAATATTTTTCGTGGTTCTGGTACTTTTTGAGGCAGTTCTCGTAGACCTGTAAAAGCTACATATCAAATAGAGTTCGCGGCACAAAAAGAGCGGTAATGTGGCTTACTGCGTTAAGGTGTGTGATGGTGACGAGGTGGATGGCGTACCAGGCCATCCACTCAGTGATTTGCGCGGCGGAGGCCACGAATTCAGTCATGATGAGGTGTACTTACAAGTTTAGGGAGAAGAGGTAGGGTCAAGTGATTGTCTTGGAGTCGACGCAGAAAGAGAATCAGATGACGAGTATCGAGTGCAATATCAGAGGCTATCAGCTTGCGTACCCCAAGTTGGGAATCGAGTACGAAGAGGAGGAGGGGGTGCAGATTATGACTTGAACCGCCCATAAAGACACTCCATTTATGCTCCCGCAGCCACCCGGGCATCATAGCCAAAATCCCAAGCCCATCGAAAGAGACTCATGGCCGAAGTACATCTAGCACCAATGCCGTACCAGAGCACCTCGTATTTTCGAAGTTACCAAAAGCGATGGGTCAGAGCGAAGCGGGCGCTGGTGTAGGAGGAGGCCTAAAGCGGGAAGTCTTCGTTAAAAAGGAAATACGGCCGTGGGTAGCAATTTCGCCTCGAGGCTGGAGGCGGCGAAGCTGTGGTATGGGGAGTACGCGGAGGTGTGTGGCGGCCCTAGGATCCCCCAAGAAAGGGAACTTTCAACTTAGGACGAGAGGCGTTCCCATGCCAGTGCATCAAGCTGAGGTCCAAAAAGTTGCCAAAAGTGGTTGGGTCCTAGGCTCCCAGCTAGCCCTCACGCACAGAGTTTCCTTATTCAACCAGACAAGGTGAGCCGTGCAAAGCCGAGAGACGTGCCAGTGGTGGTGGTGGTGGTGGTGGTGGTGGTGGTGGTGGTGGTGGTTCGAATGCAAGTCGAACGGCGCCACAGAGCTGGCGGTACGGTTCGACGACCGGCCTTTTTCCGGGCCGGTCTGCAACCGAACCGTTTGTGCCACGAATGTGGCCCACGAGTTCTCTCGAGTTCAACCTCCATCCTCATCGATTCATCCTCGTTCTCCACAGTCAACCATCAACCTCTCTGCATCTTGACTGAAACCTAACAGAAACCTAACAAAGCGTCTCGGCTCCCCAAGTAATGAAATTTTTTCAACCTGTGCATTTATGCTCGCTTCAAGCTCGCTTGTTGCTTGTTCGCCGCATTCAGATGCACCGACATCGTACTGGAACTGAAGTAGGCAATTTCGCACAGTCCACTAGTAGCAGTGCCTCCCCTCGGCTTGACTTACGTGGCCCGTGAACTGCTTCTCCGTGATGCCTCTGAGAGATGAGCTGGGTCACGACTCGGATTTGCTTTGCTTGCTCGGGACCACGCAGTTCGAACCACCGGACCCCCCATCTGACCGCTCGGGAATATTTCTTTGTTCCTAACGAGTCTATCATCCTCCATCCACGCGTTTGGTGGCGCATATTACTATCAGTGTCCTACTCGTCGTCGTCTCTCCGCCAATATTCTGCACTGCCGACTTTGTGGCCCTGGAACACATCCCGCCGTGCCGTCGATGCGTTACTGCGCAGTTCAGGGGACTATCACAGTACTGCCCGTGATTTACACCCCTGATGGACCATATTTCATCTCATCGTGAAGTCCGCCACATAACCGATCCTCGGTTCTCGCCCAGGGGAAACTGGGCGCCATTGTATTGTGTGCGATCTTAGTTAAACCACTTTCCGAGTCGAAGCGCACAATCATCCATCATGTACGAGAGGGTTCATTACCAGCTCAAAAAACACGCCAACCAAGGTCCACGTCGGTACGCCACATAACACAACAATACGCCACACAACGCAACACTTGATTCTCGCTATACGAAATAATCGCACAAAGACAGATACGGACAGCCGCGAGCGATCATGATAATCCCGAACCGAACCAGACCTCCCCACTCAACTCGACCCAAACATCGCTCCTCCTATCAACGCACCCCAAACCCCCCTAACGAACCATCCCACAGCCTTTCCCGCCACTTCCCCTCCTCTAAGCCTTCGCACCTCCCTCTGGCTGAGACTGACCCTGGGGCTGAGGCTGACCCTGGGGCTGAGGCTGAGGCTCAGACTGCGCCTCACTCGCCGCAGGCGGCGTCGACCCCCCATTCTGGTTCTGATAATCCGCATTCTTGATGAACCTCTTCATCTTCATCTGCTTGCCATCCTTACTCTTAAGATCCTCGGGGACGTCAGCCTCGGGGCTGGGACCGACGGGGGTCGTAGGTGCAGGCGAGGGCTGAGCGCGTCTGACAGAGTCGGGTGTGGACATCGACGGGGAAGATGGGGCAGAGGGGAAGAAGCGACGAACGGCATCAGCGGCGGGGGCGGGAGGTTGCATGTTCATGCCTTGGTGGCCTTCACCTTGGGATTGAGGGGTGGCGAGGGCATTAGGAACGGGGAGAGAGGGAGCGGGAGGAGTGTTGTCGGATTGGCGACGACGGCCGGGGATGGTAGGGTCTGAACCGACGAAGGGGGCGGAGGGCGGGATCTTGTTCTTACGAACAGGAACCGTGGGGTCCGAACCAACGAACGGAGCAGCAGGAGGGAGGACCTTGCTCCTACGAACGGGGATCGTAGAGTCCGAGCCGATGAAAGGCATAGAGGGAGGAACGATCCTCGATCGCTCCTCATAGTCGTAGGTGGAGTGATCGTCGCTGTTGTCGGCGGAATCGGGCTGCATGGCGCCGGTAAGACTAGAATCGAACGCGCGGCGGAATTTCTTGAAGTCTTCTTCTGCGCTTCCGGGGAAACGAGTGGGCGGGAGCGGTGCACGTTTGGCGGGTTGGTTATTGGTGTTGTTTTGCGGGACAGCGGTGAAGTCGACGACGGGGGCGGCGAGGGCGGTGGCGCCCCAGTTCAGGACGAAGAGGGCGGCGGGGATAGTTATATAGTTGAAACGCATGGTTCGTCAACGGAGGGGGAGGGAGAGTAGGGGCTAGGCTGTGGACTCGGCGGGCGAGTTGGTCTTGAGGAGATGGTAGAATGAAGGCGGGCAGGAAGACCTGGGGACATTCGACCTGGACATATAGGGCTTATATATGTGTGACTTGACAGTCCAGAGAACTGAATGAAGCGTCACGAATTCAACATTTGTGACCGAGTGCAAGTCGAGAGGAGCGCGAGCAAGACACGATCAGTCTCCGAAGTTGTTGAACTTGATGGTCGGAGCCGCTGGCGAAGCCGGAAGCAGAATGCACATTAATAGCACCAGCTCAGAATCCCTGGAGAAATTAAATCCTCAGAATTTGTTGGCTAGAAGACACGGGGATCTTAACCTCAGAGCAAGTTCATTGTTCAAAGCACAGGGAGAGCTGAACAGAGAACAGCGAACACGAGGCGTCGAGGAAGGCAGGCGTGGGCGTGGGCGGTCATGTGACCGACGTTGAGACCCAAACCGTCCTCACCTTTGGGATTGCCTAAACCGAGCGGCTCTCAGGCTCTCTCTCCGTCCTCTGTTACGCCGTCTTCGCTTCTCTCTCCCTCCCACAACATCGTTCCCCTCCATGCTCGTCCCCATACCCAACAAATTCGACTCTACTCAAGGCTCAACAAGCCAGAAACGGACGCTAGATCAGGACATCGACGACGCCGACATGGTCACGGACGAACAGCCCCTTTCCAAGTATCGCCGGATCGACTACGGTTCTCAGACGTCCCCGCTTCCCATTTCGGATGAAAGCTCGGGCTCATACTTGTCTACGATGACGAGGGCTACTCTCGCCAACCTTCCAAACGACATCTTACTACTCATCTTCGCCAACGTCGACGTCAATGACATTCTCGCACTCCGCATGGTGAGCGAACCTCTCCATACCCTTTCTTTACCGGCGGCACATTCTTGAATTTCCCGCGACTGACCTTTGTTTCTCTTTTGGCTACATGGTTTGTTCTGTTCTTGTTGCTATGCTCTGTTCGCTGTTCGTGTGATTGTGACAGACGAACAAGCGCTTCGAGGCCGTCTCGAAAGAGAAATGGGTGTGGCTCGACGCACACCGGCGCCACGTCGTCGAACAAGGCATCCCCGGCCTCACCTCCTCCGACCTCAACTCCCTCTCGCCCGAACAGCTCGAAATCCGCGTGCTCCGAATAGCCCGCTTCCACCAGAACTGGACCTCCTCTCGCCCGCAACACCGTCGTTCCCTCGAATTCGACATCAATTGCCATCACAAACCCCTTCACCCCACCACCTCCTCCTCTGCCCCCGACAACGCTAATGGCAATAACCTACCTCAACGGTTCGATAGCCTCGATATGGATCAAGTCACCCAGGTCTTCTTCCCCCCAGGATGTAACGGCGAACTCATCATCACCGTCATCGCGCCGCAACCTCCCGCGAACCGCAATCCCTACTTAAACCCGAACAATCCATTCCGCCACCGCATCATATGTTGGGAGGTCCCGCTGGCGTCGACGGAGGTGTTCATGTTCGCGGAGAGGACGTTGCCTGATAATTGGTTGATCGAGGGCGTCACGATCAATGACGATGCGGAGAGCGACGCGACGTTGGCGGTCGTGTTCTCCCATGGAGATCCTAATACGTGAGTCCGTCCTTCCCATCCTTCCCTTTGTCCTATTGTTATGTCAAACGAACAAGCCAAAGCCACCACCCTTGCGAAACGAGAACGCTGACGATCATTCTCACTTGTGCGTGTTTTGGGCGTGGCCGTGCGTGTGTCTGTCTGTCGTCTCTGCGATATGAATATCCTGGTGTGGTGTGTCACATCCCTCGACGAACAGACGCATGATCGAGGCATGGAAGCTCGACAAGTTCCACGGCCGATTCGACGTCCTCCGTAGCGAACGCAGCCAACTCAGCCGTCTGCGCCCCCTCGTCCGTCTCTCGGGCGAATGGGTCATCCTCGGCGAGCCCGTCGCGATGTGGAGTTGGAGGGTGCCCGGGAGGTATTTTATCTTGTCGGCGCAGAATCCGAGTTTGGTGGTCAGTACCGTTCTTTCCTTGTCAATCTGTATCGTAAAGTAAGATAGACGCTTACCGCTCCTCGTTATGTTCCTCTCGCTCGTGTCCTTCATTTCATGTCCGTGCCCATGCATACGTTCCCATCCCGGTCCCCGTACGCCACTCCTCTTCCCACACACTCCACGCCACATCCCTCCCTCCTTCCCAACCAACCCCGAACGCCCCGAACCCACCCACCCACGCCAATCCAACCCACGCCCACCCAAACTTCCAACACACCACAGCCCAACGACATCCTAACCGCGAAGATAATCCGCCAACACATCCTCATAATCCGTCAATCCCACTTCCAACTCCTCCCCATCCCGCAATTCGATGCTCACGGACGTCAGATCCGTGTGCCTGGGGCGGTAGGAGCGTACCTCCATCTGAACGAACCGGCGAAGGAGGCGGTGGTTGTTGTTCATCGGAGTGCGGAGGGGTCGAAGTACCACCGTGCTCAGGAGGGGTCGAAATACCACGCTCAGGAGGAGGAGTCGGGGTCGAGGATGGGAGGGAAGGGGTGGGGAGGAGGGGGAGGGGGAGGGGGAGTGAAGGACCAGGATGAGGGCGAGGAAGAGAGGGATCCGTGGTTGTTCGAGCCCGTTACGGTTCTGTTACGGATGGCGAACAGCGACACGATGCAGAAATTCGATATTTATCCGCGTCGGGCGGGGCCTGAGGACTATCCACCCTCGTCTTCTTCTTCCTCCAATCCTTTCACTCCCTCCTCTGCTGGTGGTGGCGGTATGGGGGATGGAACGCCGCAAGGACAAGGACAAGGGCAAGGGATGAAACCGGCTGCACAACTGCCGTGTCATTTCGTGGGGCAGCCGACGAGGATGATTGGTGTTACGCCTAGTTGTTCGAATTTTGTTGTGACGCCGAATGGGAAGGGGTTTTGGTTCGAGACGAGGAATGTGACGGCGTGTTGTGGTTCTCCTTCTGCCTCCTCCTCATCCACCTCATCCACCTCTTCCACCTCCTGTGCATCTGCTCCGACCTCGAGCAACAACCCCCACGTCACCGCTTCGACTTCCTTCAACTCAAACTCATGTGCACACGCGAACACAGGCGGATGCGAAAGACATAGGACGGAGACGTACCCCGCGAGATGTCTTGTCGGGTTCGAGACGTGGTCGAGTTATGTGAGGCCGGATGCTTTGAGGGATGTTCTCTGCGGAGGTCACGGACATGGACGGGGCGGAGAGAAGAGAGGCAAGAACAAAGAGGATTTGGATTCGGATTCGGGGTGTGAGGTCGACGACGTACCTTGTTCTTCGTCTTGCTCTTCATTCCCTTTCAACCCCAACACCTCCACCTCCAACACCTCCACTAACTCCGCCTCCACCACCGCCGCCTCCTCTTCTGCTAACACATCCTTCGACCGCAGCCCCTCCTCACTCGACTCCACCCCGGGCCACTGGGAAAACGAGCTCGTGCTCCGACGGTCCAATCCTGTCTTCACGATGCGGGTGGGGATGGGAGAGGTGGGGAGTAAGAAGTATAGGTTTGGGTGTGCGGATTTGGAGGATGAGGTGGGGAGGGTGGTCCTTGCGGGACGGGGGGGTAGGGTTTGGGTTTTGGATTATGTGTAGAGAGGGGTGGGGTGGGGATGAGGTTTGGATTTGGATTTGGGTGTGGTTTTGGGTTTGGGTTTGGGTATCATTTGGATCTGGAATTGGATGGGTGGGTGGGTCGTGCGTGGCTGGATGTGGGTATGGGTGGTGGGATGGGAGGAAGGAGCGAGGCGGGCGATGGAGTAGTGGTGGGACGGGGACGAAGAGGAAAGGAGCTGGATGGATGGACGGGTGGGTTGATGGATGGACGTCGAGAGTGGGGAGGTGGGGGGATGTGTGCATGCGTAGGCGCGGTCGGTCAGACACAGTCGTGGCGACTTTGCAAGGCCCAGTCAGGTTGCCTCCATCCCGCGATGGTGCGACGACAGGCGACAGACGACGTGCGACGGGAATAGGAGCAAAGTCCTGGACCATTGTCCTCCAACACGAAAATCGTACTTTGCGCTCGCCCACACACACACACACACACACACCGATCATTCGTCAACTGCCGCCTCTTTGTTCGAAGGCTTCCATGCAGGCGCTCGCTCGGGATCAATCCTCCTTCGACCGGTTAAGTACATGCATATGGGATTTGATTCGCCGTATCCGAGATTCGAGATTTTGCACGCAGCACGAGGTAGGGACGGATTTAGATTTAGATTGGCGAGGCGCATTGTTCGCTTTGTTTGGGAATTTTTTGGTGCTGGTTCGTTGTTGGCGGGTTGAGTTGTTTCTTGATGAGGCTTCATATATGCGCTTTCTTTTGAAGCTTTTGAATCGTTATACCTATGCAAATACCTTCTTCATCTATGTTTTATGCATTTCATTTCTTCTTCATGTCTTTTCTTCTCCCGTCGTTTTCTTGGACAATTTTTTTTTCGCGTGTACACCCCGCGGCGACTTTTGATCATTCGACCTTCTTCGCACGACGCTTTCATGGACCATCAGACTTACTCGCTCTCGTTCGCTGATATCGTTATCTCTCTTTCTTGTTCTCTCTCTTGCTGCTTGCTTCCGGATATGGATGTGGATATGGATTTGTGTGTTTGATTTCTTGCTCATCGCTTGTTCTCGTTTGATTTCGTCTCACGTCTTCTTTTTTCGTTTCGTTTCGTTGGTGCTGTCGTAGGGCAGTCGTCATGCATTATGCAGCGTGCTGGGTACGATTCACGGCTTGTCGTAGGGCGGCCGTTGTCGCGTTCGTTGTTGGGTATACTCTGCGTTCGCGGTATCAGGGTTTTGGGAAGGTGGAAGTTCAAAGAAGTCGGAGTAGTCTGTATAATCGTGTATGTATGATCTTTGCAATTTATCTTGTGCAACTTGAAGTCGGTCGGAATGTGGATATCGATATGGATATGAGAATTTTCAACTTTTTACGGATGGATAGATGAGTGCGCGAGTGAGTGAGTGAGCGGGGTTGGACGTGAAGGTATGCGCTAATATGGGCGCTGTGCGTGGAGGAAAGGTGGTGTAATGAGATCGATGTATGCGTGTAGGAGGGTAGTTTGGATCGGAGGAAGGGGAGAGGGAGAAAAAGAGGAGAGAGGCAGAAGAGGAGGAGAAGTGAGTAGTCAGCGAGGTGCGAACCGTGAGCGAGGGTGGTGTGATTCGCCCTTTGGACCCTGAGATGTTGAAGCAGACGAAGACGAGCTAGAACGAGCGCAAAAGAGGAGGAGAGACAAAGCTTGCGAGCACGACGTCGACAGAAGGGGAGACGAGAGCGGCTACTACGCGCCAGTCAGAACGGCGTCAGGAGATGTGATGGGAGATAGGGTGTTTTCGTTGAAGGAGGGAGAACGTGGAGAGGGAGAGAAGAGACGAGTGACGGGCGAACGGAGAACAACAGGTTTGGGAGAAATGCCATGGTGGAGTGTGATATTTCTTCGGTCCTGGAGGAGACAGATCGGAAGACAGGTCGAGACAGAGGCGGGGGAAGACGAGCTGGGGCGAGCGTGAACGAGGAGAGAGAGGTTGGAAGCACTCGGGGGCGGACGACTGGAGTGGCTGCTACACGGTAGTCATGACCCAACGGCTACATTCGACACGAAACGCTTTGGAAATAGGAGTTTTATTCGCAGACGAGTCAGAGTTTTCACCAGAACAGACAAACTCTTCACCTAAACCAGCCACAGCGTTTCGAGCAAGAAATTTATAGCTGGCAGACCTCGGAGAAACCCGGTCTGCATCGCAGGTTGGGCGGCCACTCAGCGCCACTCTTTTCCTCGCAACATCGTCTTTCCTGGTGACTTTTTTATATCCTCAGTGAGCCTGGTTCCCCTGAAGGTATCTTCAGCTCATCGTCATCCACTAAATCCGGAGACGTATTGAGGATCACCAGGGTCTACTGATACGCATGAGGCCACGCGGTTCCCGACTCTATTTATGTGCCACCAAGTACCTACTCCCAGAACGCATTGCAACCTCTCGAACAACGATCTTCTTGCTGCACATGTCCCCTAATCCCGCGGAATGCGCGTGACTGCGATGGGCGGAAGTTGCTGCCAAGTACAGGCGTTATCGCCAGGCTCTCGCTCCTCTCGGAAGAATTCGAACGAGGGCGGTATAACCCATCAGTCTTCCCTCTCCCCTATGCATATGGGATGCCGATGGCTCCATCGTGCTATCGACCCACTTACCCGCTTTGTCACGCGTAATCTTTGTACGTTATGCGCTAGACAACACCGGCAGTCGAAGCGCGAGAATAGTAGCATCGAGTTTTTGGACGCGACGCGTATATAAAGAGGATCCTCGTCTTTTGTGGAGGCTCTTCGGTGCGCTGCCTTCCATCGCACACTGCTACACCCTATGATGGCTCGTTTCACTCTGGTCTGGGTGCTAGCTTCGATCGTTCAGGTGTTCGCTCAGCCATCCCCAGACGTGCAAAAAAGGATTTCGGCAGCCATCGCAGCTGCCGCTAACGCATCGACCATAGACTACACTGAGTTCGTCAACCCGTTCATTGGGACAGGTAGGCCTTTTCTTTCTTTGCATGCGTCCTTTTCCGCTCTTGCTCTGAGGGTTGTCTGACGCGAACGGTACGGTCCCACGTTACATAGACTTTAACTTCTATGGTGATGTCTGGTGAGTCTTCTCGAGACGGTCTCTTCTTTTCTATCAGAATATCAGAACCTCGGTTGACTCGGTCTGCGCGTGTGTCTATATAGTCCAGGCGCGTCGGTCCCATTTGGAATGGTAATTTCTCTTGGACAATCTGTACCCTTATAACGGAGAATAATAGCATGACTGAGCGGTGTCAATGTCATTCAGGTTAAGTTCACCACGGATTTCACCGGTTATGCTCCTGCTGGTGAGTGAGGCACTCGATCCGCTTCTCGTTGTCGTTTTAAAAGGATGATTGAACTGGATGTATGCATATATGACAGGCTATATCGCGGATCCCAGTCAATCCGTTCGCGGAATGTCCCCATTACACGACTCCGGGACGGGTTCATCACTCGGTACGCTACGTTCCTTTTTGGCGAAAAATATGGACCTGGCATCTTATGCTTGCATGCTTAGGCACATACGGGAACTTTGAGATCATGCCCCTCATGTGTCCCGATGGTTTCGACACATGCACTACTCGTCTGGATGACCGTGAACGGCTGAGGAAGAATAACACCGATGGTTCGTTCGAATTTCGAAATTTCTACACTCCTCTAATTCTCGATCTCCCTTCCTTCCTTTGTCTTTGTCAATGTCTGTGTATATGCGCCCACAGAGGCCTCACCCGGCTATTTCGCTCTCACGCTCGACAACGAAATCAAAATGGAAGCGACCTCGACGCGTCGCGCCGGCCTCGAACGGTTCACATTCCCGCACCAAACGACGCCCTATTTCGTTCTGGACCTCGCGAACGACCTCCCTGCGTCTTTTGCGGGGGGTTCGTTGGATATCGATCCGGAGATGGGTAGGATCACGATTGGTGGGCATTGGGGATCTAGGTGGGTTGATTTTGAACTTGGTTGTCTGCTATACAATTTACCATACTGACTGAGGATGTGCGTCCTAGCTTCGGGCCCGGAGCATTTCATTATCAGGCGTTTGCGTGTTATGATCTTCTTAATGGCGGGAATCAGACGTTGAAGGAGTATGGAGTCTGGGTGAGTGATCCTCCTTGGAATCTCGTTGACCTCGGACTATCCTCCCAGAAGTTCAAACGATCTATCTTCTATCTGTAGACAGGGGACGACTATGGATTAGACGCCAAAGGTATGCAAATCGCGGCTATGCTACGCTCTTTCCATTGACTTTCCCTCACGATTCCGGTACTAACAGGCCTCGGGATGACCCACCTAAACCTCTCCGTCAACCTCATCGGCGGAACGCCGTACGAATCCGGCGCCCTCTTCTCCTTCTCCAACTCACCCTCCACCATCCTCATCCGCGTCGGCGTCTCCTTCGTCTCCTCCGCCCAGGCCTGCGCGAACGCGGAATCCGAAATTGGAGATGCGACGTTCGAGGAGGTGTGGGATGCGAGTCGGAGTGCGTGGAATGAGAGGTTGAGGAAGATTGAGGTTGATTTTGAGTTGGGGGGGACGCCGGAGAATGTGACGGAGATGTTGTATTCGAGTTTGTATAGGGCTAGTTTGACGCCGGTGAGGAGTTTTGTGTCCCCTTTTTTTTTGAGACATCACTGGAAGGACGATACGGTACGGTGCTGAGTGAGTGAGTGACTGATTGGATATGTAGAATAACGCGACTGGAGAGACGCAGGGCGCGTTTGCGAATACGACTTCGATGTACTTCGATTCGTTCTATTGCAGGTAACCCGTCTCCTTCCTTCCACTGCCTTTCCTCAATTCACTCAAGTTGACCAAATCCCACTCCCTCCAGCTGGGATACCGTAAGCCAACCCCGGGTCATTTGTTCTATATTATCATTGATCTCATGGGGTGGTCTCGCGCCAGTTCCGAACCTTCTATCCCCTCATGGCACTCCACTCTCCGGACACATTCGCCGAGATCGTCGATAGCTATATTGATGGCTATAGGAAATTGGGGTGGATGCCGGAGTGTAGGGCTAATAATCTACCTGGGTGGACGCAAGGAGGTTCGTGCTCTCCCTCCCTCCTTCCTCTCTTGTTCAACCATTAAAAAAAATTGATTTGATTTGTGTGTGTGTGTGTGGGTACTTTAGGATCGAGCGCAGATCCCATCGTGGGCCATTTCGCGATCAGTTATCATAACGAGGCCGCAGCGCTCGGGATCGATCTCGATGAACTATTTGCCGCACAATTGCAGGATGGGGAGGTCACGCCTCCGGAGTGGAATATTGAGGGGAGGCAGATCGGGGTGTACAAGTGTGTCTCTTCCTCGCATTCGAACCCTTTCGGAGTAGGCACGGAAATACTGAGTCGGGTCTGGATACTTTGAAGGCAATACGGCTACGTACCATTCGCGGCGCTCGATACGTCTAGCACGGGCCGTCAGACGCGTGAGGGCAGTCGGACGCTCGAATATGCGTTTGAAGATTTTTCGATAAGACAGGTCGCGCTGTTGCTCAACCAGACCGATATCGAGGCCGAATACGCGAATCGTTCTCTCGTGCGTCCCCCTCTTCCCCCACCCCATCCCACCCTTCCCTGCTTACGTCGTGACGATCGCTGACCTTGGAACTCATGCCACTTGGAATTCACGGTGTGCTGCATTCGCCATTGACAGTTCTACCGCAACGTGTGGGACCCGGAAGTCCAGAGCGACGGCTTCGAGGGATTCATGCAGAAGAGGTTCATGAACGGTTCCTTCGCACATACGAATCCGGTCGACTGTTCGCCGAACGATAATGATACGTCGAGGGAGTGTTCGTTGCAGGAGGATAACGAGACGGGGTTTTACGAGGTATGTTAGGTTTCGCACCACACGCACGATACGGCATTGAGCTGATGGGTCATGGACGGAAATGCGAATGGGAATGAAGAGTTCGGCGTGGGAGTATAGCTGGTGGGTCGGATTCGGACGAGGATTTTCATTTTTTGACTTGACTGGTTGTTGAAGTACAGTGGTCCTGATGGGGTATATTTATTCGTAGGTTCGCTCCGCACGATACGGCATACCTGATGGAGTTGATGGGCGGGAATGTGAGTGCTTATCCTCTTCGCTCGCGGAACTTTGGTGGCACTGGTACTGATACTCATTCACCCGCTTGAATATATGTACACTATCTCAGGCGACTTTCGTCAAGCGTCTGAACCACTTCTTCGATGTGAGTCTACTCTCTCTCTCTTCCTTTCCCTTTCTCTTCATGCAAAGGTGTTTGGACTAACAGCGAATCTGATATGAACCAGGCTGGCTATTATCTCGCTGGCAACGAGCCTTCCTTCCAGGTACGCCGAACTGAAACATACCACATTTTTTTTGAAAGAAAGAAAGTCTGATGAAGGGGATGCGGATCAGACTCCGATAGGATATCACTACGCGAACCAGCCCTCCAAGTCGGTCGATCGTGTCCGCCAGATCGTGTTTGAGAACTTTGGGATCAGTTGAGTATCATCTCGCCTTTGACACCAGCGTAGGAGGCTCATCGAGGTCTATGTGGTTGATTCAGCTACGGAGGGGATACCAGGAAACGACGATCAAGGTGCTCCGTTATTTTTCGTGCTGGATCCACGGCCGACACAACTAACTATGAAGAAACTTGAATAGCTGCGATGGCCACGCTTCTTATTTGGCACCTCTTAGGTCTCTACCCAGGTACGCCTGCCGTCTCACACTCACCCTCAGGCCAGTCATCCTAATCTCCACAACGACCGTCATCTGAATCGGCAACCTACTAGTCCCCTCCACCTCCGAAATCCTCGTCCTCTCCTCCTTCATCCCCAAATACACAATCCACAACACCTACCTAAACACCTCCACCACCCTCACAACCCTCAACTACGACCCCACCTCCGTCCTCAACGCCTCCACGAACGGCACCGTGCCCCCCGGCGCGTCCGCGTACGTTAAATCTGTGACGATCAATGGTGTCACGCAGCCGGGAAGATGCGCGTTCGATTTTTATGATACGTTTAGGGTGGGGGGTGAGATTGTCGTGGAGTTGACGGGGGAGAAGGGGGAGGCGGAGGGGTGTGATGCTACGGGTGGAGGTGGAGGGACGGGGACGGGGAATGGGACGGGAGGGGGGGTGCCGCAGAGTTTGAGTGGGGGTGGGTTTGCGAGTGTGCGTTGAGTGGGATTTAGAGGGCTTTGGACGAGATTGTGTGACTGTATTTTACTCGACGTATAGTTCTCGGCAACCGAACATCCTCTGAATGTCGTTCGGGCTGGCAGTACTTAGTGTCCACTGAAATGAAACGGGGGCGTCCTTGAATTCGAGCACGTTCACGTTCTGAATCTACAACGTCGCGATGAGGCTTCACGCCCGTGTTGTGAATATGGATGGATGAAGACAATATGTACATCGATGTGCGTGTTCAGTGTCATCGCAGAAGTCAGAAAGTACCCGTTTTATGTCTTTCGTGTCCATTTGGAGAAAATACCCAATATGGCCCTTCAGCGTATTCTAAGCCAAGACAGCCAGTCTTCTCGAAGTAACCGGAGCAGCCTGAGCGAGGAACGGCCTTCCCCTGAAGGTGCTCCAAGTCCCTCGTAGATGAGATAAGTATACTGTAGTTTTTCGCGCACAAGTTCGTGTCCCGTGTCCCATGGGGGCCGCGAACGAACTTGTGCCGCGGGACAGTCCCACCCCATTGACGTGCACGGAACTTGTAAGTAGGACAAACCAAAATTTGACCCAAATTTGACGAAAATGTGAATATATTTTAGGCTCCTAAATTGACCTCAGGAAGGCCTCCGAGACACACTTTGGGCTAGATTTTGCTACTGGGTGAGCTCTTCCACCCAAATTCAGAGGTTAAATACCTGTTGAACGGTTACGAAAGGTCGTGTCCCTGCAAAAGCGTCGATGTTCACGAACATTGTCCCTTGTCCCGGTCTGCTTGCGAACCGGGACACGAATTGATTATGTCATCTCGGCAACGGCCGAGGGGCGGTGGCGTGAACTTGTGCGCGAAAAAGTACAGTACAGTGTAGGCCCACTCCTTGATCCGCCACTTTGAAGAAATTCATTTTCTGGCTCCCCTTCCCATATTCATCAAATCTGTTAGCTTAGGGGTTGAGAACATTCATAAAGGTACTCAGAATAAAATACACGCAGTGCCTAAAGTGAGTGTGCATTATCGGGAGACCAAGATGTGGTGTGGCACCCGAGCGCCACAAAATATGGGTCCTTGATCCAACCCCGCACTGCACGATTCCCCCTCATAAAAATAATACATGCTCATTAATAACCTCGATATAACCTTAAATGCACTATATTCACAGTTTTTAAGAGTGACATTGAGGCTGGAGGAGCTGTAGGCGGCAGATTTGCAGTGGATCAAGGACCGGGGTTGGATCAAGGAGTGGGCCTACACTGTACAACCTCGCAAACGACATGCTGCGAGCGTGCAAGAGTCTCAGAGAGTATATCGTAACGGTCGCTTGATTTCCCCGAACGTATACATATATCGCTAATGAAGAGCTCGACTTGGGAGTGAGGGTGTCGAGTTGAAGGAAGCGATCAAGAACCAAACAAAGAATTGATTTGTTTGGCGAGCGTTGCCCTCGTTCCGCACTCGGCATCATTTTCCCACACCCCTCCTCCCAAGCCCCTTTCGATTTCCCCACACAAGAAAAACGCCTGGAAAAGCAAAGTGGCGTCGGGGACGGCTTGGCTCGAAGATGCACGATGAAAGCATGTCGCTCTTCGGCATGGACAGCCTCTCCGCCATCGCCATCGGTCTCGCTCTTCGTCCGCTCATCCATTCCCTCGTCCACAACGACGTCCGCATCGGCGGCTCCCTCATCGGCCTCTGGGAAGGCGCCGTCCTCTACCACTTCCTCGACAAATGGCCCCGCTCATACGACCCCTACGTCGCCCTCGCCTTCCGCCTCTTCGTCGACTATCTCTTTACTGAAAGCGTCTCGCGCTTGACCATCACACTGCTCTGGGCCGGAATGGGGGTGCTCCTGGCCGACGTGACGCCTGCGTTCTGGTACGACCGCGGGCTGAGGAGGGTGTATAGAAGGAGTCGAAGGTGGTGGAGAAGGAATAGCTGGACTTCGTTGTTCGTCGTACCGCTCGAGATGTTCAAAGCGTTGCACTTGCCCTCGCCGGCCGAGGCTTACAGCCGTGTTCACTTCTACGAGATTCCTCCACCGAACGCTCCGTCTGTACCAGTGACGAATGCACCCTCCGTTACGACCGTCTCTCCGCCTAATAGTCCCCCTCGTCCTCGACGACGCTCCGTCCCTGGTGCATTCCCAGGCTACGCATCCGACTCCTCTTCCGCCACCGCCACTGTCCCCTCCCCCATCCTCTCCCCTTCAACACGAAGACAATACGGCCCCGTCGCAGCGTCCTCTCTCCCCCCTCCCTCCCTCCTCCTACGCTCCCTCCCCACCACCACCACCAACAACAACGGTGATGATACCGTGGAAATCATCCCACCCCTCTCCGCGAACCTACCCTCCATCGACGACGTCCTCGCGAACGACAGACACATCCCCGATCGCAATACGTTCACAGACGCTGGTTCCGATGGACTTCGCACGCCTGCTGACGCTCATCGGCCGCTTTCCTATGGGTCTGGCTCTGAACCGTTCTCGGAGAATCATTTCACTTATCCTCACATGGAGATGGAGAACGACCCGAGCTCGATGAATATCATGCCTAATCCACCGACGCCCCCACACGCCCCGCCTATGCCCATCCCCGACCTGCACTACGACAATTATGCCCAAGACCAAGGCCAAGACGTTAAATACGACCCGCATGTGAATGACATACCGACGCAGCCGTCGAACGACCCGCCTGTGTATACCTCCGTCGCGATGGACGATTTACCTGAGATTCCGAATCGGGAGAGCACCATTTCGTTGCTTCTTCCGCCTTCTCGGTCCCAGTCTCAGGGGCAGCATGGAGGAGGCTATGGATATGGATATGGGTATGGGAACGAACACGAGCCGACGTCTAGTACCAGCGTCCCGAGTTCTTCTGCGTATTCGTATCCTTACACTAATCCTGCTTATTCGTCGCCGTCTGCGAATGACGAGAAAGCGGGGTATAGTGGGAAAGATTATCCTCTCGACGTTAAGTCACCGCAATCACCCTCTCAACCACACCCCGCACCGCTAACCGTGCGCAACCCCGACCCGGACCCGGACCCGGACCTCCTCTTCCCCTCCCACCTCCTCCCCGACTCAACCCTCTCAACCTCACATTCCTCCCTCCTCTCCACCCACTCCTACACCACCACCCTCACCCGCGCCGCGCTCCTACGCACGCAAGCAAGCGCCGAAGAACGCCGGCGCGATGAGCTTGCAAAGGAGAGGAAGGAGGCGTTGGAGGGGAGGAGGTGGGGGAGGGCGTTGGCTTGTAAAGTTGAGTGGGAGGAGGCGGAGAGGAGGAGGGAGAGGTTGGAGAGGGGGGCGGGGAGGAGGGTGTTTAGAGGTGTGTGTCTTCTTCTTCTTCTTCTTCTCTCTCTCTCTCTCTCCACCGCCACCGCCACCGCCCCTTTGCCCCATTTCTCTTCGTTTTTTTTTGGAGGGGTCGGGTCGTTGTATTGAGTTTGTGTGCAGCTTACTGACGAGGAACCCGATGCGATACGAACCTATATAGCGCATAATTTAGCAGGAGAACCACAGACGATAGATGTGCATAGGCTGAAAGTACCGGAGGCCGTGCGAGAGACGGAAAAAGCGATCAGGGACCTGCTCGTCGAGGGGGGAGACACGCTTAGGGTCGTTACGGGGCGGGATATCGAGGACGTCCATGACGCACACCCGTATGATGGAGGACAGGGAGGGCGGGACTCGATGGGGAGTAATGGGCGGGTGAACCCGTCGGCGGGGACGGGGGCGCGGAGGGGAAGGATTCCGGTGTTGAAGTTGGCGTTGATAAGGACTATGGAGGGGTGAGTCCTTTTTCTATTCTGTGCTATTCTATCTTCCCTCTCCTCCCCTCATCAAAATAGACCCGTAATCCTTCTATCCTTTCTTTCTTCTAACATCTACGTCGGTCTATCCCCTCCCCCCTTTTCTATTCTCATTCGACGGTGTGTTGTCCAGAGTCATGTACTGACCATTGATCGTGGTGACCCGTTTGTCCTCTTAACTCTACAGGCATAAGATCGCGACGGAGGTCGATCCGTCGAATCCTGGTGTTTTGATCATTCATTTGCCGAACATGTGAGGCCTCGGGCTTCAGGCTTCAGGCTTCAGGTGACATCGACAGCGGCGACAGTTCGATTCTTTTTTTCTTTTTCTTTCTTCTTGCGTGTCATCGCGCCGTTTTCGCTTCTGGAGGCTGCGGTGCGCTGTACATACTAGACTCGAGACCCGAGCGCGAGGATTTCTTTTTTTTTCTGTGGGTGATATGCTTTGGTTTTTGTTTGCTTGTTTTCCTTTTTCTCCGGTTCCTTCTTGGATTCCTCTTCTCTCTCTTCTGTATCGGTTCCCCTGGCGTGCTTGCTCCCTCCCTTGTTCGTTCGTTTGTTTGACTATTTGACCTGATCTGTATCCGACTGACTGACTGACTGTGCTTTATTCCTATTCCCTCTTGTTGCTACGACTACGACTATGACTGTACTGCTGATGTATGTACGACTTAGACTTTGGCTCTGATCCTGACGAGCGGACAATTTACTACTCCTTTGTTATGTTCTATCTTGAGTGGTATCCAACGTTCAACCGTTCAGGGCTTGCTGGGCTTTAGGCCGACCACTGGCAGCAGGATTGATTGACTGACCGGGATCGAGTCATTGAGATTCAGAAGAATGATGCATTGCACCTTTTTTCGTGGAATTGTTTGTTTTGTACGCTAAGTCTCCGACACTTGATTATGTCACGGACACGGCCCGAGATCCGTCTTGGCGAAGCGTATTATCGAGTTCCTACTTGGGCGAACAAGGATGACATAGAATGGGAATAATGGCCAGATGATGCGAGAGAGAGCGAGACGTGATCAGAGCAAAAACTGAAAGGGCATGACAAGGACAGCGATAGCCATGCAGATATTGTACACTAACAAAAATGGAATGCAAAGCGTGCCCGTGAGACACGCGCTAAGGTCTCGACAGCAAAGACTACGCCGAGGGCATGACGGCTTTGTCGCTCGATCCCTCTCTTGCAGTATCAGGACCGTCACCCACCAGAGGATCTGAGCCGGTTTTGCAACCGGTGTTGACGCCGAGGTCCTCGTCCACTGGGTCCGGACTATCGTCCATAATGATCTCCGGCCAGTAGTATTGGCCATCTGGAGCCATGTCAGGTAACATAGAGACTGTTGCTATCCAAAAGAAACTCACCCTGGGGGACTTTGGCGTATTCCTCCGGCCAGTACTTCTTGGTGTAGCTCATCAGAGCCCGGTGCATCTCTTTGTATGCGACATCTTCGGGATAATTGCTTGGTCTTCTCGCCAGCAGCGCTTGTCGGTCGTTGAAAGCATTGATCGGAGTGGGATATCCATAGACCATGATTGAAGCTATCCGAGCGATAGGGAAGGGCAAATTGAGCATATCAGGATGATATTGTGGGTATTAAGTTAAAGGGAGTATACGCACATGGTTTCCATATTTCAAGCGCATAGCCTACGTCATATAGTTCTTGACAACCGAACACCTTCTCGTTTGGGCCAATGTCTCCTGGCGCAGGGGGGCTGTACGCACGCCGGCATCGCATCTTGATAGCGGTCTCGAAGTCGATGATTGAAACTCGACCTTCGTCGTTGATGAGAACATTCCGTTCTGCTACATCGCGGTGTTTCACGCCCGCGTCGTGAATCTTGACGAAAGCATCCATGATCTTCAGCCTGCGTCGGCATAATCGGTCAATATGCTGAGGTATCTTGTACGATCAGAGAGTCCGATAACACTCACTTGATATCGTCTGGTGCGTACTCAAAGCACGTACCCAATGGTTCGCCGGCGTACTCTAAGATGATACAGCCAGCTTCGCCTGGTTCCTCGAAGTATCCGAAGCAGGGAGGAATGACCTTTCCCTGAAGGTGCTTCAGAGCCTTGTAGACCACGAACTCCCGTTCGGTACCTTCTATTCCATCCGTAGTATACGCGATTTTGCAAACGACACGTTCGTGGCCCGTGGGTAGAACAAGAGAGCCAAGAAAGATGTCAAGCGATCGCTTGACTCGGACTGCATTAGACACATCTCATCGACCTCAAGGTCATCGTCGTTGTCATCCCTAGCGCGAATCAGCCAGAGATATTCTTCGTCATCATGCTCGTAGCCTAGTGGAAAGTTTAAAGTCACAGACATGGGTGTCGAGGTGAAGGAAACGATGAGTGTCGCACTTCTTTCGTGAGACTTTCTTTTGTTCGACAAATGATTATGTAACTGTGACACATCGTGTGGCGCGACCCGAGCGTTCTACGCCACAATTGGGGAGATCCCTTGTTACTTTGAGCTCTGGGATATGACTGTGTAGCAAAGCATACGAGCACCGAGTACTTACGCTCATCATGATGACTCAAGTAGACAAATATTGTCAAATATGATGGACAGAATGAAGCATCTGCGAGTGGGGAAGCGCGAGCAAGCACTCACGTAGTATAAGTTTCAACAACTTTCACGACAACCGTCTATACGGTCGGTGAACCACAGTAGTCATACGGCAAGTTTGACTCGAGGCTACATACCTGGCTCGTAGAAAAGTGATAGGAGCTGGTCCGAGTCGTCTGGACTCTGCAGACATCAGTCTAGCAAATATAGTAGCACAACCCAATCTGGTCTCCGAGAACTATGAGTCAGTTTTCCCTCAGGATTGATGCGTGAACAGAACGTACCAGAGCTCGAACGACATAAGATATCCATGATCCTACCGCTCAGTTTCCTCGATAATGTTCCATATGTGCCGAATATCATCGTACAGGCCATCACAAGACGTAGCAGAAACCAAGATAGGATGGGGGTACAGATTGAAAGGGTATGCCAAAGTCAGCGATTCCGGCGTTGGTGCAGATAGGTGGATAGAGTATACAAAACAAAGACGACATGCAAAACGTGAGTGCGAGATATGTAATACAACGACAGTGATGGCTATGGAGGAACAGCGACATCGCCGCTCGATTCACTATTTGCACTACTAGAGTCATCTTCGTCCAGGGGATCCAGAGGATCTGAGCCGGTTTTGCCTCGAGAGTTGACACCAAGGTCCTCGTCCGGGGTGTCGTCCATGATTATCCGGGGCCAATAACGTTTGCCATCTAGAATCATGTTAGGTAACATAGAGGATGCCGATATCCAGGAAAACTCACCCTTGGGGATTTGGGCGTAAACGTCCGGCCAGTATTCCTCGACGTAACTCATCAGAGCCTGGTGCATTTCATCGTATGCGATATCCTCAGGGTAATTGCTTGGTCTTTCCTGCAGCAGCGCATCTAGATCGTTGAAAGCATTGAGCGGAGTGGGATATCCCCAAACCATGATTGAAGCTATTTGAGCGATAGAGGGTCAGATCGATCCTATCAGACCCCGACAGTGTGGGCGGCAAGTGAGGGGAAACACGTACAGGGTTTCCATATCTCAAGCGCATAACCTACATCACATAATTCTCGACAACCCCACACCTTCTCGTTTGGGCCAATGTCTCCTGGCGCAGGAACGCTATATATGCGCCGGCATCCGACCTTGAGAGCCTTCTCGAAGTCGATGATCGAAACTCGACCTTCGTCGTTGATGACAATATTCCGTTCTGTTACAGAGCAGTGTTTTATGCCAGCGTCGTGAATCTGGACGTACGCATCCAGGATCTTCAACCTGCATCGATATGAGCGATTAATATACTCGGACACCTTGTACGATCACAGAGCCCGGAGACACTCACTTGATATCCTTTGGGGCCCGCTCAAAACACGTATACAATTCTTCTCCGGCGTACTCCAAGATGATACAACCAGCTTCGCCTGGCTCCTCGAAGTACCCGAAGCAGCGAGGAACGACCTTACCTTGGAGGTGCTTCAAAGCCTCGTAGATGATGAACTCCCGTTCGGTACCTTCTATTCCGTCCATAGTATACCCGATCTTGCAAACGACGCGCTCGGGGCCCGTGGGCAGAGTAAGGACACCGGAGAAGACGTCAAAGCGATCGCTGGAAGTTGGCAGTAGACACATCTCATGGACCGACACCTCATCTTCGTTGTCATCAGTAGCACGAACCAGCCAAAGAGGGTCTTCGCCATCATGCTCATATCCTAGTGGGAAGTTCAAAGTAACGGACATGGGTGTCGAGGTGAAAGAAACGACGTGTCGCGCTTCTTTCATAAGCTTTCTTTTGTTCAACATATGATTATGTAACTGTGACACATCGTGTGGCGCGCGAGTTCTACGCCACCGTGACGTGGTAAGTATACAGCCCATCAACCACGACAACCGTCTATACAAACAGTAAACCAGAGGAGCGATACGGTGTTCGATGACTGACAATATTCATCATTTACCGCCCAGTCTTGTCGATAATGTTCCATATGTGCCGAATAGCATCGTACAGGCAATCACAGGACGTAGCAGAAACCAAGATAAGTATGATGGGAGTAGAGATTGAAAAGGTATGACAAAGTCATCGATTCTGGCCCGCCATATATACAGTTCGGCGGATGGTGTACACAAAACGAAGACGACATGCAAAACGTGAGTGCGAGATATGTGATACTATGACAGTGAGGACTATGTCGGAACAACGACATTGCCGCTCGATCCACTACTTGCACTATCGGAGTCATCTTCGTTCACGGGGGACAGAAGACCTGAGCCGGTTTCGCCTCGAGTGTTGACCTCGAGATCCTCGTCCACTGGATCCGGGCTATCGTCCATAAGGATCTCAGGCCAGTAGCGTCGACCGTCTAGAAATATGTCAGGTAACATGGAGGACGTCGATATCCAGGAGAAACTCACCCTGGGGAATTTGAGCGTAAACCTCCGGCCAGTACTTCTTGACGTAGCTCATCAGAGTCTGGTGCATTTCTTTGTATGCGTGCTCCTCGGAATAACTGCTTGGTCTTCTCGCCAGCAGCGCTTCCCGATCGTTGAAAGCATTGATCGGAGTGGGATACCCATAGACCATGATTGAAGCTATTCAGGGAAGGGCACATTGAGCATATCAGGATGATATTGTGGGTATTAAGTTAAAGGGAGTATACGCACATGGTTTCCATATTTCAAGCGCATAACCTAGGTCATATAGTTCTTGACAACCGAACACCTTCTCGTTTGGGCCAATGTCTCCTGGCGCAGGGGGACTGTACGCACGCCGGCATCGCATCTTGATAGCGGTCTCGAAGTCGATGATTGAAACTCGACCTTCGTCGTTGATGAGAACATTCCGTTCTGCTACATCGCGGTGTTTCACGCCCGCGTCGTGAATCTTGACGAAAGCATCCATGATCTTCAGCCTGCGTCGGCATTATCGGTCAATATGCTGAGGTATCTTGTACGATCAAAGAGTCCGATAACACTCACTTGATATCGTCTGGTGCGTACTCAAAGTACGTACCCAATGGTTCGCCGGCGTACTCCAAGATGATACAGCCAGCTTCGCCTGGTTCCTCGAAGTATCCGAAGCAGCGAGGAATGACCTTTCCCTGAAGGTGCTTCAGAGTCTTGTAGACGACGAACTCCCGTTCGGTGCCTTCTATTCCATCCGGAGTATACGCGATTTTGCAAACGACACGTTGGGGCCCCGTGGGTAGAACAAGAGATCCAGAGAAGACGTCAAAGCGATCGCTGGACTTCAGTAGACACATCTGATCGACCTCGAGCTCATTTTCGTCGTCATCAGTAGCACGAATCAGATCGAGCCATTCTAGGTCATCATGGGTGTAGCCTAGCGGAAAGTTCAAAGTCACGGACATGGGTGTCGAGGTGAAGGAAACGATGTGTCGCGTTTCTTTCGTAAGCTTTCTTTTGTTCGACATATGATTATGTAACTGTGATATATCGTGTGGCGCGCCCTGAGCGTTCTACGCCACGATTGAGGGAGTCCCTTGTAACTTCGAGCTCTTGAATATCACTGCGTAGCAATGAGTATAAGCAACCCATAAGACGATCCGACTATCAATGAAAATGTGTATAAAACCTACCATTATACTAGACGATAGGAATATAAGCTGGTACAATTCGACCTCGAAAAGTTTCTCGCACCTCCGGTCATTCATCCAAAGTCTAACCACGGCGTTCAATCAAGGTCGTGTCCTCTCCAATGACAATGACTGTCGTGATCACCAAACTCCCACCATATGCCTCCGCCCTCGTCCTCACCTCCATCTCCGCGTCCTTCGTAGTCGAAACTCGTCCTCTCCCCCAGGCAGCGCCCTGGCCTCTCCCGTAATCTCATCCATAGGCGAGATCTACTCTGGTAAACACTCTTACTTTTCCCCTACTCCATTCGTCCCCGGAAAGAGCGCAATAGGTTGTGTGGCTGCCGCCAGTTCTGACGCGACGCACCTCGAATAGGGCAAGCTCAAGGCAAGCTGGCGTGTGTGGGCATGCGAGGAAGGGAGGACGGGAACGCGAGAATGTTGATGGGGTTGGATGAGGGTTTCGGGCAAGGGACAAAGAGGCTGATGAGGGAGAGTGGAGGGATGGGACATTAGCGAAGTATGTGAAGGTGCCGTTGGAGGTTGGTAAGGCGATGTTGACACGCGGTGAGAGGGAGGGAGGGATAGGGTACGGTCCGGAGAGGGTATAGTATCTTTCGACGTTGTTGGTACCGCACGGAGGGTCGAAGGACGTTGGACTACAGGCGGGAGGGACGATCATCGCGGCGCCGGCGACGAGAGCCTATGGAGGTGTGGCGGTACAAGTGGCACTGGCGATGGGCGCGGAGGAGGTGATTAGAGGTGATTGTGATGGGTAGGAACCAGGAAAAGCTGCTGAAAAATCAGGGCATCAACGAACGGGTTGCGGTCGTCGCGATCATAGGCGACACGGAGAAGGAGACGGAGGCACCCAAACAGTTTGGGCCATCGACGCATTCTTCGACATTTCGCCACCGGAGGCGAAGCTGTCGACGCAATGCGCAAAGTCAATTATAGTGGGATCAATGCACTTAGGCCATCAAAATGACTCAAGTAGACGGAAGTTGCCAAATGTGATGGACCACAAAGTAGAGCATCTGCGGATGGGGAAGCCGTAGCGCGAGCGAGCACTCACGCTGTCTACATTCCAACAAGCACGACGACCGTCTGTACGGGTAGTGATACGGAAAGACCGACCCGAGGCTACCTGGCTGGTAGAAAAGGGATATAGAGGCTGGTCCGAGTCGTCAATAAACATCAGTGCAGCAAACATAGTGGGTCTCCCAGAAGTATAAGTCAGTTTTCCCTCGCAGTCGATGCGTGGATAGAACGTACCAGAGTTCGAACGACCAACAATATCCATGATTCTACCGCCCAGTGTTCTCGATAAGGTTCCGTATGTGTCTAATAGCATCGTACACGCCATCACAAGTAAAGTAGATTACTGTCGATCAAGACGAAGGTGATCGCCCAACACACAAACCTTGACACCCGCTTCAACGTGTGATACCTACCCAGATGGGCTCGAAATCAAGCCTGGAGAGACTTCTAAAGGATGTATATTGGATGCAGCGTTGCTTGTGAAGTGAAATAGACGGCGGAGATATAGGTAGCAGAGACTGAGGTATGATGGAAGTACAGGATGAAGGGGCATGACAAGGTCAGCGATTCTGGCGTCGGTGCAGATAGGTGGATAGAGTACACAAAACAAAGACGACATGCAAAACGTGAGCGCGGGATATGTAACACAACGACAGTGAAGACTATGGTGGAACAACGTCATCGCCGCTCGATTCACTACTTGCACTACCAGAGTCATCTTCGTCTAGGGGGTCTAAAGGATCTGAGCCAGTTTTGCCTCGAGAGTTGACACCAAGGTCCTCGTCCGGGGTATCGTCCATGATGATCTTAGGCCAGTAGTATCGGCCATCTAGAAACATGTCAGGTAACATAGAGGATGTCAACATCGGAGAGTAACTCACCCTTGGGGATCTGGGCGTAAACGTCCGGCCAGTACTCCTCGACGTAACTCATCAGAGCCTCGTGCATTTCATCGTATGCGATATCCTCAGGGTAATTGCTTGGTCTTTTCTCCAGCAGCGCATCTAGATCGTTGAAAGCACTGAGCGGAGTGGGATACCCCCAAACCATGATTGAAGCTATTTGAACGATGGAGGGTCAGATCGATACTATCAGGAGAATAGTGTTAAGGGAGAGGGAAGCACGTACAGGGTTTCCATATTCCAAGCGCATAACCTACATCACATAATTCTTGACAACCCCACACCTTCCTGTTTGGGCCAATGTCTCCTGGCGCAGGAACGCTGTACGTGCGCCGGCATCGCATCTTGACAGCGGTCTCGAAGTCGATGATTGAAACTTGACCCTTATCGTTGACGAGAACGTTCCGTTCTGCTACATCGCGGTGCATCACGCCAGCATCGTGAATCTGGACATACGCATCCAGGATCTTCTGCCTGCATCGGCATGATCGGTCATTATACTGGGGCATCTTGTACGACCATAGAGTCCGAGAACACTCACTTTATGTCCTGTGGGGCCCGCTCAAAGCATGTATTTAACTGTTCTCCGGCGTACTCCAGTATGATGCAGCCAGCTTCGCCTGGTTCCTCGAAATACCCGAAGCAGCGAGGAACGACCTTTCCCTGAAGGCGCTTCAAAGCCTCGTAGATGATGAACTCCTGTTCGGTTCCTTCTATTCCGTCCGAGGTATACGCGATCTTGCAAACAACGCGTTGAGAGCCCGTAGGTAGGATAAGAGACCCAGAGAAGACGTCAAAGCGATCGCTAGACTGCAGCAGACGCATTCCATCGACCGAGAGCTCATTCTCGTCATCGTCGGTAGCGCGTATCAGAGTGATGCATTGCTGCCCATAGTGAGCGTGCTCTGGGGGGATGTGCAATGTCACAGACATAGTGAGGGTCGAGTTGAGGGAAATGGTGCGGCGCACTTCTTTCGTGAACCCGTCTGCTTTTGTACTCCAACACATGCTTACGTCACAGACATGTCATGTGCCACCCCGAGGACCGAGACACAGATTCGGTCACCGGTGGCACGGTTTGCTCGTCCGGACATCATCGATCATCATCGAGCTCTCGGACTTATGTACTCACGAACCAAGTAGGGCGGACTGGGTGGATGGATGGCACCAAGATGGCACTCATCGACCACGATACGTCCCGAGCACGCCTTTTCGTTTCGCTCTTGACCACGCCGAAATCCTTTTGTCTTCCTATTTCCGGACACTGGACGAACAATGGACAAAATGTGACATATGTAGCGATGTGGTTCACGGTCGGTGCTGTAATTACCCTTGCCGTATTGACAACACATGTTTAGAACACCGTATGGGGCTAGTGCTTCTGGACTTTGGTGCGCAATGAACGAGATCGATGAGATCGCTATCAAATGTAACTCGAGCCGACACGCCATCGATGTGTCAGGATCTGCGTTCTTGCTTTGCCGTTGACACACATTTATCTCACACCTTCGGGAATCATATAAAGCACTCGACCCTCTTGTTTCCCCTCGGTCGACATCCTCTCAGCTAGCCCTTCCATCCCACATGGCTCAGAGAAAGGTAGAATTTGCGGTCGCTCCAGGCTCCGAGCGCGTCAAACCCAAGCGCACCGTTGCTCGACCGCGGTCGCCTGCTGGTGAACCTCCGCCAAAAATTCCTATCACCGTTCTTCCGAAAGTGAACCTGCAGCAGGCCGCCACACGCAACCTATTCGAACACGCGACCACCGTGCTACCTGCTGGCCCTTACTGTGACCCAGTGTCTACGTCTCTCTCCACTCGCGGTCCCGCTGAAGCTGATCTAGACGTCCCCGTCGGACAGAAGCTTCAACGTGTAGTATATTGTCCCAATATGCCAGAGCAGCTCTATTCCGGAGGCAAGGAGCTTATGGAATCTGTGGACCTCTCAAAGATGACCTTTCCGGAGCGCATCGAAATGGCCACGCGCGCCTCCCCTTCATTCACTGGCACTGATCTCACTGGCATGATCAAATCCGAAAAGGATACGGAAGATTGGACGCGCGCGAAACTCTGTGGACCGAGTATGTACATCCTTAAACATTTGCTACGCGACCGTCCTTTGCCTCAGGGCGAACCACCGTTATCCGAGATCGAGAAGGAGGTTGGAGTACCTCACGTCTCTTCTGCACCTGGGAGTCACATAGATCCCGAGGGAGTGAGCCGCAAAATCGTTCCCGATGCTATCTTTGTCGATCGGTTGTACCCAGGAAAGCAAGGTCTAATCCCGAGGGTCTTCGTTGTTCACGAAGACAAGACACACCACATCCTTCCAGCTGACAGCGACAATAGCCCTTTGAACCCGTTCTATGTCCTACAGGATGACATCGAGGTCAAGTTCCGTGACGATGACAGTTTACCGGCGACAAGATTCGTGTCCCCTACGGAGGCACCAGTCGGTTCGATGACAAAAGGCTCCAAAATTCTCTTGCAGGTAAAATTCTCAGTTCCTCTTTCTCGTGTCTTCACATGTACGATATTGACTCGATGACAGGTTTTCACGCAGAGCTACGTTTACGATACCCCATTCGCTGTCATTTCCTCCTTATGGTCCACGACGTTCGCGTATCGTAAGGGTAACACCCTTTACATCTCGAAACCTTACGTCAAGGGCATGCCCACCTTGTTTGCCTATTCCTGTTGGATACTGGCCGCGAGTGGTAGGTTCAAGGACAAACTGCCGTACGATCTATATCTTCCCAAGGCGAATACGTCCTGGTGGAGCGAGGAAGTGAAGGCCCACACCGAGCCTGGATTGGTTCCGTACGTCTTGAATGACACTTTTTCGTACGTCAATGACACTTCCGTTCGTTGAGTCAGTCGTCGAGGCATCCTACTGATCCATCATGCCATCCTACTAGCTCTCAGTTGAGGAACGACGTTCCAGAGGCCGATGCGTCGGAGTCAGACCGCAGCTCGCTGAAAGACCGAGTCACCAAGAAGGTTCTCAAGAAGATGGGTGTCGCGAAATCTCAGAGTACCACTGATTCGAAGCCCAAGCCTGAGGACGCGAAGAAGCGGGCCAAAGAAGTCGGGAAATTGGCCAAAGAACGTGAGAAACGCACCAAAGACGTCGAGAGAAACAGGAGAGCGTGGGATAGGAAGAAGAAGCACATGGAGAAGGTTATCTCCCAATTCGAGAAATTGGGTGAGAAGGTGAGGAAGGGTGAAGAGTGGTTGAAGGAGAATGCAGTAGAGGGCGAAGGCCTAGTGGAAGGGTGAGACGCAAATTGTCTGTTTTCTCTGGTGCTCGATCCGAATTTTCTGGGCTGTTTGTGTACAATACTCTCGTCGCTAGTTTTATGAACGTTCTCACCTACTTCACCGAATGTGTCTCGAAAGCGATCGAACAGCGTCAGCGAGGCAATTGAATTCAAGAGGTTGAAGCAACGTTTCCGTCTCTGGAGAGGGCGCTGTCGCCGTGGAGTTTTTAAATTATCGAGTACCTAGGTGTCATTCGACCCGATCGTGCTATGCGGTGAGGACAGCAAACAGACATATATTCGAGCAGCCCCAAAAAGCATCGGCAAAGGTTAACATAACGGCCAATGGTATGGCGAGTATCCATGACTAGACCTGCGACAGCCTGCTCTACAGAATGTGCATCGTACACGCCATCGCAAGTGGCGTACTGCCCATCGAACGAAGGCAATCTCCCTAGCACATAATATCTAACACCCGCCTCCAGACGTCCTATACCTACCCGTGATCTATAAAACTGCTGCGACCCTAAGGCTGTAATGATATCCTATCCCGCTCTTGTGGTATCAGGACCGCTATCCTCCAAAGGATGTGAGCCGGTTTTGCCACTAGTTTCGATGCCCAGGGCCTCGTCCATTGGGTCCGGGCTATCGTCCATAATGATCTTAGGCCAGTATCGTCGGCCATCTAGATACACGTCAGGTAACATAGAGGATGTCGATATACAAGAGAAACTCACCCTTGGGGATTTGAGCGTAAACGTCCGGCCAATACTCCTTGACGTAGCTCATTAGAACCTGGTGCATTTCATCGAATGCGTCATCTTCGGAGTAATCGCTTGGTCTTCTCTCCAGTAGCGCTTCTAGATCGTTGAAGGCGCTGAGCGGAGTGATATACCCATAAACCATGATCACAGCTGTTCAAGCGATAAAGAGGGTCAGTTTGACACCATCTGGAGGACAAGGTGGGTGGAAAAGGAGGGGAGAATACGTACAGGGTTTCCATATTTCAAGCCCATAGCCTACATCACATAATTCCTGACAACCCCATACCCTTTTGTTTGGGCCAATATCTCCTGGTGCAGGGACGCTGTACGTGCGCCGGCATCGGATCTTGAGGGCCTTCTCGAAGTCAATGATTGAGACTCGACCTTCGTCATTAATGACAACATTCCGTTCTGCCACAGAGCGATGTTTCACGCCAGCATCGTGAATCTGGACATACGCATCCAGGATCTTCTGCCTACATCAGCATGATCGGTCATTATACTGAGGTATATTGTACGACCATAGAGACCTAGAACACTCACTTTATGTCCTGTGGTGCCCGCTCAAAGCACGTATTCAATTCTTCTCCGGCATACTCCAAGATAATGCAACCAGCTTCGCCTGGCTCCTCGAAGTACCCGAAGCAGCGAGGAATGACCTTACCCTGGAGATGTTTCAACGCCTCGTAGATGATGAACTCCTGTTCGGTGCCTTTTATTCCCTGAGATGTATACCCAATCTTGCAAACGACGCGTTGGGAGCCCGTAGGTAGAGTAAGGACACCGGAGAAGACGTCAAAGCGATCGCTAGACTTCAGCAGACACATCTCATCAACCTCGAGCTCATTTTCGTCGTCATCGGTAGCGCGAATCAGGTCGAGCCATTCTAGGTCATCATGGGTGTAGCCTAGTGGAAAGTTCAAAGTCACAGACATGGGTGTCGAGGTGAAGGAAACGATGTGTCGCGTTTCTTTCGTAAGCTTTCTTTTGTTCAACATATGATTATGTAACCGTGACACACATCGTGTGGCGAGCGTTCTACGCCACTATTGGGTAGATCCCTTGTTACTTCAATCGAGCTGTGGGATAGCACCACGTAGCAAAGCGTACGAGAACCCAGTATTTTCACCATGATGGCTCAATTATACAGCGCTCGTCGAATGTGATGGACCACAGAGTAAAGCGTCTGCAGAAGGGGAGGCCGTACCGCGAGCAAGCACTCGCGCAATGTAGATTATAACAACCACGACAACCGTCTGTACGGTCGGTAAACCGGAGTAGTGATACGGCAAGAACCCCGAGGATACCCAGCTGGTAGAAAATTAATATATGGGCCAGCTGCCGGCAGATGTCAGTCCAGCAACTATAACGAGAGAACTTGTGATACATTGTTTTTATCGATAATTATCAGTTGATTTTCTCTCAAAATTGATGCGTAGGCAGAACTTACCAGAGCTCAAATGACTAGCAATAACAAATGCTATCGTCCAGTTTTCTCGATAATAGTCCGTATATGCCGAAGCGCATCGTACACGCCATCGCCAGTAGCGTACTGTCGATCAAACGAAGATAACCGTCCCAGCACATAATCCTTGACACCCGCCTCCGGACGTCCTATACCTACCCGCAGCCTATAAAACTGCTGCGATCCTAATGCTGAAATGATACTCTTCACACCATTGTGACCATTGGGTGAGCCACCGGTTTTGGGCGAAATGTTGCCTGGGAGGTGGTCCAGCGAGTCGTGTATCACGATGAGGGAGTTCGGAGCGACCGAGGTTTTACGAAGGACGTTCACGATTGCAGGTCCACACACGTTCATGAGATCGCCTGCATGATGGGTGATAGGGAGAGGGAATAGGACACGAGGAGGAGGGGTGGAGACAGGTGGAAAAGGTCAGCATGTGGCGGGTGATAGACAGTGAAAATTGTGACTTGGGTTGTACGTGGTTTGTAGAGAGCTATGGGAACAGCATTTCCGCTGTCCATTTCGATCTGGGTTTCGGCGTAGTAGCCTTTCATTTCTGAGGCGAGAGGTGCACGAAGCTGAGACGATATGCCGTCGAGAATCAGATGACCGATGCTGCCAATCGAACGTTTGAAGTCTATCAGAGATTGAGAAGATATTGAGTTAGGTTTTCGGACATACCTGTGCCTTGTTTGGGGGTATGGAAGATTCCCAAGACCGACAACGAGGTACTTCACTGACCGCATAAGTCAGAGTTGGTCTCGGAACGTATGCCGGTGCAGGCGTATGAAAAGAACTGTAACGCCAAGCTGACTAGCCTGATTCAAGAAGCTCTGTAGAGGAAAGCAATGCGAAGAAAAGACAAACGTTTGCTGGCCGGTGGAGGAGAGGAAGGAAGGAGAACAAGCCGGGACAAGATTGTGGCGCCGGACTGAAAGCACGTTTTCAAGGGGAGAGAGGAGCGGGGCAGTTATCGGGCTCCACAACCTCGCTTGCTTTCATGCCATAAGTACCGTCGCTCTTTCCACTCTTTTCTTCGCGCATCAGCCATGGCATCCACCTCGACTTCGACAACGGCGACGACATCGACGACAACTGCCCCGACGACGCCAACACCAGCGTCCATCGCTCAAACCCGCCGTAAGCGACGCCAGTCCACCTACCATGCCGCCCGGTACGGTCCTCGAACGTCTTGCCATCAGCTCCCACTCTCCTTAGAAGCTCTTGATCTATCCCTATCGTCTCCGACGCCTAATCTTGCATCCCTTCGCATCCTTGTTCTCTCATACTTAGAGGAACTCGAGACCCGACTAGCGCAGCTCGAGTCTCCTTCATGCGACTTTGACCTCGGGATCGACTCGTTGAAGAGCAAGGGTGGACTCAAGGTCGAAGAGGCCCGAGCATGGGTCAGAGACGGTCTGAAGATGCTCGAACAGATCAAGGAGGACGTATGTTCGCATCTGCCTGACCTACCACTCGATTCGACCACCGTCGAGAACTATGTTTCTTCCCATCTCCCCGAGCTCCCGGACGTCCCAACCCTCAAGGAGGTCACCGCCCACCTCCCAGAGCTTGCGGAGCTTCGCTCGAGGATCGCTGCCCTTGATCTTTCAGATATGCGCACCCGGATAGAGAGCGTCTGTTCGCACTTTCCAGACCTAGACTTCCATCATCCATTGCATTACCTTCCCACTCTTTCTGAACATCTTAATACCCTTCATTCCCACCTATCGTCCATCCAACTTCCCTCCAGCATCGCACTGCCCCTCTCTGTATCTGCCACCGTTCTTCATGACCTGCATGATAAGCTTCGAGCCACCGAGTTCTCGCCACTTATTCACGGAAAGCGTTCTCTGCTCGAGAGAGCGGAGGATAAGATCGCTAAGATGGCGAGAGAAACCAGAGAGGCTCTGAAACTCTCATTGCACGGTAGTGCACTCATCACCTATGTGGACCTTCCCGAAGAGTGGCGTAATAACCCGTTCGTGACGCACGGCTACCGGTAGGTTTTGTGCAGTATTTTTGAAACGAATCATAGTCTAATCCTGTGGCTTCGAAAGCTTCATCCCTCTGAATAGATGGCCTCTCATCATCGCTTCCTTATTTACAGTACACAACGAGACTCGTGAGTATCCGCTCTTCTGCCCGTATCTTCGCCCCTCGCTTCAAAAATAGATCACTGACATCCGACATTCCACCTGCCATTCTGATTCCCGCATCATTCATTCATCAATGCATCCATCACCTTCACGAAGTCAACATTCATACGCACCTCATTCCATTCCTCCTCTGGACACTCACACTCATAATACCCACATCATACTTCTCCTCGACCATCCCGGCCTTCTCAAGCCTCGACATCGACGCCCCCCTCTTCATTTTCACCGTCTTTGCGCTAGTATGTCTGTTCAGCAGCGTCGTGTGGCACACCATGTCCGGATGTGCGCATTACCACGGCATGGATCTGTGTGCGAGGATCGATTATGTTGGGATCGGATGGTCAGTCCTTTCGTTCGTCTCCACTCATATAGAAGTAGTCTGTTTGGGCTAATCCCGAATGTAAATTCTTTTGTGATCGTGATTGTGGGAGAACAGGCTGATCAGTGCGAGCGTTGGCACCATCGTTTATTACGGCTTTGACTGTCAACCGTACCTCTGCAACCTCTTCCTATACTGTTGCTTTGCGTCCGGACTTGCGGGTAGCGTCCTGCCGTTCATGGACTGGTTCAACAAACCACAGAATAAAGTTAGCACCCGCTTCTCTTATCCTTACCTTTTCCTCTATTGTTTTCATAGTATCAGACTGGTCATCGGATGCTGATGATCGTGTGGTCGGCGAATGGCTGTTTTATTTGTTGTAGCACATTCGGATCATGTTCTTCCTCTCGCTCGCGTTCACGGCGCTCGCGCCGCTCGGAACACTTTCATACCTCCACTCGACTAGTCAAATGCTCACATTCATCGGTACGTCCTACTTATATCTTTCGGCATCATTCGTCCAGCCCGTTAACCACCATTCCTTCATCTTCACCCACATTAAACAGCCCCCGTCTCCCCGTCCCTCCTCTCCTACATCACCGGCCTCGCCTTCTACGCCACCAACTTCCCCGAACGTTCCCTTCCCCCCTCCTGGGCTCCCCATTTCGGGACCTACCTCGGTGGCGGGTCCCATGCGGTTTGGCATCTGTTCATCGTGTTGGCGATCAGTCAGCACAGGGCGGCGATGCCGGTTATGAGGGGGATGGCGGGGATGGGCGAGGTTTGTTGAGGTTGATGCGTTTCGGTTTTACGAGGAAGGGGAGGGCAGGTGGGGTTTGTTAGGTTGGGATGGCGTGGGTGAGTGAGGAGGCGGAGAGGCAAAGGAGGTGATTTGGGAGTTGGTGTCCATGTTGTTAGTTATTGTGTATTGTGCGCGCAGGAGGCGATGTGGCAGACTCGCTCATTTACTTTCGGGCCTCGGGTCAGGCAGTGACATTTTTACAGGGTAGAAACGTCCCATATAATCGTATCATATATAGCGTATTGGTGGTGGCGTTGGTGTCGGTGGTCGTGGTCGTGGTCGTGGTCGTGGTCGTCGATCGTCGTAGTTGTGGTGTTGGTGTCCATGTTAGGATGGTGGTGATTCTTGTGGATAATAGATGGCTTGGAAATTTATTTATTGCGTGGATCGTAGTCTGGAACTGGAACTACCTCGATGGCAGCGAAAGTAAATCGTTGCAAGATCAACATACTCTACTGACAACGCACGATATCAACCTAACCGCGAGACGCACGACAACCAATCGGAATAGGAGAGAACGCACTGGGCGGTCGTACATAGCAGCATCACGCACTCATGTTTCTCTACCTCCATGGCATTCTGATCATACAATCACGAACCGAAAGTCCAAAAATCTATCCCCGCCACCCCTCCCACCCTTGCCCACCGACCCTACATCAACTTCGCCTCCCTCTTCGCCTGCTGCACCTGCGCCAACCTATGACTCCTAACACTCATCTGCCCGCCCTGTCCCGCCTTCTTCGCACCACCGCCTGCACCTGCACCTGCACCTCCTATCCCTCCACCACCCCCGCCTCCGCTGGAGCCACCGCCGGTGAGAGCAGATGCTGCGGGGAGGGCGGAGGGGACTCCGGTTTGGGACATTGAGATTCTGGTTTCGTCGGATGAGAAGCCGGGTATGCGGATGTTGTGGTTACGTTCTGTGGTTGGTGGTGAGCATATGGTACGTCGGAAGAAGATGGGAGAAGAATGAAGGGAAAGGGAAAGGGGCCTACCGAGGTGAAGCTGCAGGTCTCTGACTTCCAGTGTGTCGCCTCCCCTATGTTTTGCGAGTCTGCACCCAAAGTTGGTCACGGACTCGATGAACTCGTCTGCAATGTCTAGGAGCAGCTGTACGTCACAAAAAATGACAATGTCAGTCAGTCAAGGGAATATAAAATCGGATGAAGAAAAGATAATGGATATGAATGAGAATAAAGTGAGATAAATGTAACAGGGGAGTGACGAGTGGAAAGAAAAGAATGCGAGATGGTCAAGAAAACGGCGAACGCACATCCTCGACCTCCGGCTCTATCTTCACGTTCGGGTCGACGCTCGACACCAGGTCCTGGATCGTCCTCCTCATACTCTGATCCCCCGGAGTCGACTTTCTTCTCGAACGTGTATCGTCCGGCGTATACGTCTCCTCGCTACTCGGCTTGACCTGGGCCGGCGTCCCTATAACAAATGAACCAGTGATTAGTTGTTAGTCTTTGCATCACACTACTCACCCACTCATCAAACAAACAAAGAGGCTGCGAGCCACACGACCAAAAGAAAGGGAAAGGAAACGAGATGAAAGACGAAATTTAGAGAGAAAAGGACATACCAGCGATCCTCCCAGCAGCCTGCCCACCAGTCAACGTTGGCCTCCCCATCTGCGTGGTCGACCACTGCACCGGCCCCGGATTATTCGTATTGAGGGTAGAGCTTATAGGATACGCGTCTGGGGTCGTGTTCGTGCCCAGTAGTGGTGCGGGAGAGTTCGATTTGAAGGCGGCGTGAGGGGCGGTGGTTGTGGTTAGGGGCGAGGGCTGTGGGCGCCATTTGGGTTTTCGGGTGGTGGTGGTGGGCATGATGATTATGGTTTGTTGAGTTGGGTGGGTGGGCGGTGGCGCGGTGGCGAGGTAAGTGGAGGTGAGGGTGGAGACGGAGGAACGGGAAGGGAGTGTTTCCGATGGATGATGATAGACGATCGAGAGGCGTGAGTGGTAGCCGAGAAGTCGAGCCGATGAAGTTGAGGGAAGGTGAAGGAGGATGCAGAGATGAATGTCGCGGTGGTCATTTATCCCGTTGTAATTGTGATCGTGTTTATGGTCGAGTGGAAGTGCGACGTGATGGTGAGATATTGTTGAGGATTATGTGGCGCTCGGAAAGAAGACGCACCTTTGAAGGACTAGGTAGCGACTGATTCTGTTGTTGTTGTTGCTGTTGCTGCTGCTGCTGCTGTTGCACATACTGTGTAGGTTGTTGCTGTGCAGGTGCAGGACTCGAATGTGCAGCCCCTGGTGCCGGTGTACCCGAGGACGAAGACGCGACCGAGTTCTTATGCTTGTCCGCATATTCCTTCAACTAAATGAAACAGGTTTCAAATGACACGGATTGTCAGCATCCATCAAGTTCGTACTGATGAAGAGACAGAAAACATGCAGAGGACAGGCAAAGGACGAGAGAAATATAACCCAAACCCACCCACCTGTATAATCTGCTGCTGATTCAACTTCCCCTGCTTCACCAAATCGCTTAACTGTCCCATATTCTGCAACAAAAGCTGAGCAATCCGGTCTCCAGGGAGCGGTTCTCCCGTCTGCGTCTTGAACGCATTGCCAAGCGCTGAGATGATGTTTCCCGTTGAGACTTGGTCGTTTCCATTTGGTCGTGGGACGTTTGGGTTCGGGGTCGGTGTCTGGTTTGCATTTGCAGGGGGGTTCGGGTTGGGATTTGGGTTGGGTGTGGACATGTTATGTTTCGAGTCGGTTCTGATACAATTTGGTACAACGGTGGATGTTTGTGATAGATTGGTGGAGAGGTGAAAGATGAAGGGGACGAAGGCACGGCGACGGAGTGCTTGTTCGTTGATCGACCCCGTTCCGTAAGCGGCACGGAACGTAGCACGTGTCGAACACGTTGTTCGGACTCCCGAGCACTGGTCCTTTT